>NC_090271.1:103330000-103697500 GCF_040414725.1 Anabrus simplex | reverse complement strand
AGCTCACAGCTGCGTATTTTCTAAAACTAACAATATTTTGATGTATACGGTTGCGATGTTTGCAATTATTGCGACGGGCGGATGTTCTCTAATCGGTTTGCGGTCATCCTTGACTGGACGGGGTGGAAGTCGAGGGGTTGGAATCTGTTCATCGGATTGGTAATATGTAGCAAGAATATACAGGAGGAGGTATCCTAGACTTTATAGCATGGTTAAGGCCTACAAAATACCTCAGAAGGCTAAGGTTGTGTTATAGTTATTGGGTACGTATTAGGTATTTTAAACATTACAAGTATGAAGGATGAGTTCTCCACCTAATCAATACTTTATTTTACATAGTGTCAATAATTTACATAAAAACAGTACCGGTTTTGACCCGTAAATAGGTCATCTTCAGCTGTTAGAGAACTTACTTAATAGCGACTGTACAGAATAAACAGTACTAAAATTAAAACTAAACAAGAATGCCATTAAATAAACATGATACCACTATTCTAAAATTACTTAATATTAACATATATACATATGGTACAGTTTTGGGGTTAAGGGTGTTATTTTCAAATATTACATATATTGAGGCTGGAATCGGATACAGTTCTTGGAGTTGATCAAGAATCACTGGTAATCAGATGTCAGGTTATCTGTGTTATATTTCACTAATTGGAATATACTTTTTATTTTGTAGTACTATCAAAAACTAAGTCCATGCAATAGCTTGAGTTATAATATAACAAATACTCTCTCCTCAATTGGTGGTCATCCGTGATTAATTAATTAATTCATTCATTCATTTAAGAAATGCAGCAACCTTGTTGCGCACGCGCTGTTGCTTTATATTGAACTAGCGAGAGATAGAAATGAGTCACTATGTTTGACATTCGGCCGTTTAACTTCTAAACCTATGATAGATATCTTTGTGAAAAACACGGTTGTATTACTTTATTTTCAGAGTTGTACCATTTTACACAGGACTGCTCCGCTAAGTAAAACCCGTTGGTTTCGCTACATGAAACATCCAGTCCTTTGTTAGGAATCAGTAGACAAGGAGAAGAAAAGGAGGAAGAATAATATTTTACTAAATAATTTTCTGCCGATTTTTCTGCCCATACAGAATGAAACCACGAGGCCAAAGGGTAAATATTTGTAATGTGCACTGTAGCTACACTAGCCTGACCGTCATCCTTCTGCTTTCCCTTCAAGATTATCCGGCAGTGTTACGCCGAATGTCGCTCGAGTAACACGTGTTAGGAATGGCTACGCCGATCCGGGACCTCGCGAAATTTGAGATGCACTCTGTCATACGACTCCTTTGTCGTAAAATTGTGCGTCTAGCGGAAATTCATTGGCATATACTTGGTGCTAATGGGGAAATTATGGATGACAGAGTGGTGCTAAGATTTCTCTGAAAGCAGGACTGATATTCTTGTCGCACACATGAGCCCCTAGCCGTTTATGACCTTGTGCTCAACATTACTCATTTCTTTCTTTATTCGAAGAAAAATGTCAGATGACGAATTAAAATAATAATTCAACCTTTGGCTGAGGTAAAGAGGCAGGTTTTAGACTGTTTCGATTCTGAGAATCAGAAGCTACTATCAATAATAATAATAGTAATAATAATAATAATAATAATAATAATAATAATAATAATAATAATAATAATAATAATAATGTTATCAACTTTACGCCCCACTAATTATTTGTACAGTTGTCGGAAACGCCGAGGTGGCTGAATTTAGTCCCGCAGGAGTGCGTTTACGTGCCAGTAAATCCATCGATACGAGGCTGACGAATTTGAGCACCTTCAAATTCCACTGGACTGAGCTAGGATCGAAGCTGACAAGTTGGGGTCAGAAGGCCAGCACCTCAACCGTCGGAGCCACTAAGCCTGGTACTACCGAGAATAAACGAGTGTTTGGATAATAGCGAAAACAAAGATGGAAATTCAATTTATTATATACCGGTAGTTCATTCACAGTGGAAGATTTGTCAAATAAACAATTTTTGAATGCATGTTGGCCTTTGTATCTTTACTTTCAGGACACGCCTCGTATATGTGATTAGCCATTGTGAATATACAGAAGCTTCAGTTCTAAGTTACATTATCGGAAAAGGTACAGCCCCAGCATTTGCCTGGTGTGAAAATGGGAAACCACGGAAAACCATTTTCAGGGCTGCCGATAGTGGGATTCGAACCTAGCAATATATTATTACGTGGTATTCCAAGTTCCTTGAAAATATAGAAAAGGCTATTTTTTATTTATTCTCAACAAACGAGACATTCGGCCGCAACTGCGTGTGACCACACGGTTCGGGAATGCAACACTATTTTTACATATGTAATAGAAACGAAAAATAATCAGTCAATTGATGTGGAATCATCCCAACAGCCCTTAATTCTGATTGATTGATTGATTGATTGATTGATTGATTGATTGATTGATTGATTGATTGATTGATTGATTGATTGATTGATTGATTGATTGATTGATTGATTGATTGATTGATTGATTGATTGATTGATTGATTGATTGATTGATTGATTGATTGATTGATTGATTGATTGATTGATTGATTGATTGATTGATTGATTGATTGATTGATTGATTGATTGATTGATTGATTGATTGATTGATGCGACTTTGAGCTCTCTTTACGGTAGTTCCTGGAAGGGACAAGCGAGTCATAATGGGGAGATACGGCCAACATCGGGCGCATGACAACCTCCGCTTCTTTTATCTGGTGTATCCATGAATTTTCTACAAGGACTCGCATTTTGGCTATACCCCATTAGTTCCTAGTACTTCACCACCAGGTACATAAAAGCAGGCTAGCCTCGAAGCGGTGTGCTGTGTTATGTCAAGTGTTGATTAGTCGGTTGTGGCCAACGGGAGTGCGTTCGAGCCAGACCGCATGGAACTGCTGAGTGAAGTGGCTGCGGTGCGTGTGCAGCGAAGTAATAATTGAAACCTGCAGTCAAGATTACGGAGGATCTCCCGTTTCAGGTAAAGACTGCCAGCTAAAGACTCGCTGTATGGTAAATAGACATTAATTGGTGAAGTATTGTAGAATATAATTGCGGGTGTGTACTGACTGGGTATCCTGGATTAAATTAATTCAATATAACAGTCAGTGTTTTATTCCCACGCTAGTTGTTTAACATTGCACTAAATACAATGAAGGTTTACAGCGCAGCACGGATGAGAAAGAGATAGGATTGGAAAGAAGGAGGCCGTAATCATAATTAAGGTACAACTCCACCATTTTCCTGGTGTGAAAATGGGAACCCACGGGAGAACATCTTCAGAGCTGCCGGTGGTGGGATTCAAAGCCACCATCTCCCGGAAGAAAGCTCACAGCTACGCGACCTTAACCGCACGGCCATCTCGCTCGGTGTTTTATTCATAACAATATCAAGAAAGAAGTGTTCTGGAAGGAGAAGAAATATCCTAGTTACCGGTAAAATATCTGAGTTCCTTGGCCTGTTATACAACTACGGAGCTTTTTCCAACGGTGGCTAATATAATCAACACAGTGACAATTAACATAGCCAATATGATTGTCGACGTTAAGAATAAGTGATTATCATATGGAATAATTGTTCACTCCGGTTAAATTTAAGAATGTCATTCAAGATACACAAATTCTAAGTCACCTGAGTTGTAATTTAGAAAAGGCGCATAGATTTCTCTCAGATTCTTAGCGTTTAGGTTATTCCTTGTTCTAACTCAAGGCAGCGAAATCTAATACCTATTTTTATTACACGTATTCTTATAAACATCCTTCAATAGAACACTGGCTATTTCACTCAACCTACAAAGCACAAAGCCTCTCAGCACAGACTAGGTAAGGCGCACACCATACAGGGTTTCAAGTTCTCTCACGCGATATTATCTTCAATCCACCCCTTGCACTGGTGTCTGTTTCACTTCAATCTTACCGCGATGTAAGAAATATTTATTATCTCCCGAGCGAAAGAGAACATAATGACTAGTAGATGGAGGGCTCCTCTTGAAATTGACTGATCAATAATCAATAATGTTATTAATTTATTTTTTATAACTGATTAAAAACTGAAAGGAACATCTCTTTTGTATTAATTTGCAATTGCAAACACAGCTTAAATTACTACGAGACTCAGTCATAGATTTACTATCCTCCGTGAGAACTATGCACAGACTGGCTCAGAAAACTCATTAAAATCATTTTAGAATATAATAATAATAATAATAATAATAATAATAATAATAATAATAATAATAATAATAATAATAATATGGAAAAGAAGATTTTTTTGTAGAAAAGGCCAAACTTTTTACAAATATTTTAAAACATGCTTCAGAATTTATAATAAAAGAAATTGGTCGAATAAGGAAAGTAAAGAAATTCAGACATTCGAGACAAACAATTCAAGAATATAGTTTGGAGAAGTCGGCTGTAGAAGAAGTGATACACAATATGGAAAGAGCATACGGTATAACTAGTAATATCTATATATAAAATAAGAGTTCTGTGTGTACATTGCTCAAAATATAAAAAGAATGGTATTTCTGTATCGGACGTGTCCACAGTAACAACGAAATGCACTTTTTAATTTTCCGTCATCTCTGTCTATCTGTCTGTCTGTATGTACGCGCATCACGAGAAAATGGCTGAAGACAATTGAATGAAAATCGGTATGCAAAGTCGGGCAATGAGCCACTACAATCTAGGCTATCTATAATTTTATTCACGCTGAGTGAAATAGTAGTTTAAGGGAAGGCGCCTAAAATGTAATTTTTAAATACCCACATTATTGGTCGTATTGAAAAGTGCTACACAACAAAAGTTGTGGAGGATACCATTTCCGGTAATTTACATTTTATTCAGTTTTACCGTAGGCCTACCGACTATGATAAGAGTGGTATTTCAGAGTCGGAAGAAAACTAAATGTGAAGGCCTACAATATCGAAAGTTAATAAAATTGATCAACAATAGCATTACATTGACCATTGCTTGTTGTGATGATCTTTGTGTCTTTTCATGTCACTAAATCTCCGATAGATGGGATTACTGCTGCGTACCGAGTATAAAAGCCTGCCTACATACTGGCGAGATATAGCCGGGGAATTATGTAACTTTCTTCTTTAGCATGCCATTTCTCTGGTTCATACATTTTCTGATACTGCTGGTACGTAACACACTGGTTCAGCATAGTATTCCAGCTGTTCGATCCCTACTCTGACACGCTGATTGGAATGAGCAGTGTGCACACTTAATGAAATAATGACAGAGAGGAATGGAAACATTTAATAGTAGTAGAAGTAATACTAATAATAGAAGTAGTAGTAGTAGTAGTAGTAGAGGAATGTTCAAGGCTGTCTCTGGCCTGGTCATTCCAAGTCTGGAACTTTAGACTGTTAGATAGGCAGTGTAGTACTTTTCTTTAAATGTGAGGAAATGTGTGGTTCTTCATTTGATCGAGTATTTCATACGATGGCATTGCTTTTAATGGCGACATTCCTACTGACGTCTTTGTAATGTAAATACCTATGTTGATTTCAGTTGGGAAAACCACTGAGACAGTCTTTCTGAGGATGTAAAAAGGCAGGTGGAGAGGGAGTGTCTACAATTTTAATGGCAACTCCCCAACTTGATTGTGACCCATGGTAGGCAAGAGGGCATATCATTACAATGAAAATCCCCTAAACCAGTCTTCACATGAGAAAAGACGTATAGTAACTTCCCCGACGCATTTCCGGGGTAACGTCAAGAGCTATGTAATTTAATACAATCTTACTCACTATACGCGAGTGAATGTCTACTATTGAACTACAAGCTCAATAAATCCGAAGTACTGGAAAGAAAAATTATACGGAAAATACTCGGTTGGCTAAGAACTACAGAACTCTGGAAATCAGTAAGTAATGATGATATATACCGGAACATAGAAAACATAACAGATTCAATGTGAAAGAGGCGATAGAAATTTTTGGACATATATACAAAATGGATGACAACAGGTTAACCAGACAGATTTTCAAATATCATTGGAACAAGAAGTCAACAACAACCTGGATTCATGAATTCAAGGCAGATTTGGAAGGAAACAATATAAGAGAAGAAGCAGCAACAGAGAGAGAGAGGGAGAGGGAGATTGTTAGAAAAATGTGTTAAAAATGGAAGGATTCCATGGTTGGGAGGGAAAGAAAATAAGCTCAAAATGGTCCCAGGAAAGGAAATGGAGACATGGTGAGCAGATGAAGGATTATTGGAGGAAGAAGGAGGAACAACAAAGGATGAAGCATTGAAATTGTCACGAGGTCCCTAGAAGGCTTAACGGAGAAATAAATAAATAAATAATAATAATAATAATAATAATAATAATAATAATAATAATAATAATAATAATATCTCGAAAGTAAAATTTATGGGTGAAGTATCTCGACCTTTCAAAATAAATACAGGTGTCAGGCAGGGCGATGGTCTATCTCCACTCCTCTTCAATTGTGTCATAGAGAAAATTGTAAGAATTTGGAATGAAAAACTGAAAGAATCTAAAATATTGCCACTCATGCTGGGGAAGAAGAACAAAGGTGTTGCAATAAATTGCCTTGCGTTTGCAGTTGACTTTGCCATACTTTCAGAAAGCCTTACAGATGCAGCAATGCAAGTCAATCTCCTTGAAAAGACAGCCAACATGACAGGCTTGAGAATCTCTGCCGAGAAAACAAAATTTTTGACGAATATAAAGAGTGCCCCAAAGTTTTTAGTAACGGATATTGGTCAAATAGAAAAGGTAAAGAAATTCAAATATTTGGGTGAGACAATTCAAGAAAATGGTTTAGAAAAATCTGCTATAGAGGAGAGGATACAAAAGATGGAAAGAGCATACGGTATAACTAAGAATACTTACAACAAAAAGTGCTTATCAAGAAAACATACCGGGCGAGTTGGCCGTGCGCGTTGAGGCGCGCGGCTGTGAGCTTGCATCCGGGAGATAGTAGGTTCGAATCCCACTATCGGCAGCCCTGAAGATGGTTTTTCGTGGTTTCCCATTTTCACACCAGGCAAATGCTGGGGCTGTACCTTAATTAAGGCCACGGCCGCTTCCTTCCAACTCCTAGGCCTTTCCTATCCCATCGTCGCCATAAGACCTATCTGTGTCGGTGCGACGTAAAGCCCCTAGCAAAAAAAAAAAAAAAAAAAAAAAAAAAAAAAAAAAAAAAAAAAAGAAAACAAAATAAAGCACTACAACACAGTAGTGAAACCAGAATGCCTTTATGCCAGCGAATGTCTAGCACTGAACTGCAAGCTTGATAAATTAGAAATATTAGAAAGAAGAATTATAAGGAAAATATTAGGTCCTCTAAGAATTGCAGAGTTTTGGAAATTAAGAAGTAACAATGAAATTTACCAGAACGTAGAAAACATATCAGAAACAGTAAGAAAAAGGAGATTGCTATTTCTTGACACATTTACAGAATCTTCAAGTACCTTTGGGAAAAGAAATCAACTACCACCTGGATTCAAGAAGTCAAGAAAGACCTGGAAAGGAACACATACGAGAAGAAGAATTATTGGAAAGAAAGATTTTTAGGAAGAAAGTCTTACAAATGGAAGGATTCCAAGTGAGGAAGGAAAGAAAAACAGGCACAAAGTGGACTGAAGATAGGAAAACGAAACACAGTGAAACAATGAAAGAATACTGGAAGAAAAGGAAAGAACAACTAAGGAGGAACAATTGAAATTGTAACGTGGTCCTTAGAAGGCCGGAACGCAAGAATAAGAATAAGAATAAGAATAAGAATAAGAATAAGAATAAGAATAAGAATAAGAATAAGAATAAGAATAAGAATAAGAATAAGAATAAGAATAAGAATAAGAATAAGAATAACTGTACCGGGGTACACGTTCCCCGGCCAGTGCCTTCTATAAGGCCATCTATGCAATCTAACTTGAACTGGTGTACTAACAGATACTTTGGTCTTCTACTGTTAGATGTCTCTATCATCGGTTTAATTGCTCCCCCTAGCGGGACGAACTCTAATTATTTTATAAAGAAATGTGTATTTTCGCAGTTGATAAATCTTAGATTTTGAGGACTGTTTGGTTTATGTGTCAAAGTTGTCAATACTTCAGCTGAGTTCTTCTTCAATAGTAATCAACCTATCAGAAACTTGTAAATATATTCTCAAGCCTATTAAAATTGGGGGTGTGTACATGAATCCAGCCTATCAGTAAAGCACTCTGGAAGCTTCTCCTCAAAAATAGTATAAAAGTTGGACACTTTAGGGCCGTATGGTCTTAATTGCTTCGGTGTGAAGAGGGTGTATTGACGTGAACCAAGAGGCAGGGGCGAGGGCGGCGTTTGGATGGCCCAGAAACTCATAGATATATGATAGCTCCTGCGCCATAGTTTGAGGGGAAGGTTTCACCCTCTTTTATTTATGTACATTTCTGAAGTTGGTTGTTTAAATGTGGAATTTTCGGCAGGTCTGTGCACCCTATCCTATTCCCTACTGAAATATGTAATGTAAGGGAACACAGAGTGATTACCCTCTGCTGGTTCATATTCAGCTTGGCATGGGGTGACTAATGTTTCTCATTTAGTCACCCCGGTGTAGTATAGGCTTAGCCTCTGTACTTTTAGGGCTTTTAACTATTTCTATAAGTAGGGCAAGAGTTTCGCCTCCTAGACTTATGTTTATGCCCAATCACATTCAACCTTTTCTTTTTACATTAAGGCCACTTAGTATGGGCAATTATGCCCCTGTAAATTTATTGGTCTGTGTAGAGTTTTTCTGGGGTTAGTTCCCTTTAGGAAGAGTGAAACATATAACTGTTGAGTAATAGATAAGCCCACATCGGGGAAACGGTGTCTAAATACTTTAATTGAGGACAACTGACAGGATGTAAGGGCGCCATAAGGAAAACTGATGCCTCTGCGAGGCGGGACTATGATATACTTGGAGCGCACAGATATCTACTAAGTGTATTTCCCTGGAATTTTACTTGCTCTTATATAATTTTGTTACTGGCAAGAGCAAATCTGCTCTTTTCATCGTAAATTAACATTTGTAATTTTCTCAAGTTTTTGTACTTGATATTCGGACTTCTAAGGCCACTATACTGCTAGAGCTGACTAGCTCATTAATATTGTTGTTATTTATTGATATTTTCTATTTATCAATTTTAAATTAAAAAAAGAAAAGAAAGAAATAAAATTTCAAAAATTCTTGTGTTCAGTTCTGCTCTAGTTAATTCCTTGTCCCCCCATTCGCACTTCTTATCCCTCTGTGATCCGCGATATTACCTTAATAATAATAATAATAATAATAATAATAATAATAATAATAATAATAATAATAATAATAATAATAATAATAATAATAATGGTAATAGTAATAAATGCCATTTTTATTCGACGCCATGTAGGCGGCCTGTGCGTCAGTTTTAACATTGCATTACTTACACTCCATTAGACTGCAGAGTAAACCGGATCTCTCTCTTGCGTTATTTACTGTACGGGTAAATTTTTATTAATTTCTTCGGTAAATAGCACATGTATCACAAGAGGTCTCTTACTGCCGACATTATACGAAATGGAGTGTCGAATGTTCCTTATAACACCCTTCAAAAATCTGACTACCTCTGGCACCGCTTTCATCGTTATCCTGGGATCGGGAGGCCGACACTCTTATCACCGGTTCTTATATGGAGCTGTTGATTATATGGATCATTCCTCGACGAATTAAAATTCGACGATAAATACATTTTGAAGGCCGAAAGATTAAAGATTTATTTATATATTTATTTATTTATTTATTTATTTATTTATTTATTTATTTATTTATTTATTTATTTATTTATTTATTTATTTATTTATTTATTTAAATTTCAGGATTACATCGGCCCACATATAGATAAATGGCCCCATTAAGTGAAAATGATAATCCTTCTCTGTGATGTAGTGGTTAGTGTGATTAGCTGCCATCCCCAGAAACCCGGGTTCAATTCTCGGCTCCCTCACAAAATTTGAAATGAGGGCAGGAACGGGATCCACTCAGCCTTGGAAGTTCAACTGGTTAGAGGGGGTTCGATTCCCATCTCAGCTATTCCTCGACGCGTTTTCCCGTGGTTTCCCACTTCTCCCCAGGCAAATGCCGGGATGGCACCTAACTTAAGGCTAAGGCCGCTTTCTTCCCTCTTCCTCGTCTATCCCTTCCAATCTTCGCATCCCCGCCACAAGGCCGCTGGTGACGCCACCTGGGCTATGTACTCGTTCTCCTCCCCAGTTGTATCCCCAACCCAAAGTCTCACGCTCTAGGACACTGCCCTGGAGGCGGTAGAGGTGAGATCCCTCGCTGATTCCGAGGGAAAAACCAACGCTGGAAGGTAAAGGGATTAGTAAAGAGGAAAGAAAGAAAAAATAATCCGCTCTCGTGCACAATCTGATCTACGATGTGAAGACCTCCAAAGCTGGAACAATTAAACATGCCTTTTTTATAACTGGTTTACGCCGCACCGACACAGATAGGTCTTATGGCGACGATGGGATAGGAAAGGGCTAGGAGTGGGACGGAAGTGGCCGTGGCCTTAATTAAGGTGCAACCCCAGCATTTGCATGGTGTGAAAATGGGAAGTTTCCAAAGGCGTTGCATTAACCGCATGGCGTTAAGTTTTAAAAATTACATATTTCAAGTGGCCACCAGGTGGCCATGATCGTTGAGGCGTCAAGTATAACTGACCTGACACCCTGGTTAGCCTGTTCGAGTCCCGGTGGTTGAAAACTTTTCACTACCAGAATGTTGGCCGACGTGGAGGGGTGCTGGTATAAAATTTATAATCTCTAGGTTGCATGCAAAAATCCTGCATTCAATTCCAAACGTCCCTGAAGAGCTCATATATATGGCACAGTTGATGGTGAGTCGTCCGTCGTATGGGGACGTTAAGCCTTGAGCAGACACCTTTGTGCTATTCGACAAGACTAGGCTATGTGCCGCCATAAGGCTTCTCCCTCCCTACTTCATATATTTTATTGAATTAACTCATCTAATGCTTACGTCAGCAAGGACGTCCGGTCGTAAAACTCGCTACGAAGATTCATCTCACATCATACCCGAGCCCAGAGAAATGGGACAAGGGCTGGGCATATATACATATTATTTCAAGTTACTTGTAATTAGTTTCCTAATTTTACTTTTCCTGCCTGATCTCTTTATCAACTCTAGTTCTCTTCTCGGGCCGATGACCTTCGATGTTAGGCCCCTTTAAACAACAAGCATCATCAAGCATCAGTTCTCTTCTGACACCGTTGGTGTTAGGTTTGATAGCACTAGGCGCGAAAGCTAAATTATACCGTCGCTAGGTCTTCACCAAGCCGCTCGCGATTCCTTTCTTAATTTCATGTCTTTATTGCACTTCTAGTACTATTATTTTGCAAGGAATCACACCTTACCCACAATTTCCTCTTTTAAGTGTCAAGAGGATGAATACCTAGACTAAATAAATTTTCCGGTTCCTTGGCTGAATGGTCAGTTTGTTGGCCTTCGTTTCAGAAGATTTCAGGTTCGATTCAGTGCCTAGGGAGGGATCATAGCCAAATCCGGTTAATTATGGGACTGGGTATTTTTATATACTATTAGTTTTAGTATACATTTCCATACAACACACAGAAATACGCGATAGTGAATACATACATCTGTATACGGCTCACGTCAGGAAAGGCATTCGTCCGTAAAACTGGGATTAATACACATCTAGTGCCGACTTCAAAATAATTGGAGAAAGGCAAAAAAGAATCAGAAGAGGAAGAAGACGGTGAAAGCAACGATTATCGTCACAACCAGTAAGTTCTGAACAAAAGGGTAGCAACACCTTCCATCTCGACTTCAAGTTTGATTTTTCTTCTATATGAATTTTAGTTCTTCCATTTTTAGAACCTCTCACAGAAGCCTTCTCATTCATTCTTGTTAGCCTTTACAAAGACATCGAAAATAGTTCACGCTCCACCGATACCAGTTCAGAGGGAGGGGAAAGAATCAATCTGATGCAGGAACAAATCGAGCGTGTAGAGTTACGCAACGTGATGCAGGAGGCTGAGGGCAACGAGACCTGCCTCGGGAATAATACGAAGGCGGTTATAATGGCTGAGTGACGACCTCGCTAGGTTCGTACCAAGGCAGCGCAGTTTCGCGACCAGGGCAATGCAAGTTACATATTCAGGGTGAACATTATATACTGACAGGTCGAATTACACGCAAAGCTGCAGGTCCTCTGAACACACGCTTTTAAAATAATGTGCTCAGTAAACCGTATTTTTGGACCATAAGACGCACCTAGATTTTGTGATAGAAATGTAAGGAAAAATATGTAGGCCTATACATATTTCTCAACCAAGTGTTTATCGAGGAAAGTTACACTTTAAGTACAGACACAAAATATCACACTGTAAAACGTCCGACTCGTTGCCTGAACGGTCAGCGTACTGGCCTTCGGTTCAGAGGGTCCCGGGTTCGATTTCCGGCCAGGTCGGGGATTTTAACCTTAATTGGTTAATTTCTACGGCGCGGGGGGGGGGTGGAGTATTTGTTGTCTTCATCATCATTTCATCCTCATCACGACGCGCAGGTCGCCTACGGGAGACAAATAGAAAGACCTGCACCTGGCGAGTCGAACCCGTCCTGGGATATCCCGCCACTAAAAGCCATACGACATTTCAATTCATTTCACACTGTAAAATGAAATCACACAGTTCACAACAATTCATTCATATATTTGCTCTTGTCTGAATTTTCCCCATCCTATACCTGGTAGCTGATTCCCTTGTTTTCACCACCGGCGACTTACTTTTTTCCATGTTTGGTGGTCCAAGGAGTTTTCTATGTTATCCTACTGCCATGTACTCTTTTGCATATTCTGCAACTTCTAATTCAATTGCTACACTATACCAACATCTCTTTCCATTTTTTTAATTTCTTTTACAATTTGTTTTACGTTCCACTGACACGGATAGGTGACGATGGGATAGGAAAGGGTTAGAAGTGAGAAGGAAGCGGCCGTGGCCTTAGTTGAGCAATGGCCTCAGCATTTGTTTACTCTGAAAATGGGAAATCACAGAAAACCATCTTCAGGGCTGCCGACGGTGGGATTGGAACCCACTCTTTTCCGAATGCAAGCTCACAGCTGCGCAACCCTAACCACATGGCCAAATTCAGATAGAATCGTGTAACTTTTGAAAAAAGATTGCAGCACTGCCTCGTCTGCACCTCAACAATATAGGTGAGCTGAGTCAACAAAACATTCCTCTCCCTTTCACCTTCTTTGATGGTCACTTTTCTGTCTCCTTTTTAATTTGCTTTACGTCTCATTATCACAGATAAGTCTTATGACGACGACCGGTTAGGAAAGGGCTAGGAGTGGGAAGGAAGCGACCGTGGCCTTAATTAACGTACAGCCTCGGCATTTGCCTGGTGTGAAAATAGGGAACCACAGGAAACCATGTTCAGGGCTGCCGACAGTGGGGTTCGAACCCACTATCTCCCGAATGCAAGCTGACAGCTACGTGACGCAAACGACGCGACCACTCGTTCAGTTTGGTTGTCTCTACCCCTACTGCTGTCTACCGTTAGGCAGCTTGTTCAAAACCATTGTTCATTTATAATCAGTGGCAAATGTCTACAGACAGTCAGGACATACAATGCAGTAAAGTTTCAGGCTGAAATTCCTACATAAAATAAGTGCACCATACGTTCCTAAAAATACAGTGAACTGGAAAATTAATCTTTAAACTATAGGTTACTGTTGAATCCTTTCAAGTGTAGTACTATTTTACATAGGACATTTTTACAGACTTTCTTAAGCTGTAACCTGAAGGCCTATGAATGCATGACGGGGGAATAGCAATCACGAAACCTCAGCTGAGGTGATGATGAAAGTAATTATTACTTTCAGGGGAAGTGCAATCGAGTGCCCATCCCCTTTTAATGCCAATGAGAAGAGAAAAGAAGTGATCCTCCAAACAATGCTTTTGGGAAAAGAAAGAAAAATGTCACGAAGAGTGTAAATATAAGAGCTCGCAAGGACTTTGTATATATCTCTAACGGAGTCATAAAAGCAAATGTCGACCTAAGAAGTTCGAATGAAAAAGATGAAATTTAGGTTATTGGCACAAGTAGGCCTGAGTGGAAGCAATTCTAGCTTCACTTGCACTTATTTGTACCACGCTCCAAACTTCCCTTCCTACACAACCTCCCAGGGTTCTTGTTTCCTTCCGACACCAATGTACTTAGTTTTTGAGGTCTCGTGAGATTTCTTACTCCCACTCCTCTCCTACCTCTTTATTTACCACTGAGCGAGTGGCTGTGCTGTTTCGGTCACGTAGCTGTTACCTTGCATTCGGGAGATAATGGGTTCGAACCCCACGGTCGGCAGCCTCGGAGATTATTTTCCTTGGTTTCCCTTTGTCCCAATAGACAAATTCTGGGGACTGTTCCTTAATTAAGGCCATGGACGCTCCCTTCCCATTCTTAGTTCATTCCTACGCCATCGTTATCATAAGACCTATCTACGCTGGTTAAACTTTAACCAAATTGTTACAAAAGGAAAACTTCACCAAAAGCCTCGATCTCCGAATGCTCAAAACACTTCTTTTTCTTTAATTATTAACCTTAAGTGAGACTTATATTTCTGCTCTTTCTTCCATTAAAATAACTGTTAGGCCTATCATTACCAGTACCAGAACCAGCAAAACCCGTATATTCGTATTTCAACATTTGCAGAACACCCTGTGAGATGTACACCTCCCTGTCTTAGATATGATACTGGACATTCCTCGAAATCGTATTATGGACATATCCACCATTCACCGTCTAATGACCGTACCTACTGAAGGAGAGATTTCTGAGATAATAAAAGCATAAATTGCACTGTTTCATAAGACTTGTACTCAAAGCAGTATCTCCTTTTATTTCAAAGGATCAGTCTGTTGTTCTACATGTGATCATTCCTTTGGTGGTGGTTTGATGTCGCACTAGCACATAGACCGTTTCTGGCAACAGATGAGAAATAGCTGGGAGTTAGAAAGTCGCGACCTTGGATTGAACTACAGTAGAACCACAGCATTTTCCTGGTATGAAAATGGAAACCACAAAATGTGTTCAGGGAGGCCGACGATGGGATTCGAACCCACAGCCGCCCGAATTTAAGCTCACAGCCACGCTATTCAAACTGCGAAGACCACTAACTCAGTCATGTGAAATTAAATACTGTATAAAACACAATATATTGTAGTGAATTTGAAACATAAACTCTGTAAGTGTACGCCAAAAGTTACTTCGTTAATTACGGAATCGAATCCCGCACATACAATTTTAGAGTGACTGAACTTGGAAGAGTCGTGACAGTAGACTTACCGTCACATTAATAAACCAGTTTTCTGGGCAAAATTCATTCAGCCATCCCCTGAATTTTTTAGCAATTAAGGAAGTGTTATAAATATAACAATTTTCTTATTCCGTTCATCATTTGTGCAGAAGTACGTGATTGACGAGAAAGTTGTACTAAGGAACAATGATGGATGATATTTTAAATAAAACTTTTAGTTTTAAGAAATCAATCAAGATGATCTTTTAAGGATGATAATTCAACGACTTCAAAACAGAGTCCACTGTCGTAGTCGTGTAACGGAAAGTAGGTAGCAGGAAACAACAGCTTAAAATTTCAGTAATGCTGAGAGTTTTCGTAGATGTCTTTCCTTTGAAGATATTCATCAGTATTCTCTTTGTAGTTTTTTGTCACCACGCTAATGTTTCTCCTCCTCCTCATAGTGCATCAGTGCCGTGAATAGGAAGAGGGGATTAAGGCGCGATACAATTTATGAAGTAGGCCATCGCTCATTTTTCAGTGACGTACAGCCACGCTACTGTAACGTATTAATGCATAAATAAACCATGGATGGAAGAAAAGATAGACAAATATGTTTAATTTTATATTCTATGTGTTAGATATTCAACAGTGACGCAGTCCTATTCAGTATGTTGTTTCTAATTCACTTACTAATGACATTTTGGAGATAATGGGCGAGGAGATACATGGGCTGCTAGGTAGAGAGTGGCTTAGTTGAAGGCATTCCATATTAACGATTGAAGTTAGAATAGGGTGAAAATTGGAAGGTAGTATTCCCTTGCAAAATTTAGATACAATATCTGGCTTTTATCTACCATCCAAAACAAAGAAAATTGTACATTTGTGGCTCCGGTGACCTAAGAAAGAACAAAAAAACCAATAATTTTGAACTGTTCATGATCTCGAGGTACGTAAAGAAACTCCAATTTCAAATTTCTCGTGGTCGACTTCTGGGTATACCAGTGATATATTCTGGCAAGAAACGTTTAATAGGATGTATTCATTTAATTTTCGTGTCAGAAATCACAACGAAAATAAATAAGTGCTGACAAAATTTTAAGCATTGGATGACCAGAAATTAGCCACGTCAATTGCATTTGGTGTCGCTGCCATCGGATATTTCATGGCGCTTGTGGCTTATGATGTTGAACACTGCAATAGGTGTTCGTTAGTCTGCACAGCACCGCACTTGCAGAGAACCAGCTTCATAGAAAAGCGCCACTTCTGCAGGTTGCATCTTGTGGTACTAGAACGAAATCTGCTAGGATTCTTCCATGGTGTACACTTCTCTGAGTGACCAAGTGGAATCTCTTCCTTTGGAACCATCCATTCTCTCATATGCTGATACCTTCCCTGCCACTTCCAAATCCTTGCTTGCTATGGTGTTCCTGTAATTGCTACAGTGGTTGCCAAGAAACTCTTTCGTGATTTAGCGGAGGATGAGCTGGTGCCACGAAGACCCATGAATCCCAAATCCTTGTCATCTTCGAAAGGACTTTTCACGCTTTCCAACATGGGGTAAATATCAGGAGGTAGGTTCACTTGTTGACACAAGACGTGATCAGCCGAAAATAAATAAGCTCTGAAGTACAAACACGACCGTAGGGAAGGAGAATTTCGTCGGTTAAGAAACAAAATCTCGTATGTCTCAATGCTCTTCCAATCAATTATTATCCCCAAGAATTGTCACGCCTCCCAGCCACACATGGATATGCAGTCCATCCGAACAATGTTCGTTGTGTTCATTCTCCTATGCATACGTGTAAAGGAAAATGAACCATACGTACCGTACGTAAATACGTCAAGCAAACGTACATTCCTACATTACGGTACGGATAGGTTCATCTTCCTTTACACACATGCACAGGAAAATGAACATAACGAAAATTGTTCTGATGGACTGCGTATACATATTATGTGACTGGGAGGCGTGACCAATCTTAAGGAAAATGATAGATAGGGGGATCATCTATATATACGAGGTTTTGTTTTTATATTATGACTATATTATGATACAGATTTCTTGGCTTATAAATACTTGGAAAATTGTCCACATCCCTCCAATAAAAGTGACCCAATTCTTTGGTTTCCAGAAGGATCTTATAGAAGAGCATCCGCTACAAATAACCCCACATGGGGTCGAAACTAGTACCTTGATAACATACTGTAATGTATTTATAGACATTGCAATTCTTGTACAGCATTGAGTAGGTAGAGTAAACTTTGTAAATTATATAGCATCTATCAGTCATTAACAAGTCACTTTCGGAGTGGCGACCCCATCGTACTAATAGCCTATACAGGGTGAAGCGTAATTCGCGCACTCGGGCGTCGCAGCGCGACTCCTCACTTGCCAGCAGTAAAAAAATGTCTCTTACAAAATTTCGTCTTGCGAGTATATCCGGCAGAAAAACGACGTTGAAGAGTAGCAATCTGGCAACACTGTAACTACATGTAGGGTAATTACCTCTGTCAGGAGAAGTAAGTGGCACAGTACAGTTAGTGCAGTGGATAGAGTTTTGGGTTAGCATGCAGGAAGTCGAGGGGTCGATCCTGGGTTGAGGCGTATGTTTTTTTATTTCGTAAATGTAGTCCAGGTGGTATGGTATCTGGCATCTTAATAGTCAACAGCGATTGCAGTGGGTCCTCTAGAAACCATTTGCACTTCCATACTACGATCCTAAAAATGGACGAACAATCGTTTTCATTGGTCAGCTTTGAAAGGCGCCCTTTCCACGTCGTGGGCGTGAATTTATTCGCACCACATCATCTACTAGATGTGAAACCTGTTTGTTTCAGCTGTCTATTTCTTATTAGCCTAACCAGGTATCTGTTGTTTCAGCGTTACAAAATGTTGTAAATGTAGGATACATGTGACCTCAGAAACGGTGTCTTACTGTATTACAGTAGGTAATGTCAGATGGAAATTAGCAAATAAAAAATGTGCCTCAACCCAGGATCGAACCATCGACCTCCTGCATGCCAACCAAAAACTCTACCCACTGCACCTACTGCACAACACGACGAGAGCGTGCTGACAGCGGTACTTACCCTACATATGGTTACAGTGTTGCCAGATTGCTATTCTTCAACGTCCGTTTTCTACCGGATATACTCGCAAGACGAAAATTTCTAAGATATATTTTTTTATTGCTGGCATGTGACGAGTCGTGCTGCGACGCCCGAGTGCGCGAATTACGCTTCATCCTGTATATGATTCATGCATTACATCCCTGACTAGGTCAGTGACTGGAAAACAGGTTGTAGGTTTTCATTCGTCTACAAGACGAGGTCCATAAAGCTAAAGAGACGTGCCCACACATGGCAGTTATTTGTAAGCATCTCTCTTTAATCTGGCAATTGATGATATAGAAAAAGAGCTATCTGATCACAAAGTGCCTGAAGCACATGGATACTTAGCGATAGATGGGCTGAGTAAACTGTCTTGCTTGGCATTCGTCGACAACCTAGCCTTGATAGGAAAAGATGAGGGCAGTATAAGTAGCCTCATCTGCCTAGAAGAATACAGTCTCACTCTGATCGAACTCTAAAAGGCGTGTGGACCCCGGAGAGGACTGTTGCAGATCTTTTGATTTGACTCCCATAGGTGACCTGCGCGTCATGATGAGGATGAAATGATGATAAAGACGGCACATACACGCAGTCCTCATGCCAGGGGAATTAACCAATTATGATTAAAATTCTGAACCCTTCCAGGAATCGAACCCGGTACCCCTGTGACCAAAGGCCAGCACGTTAAGCGTTTATCCATGGAGCCGGACTCGAACTCTGAATCACTCCTCAGAAGAACAAATTAATCTGTCTGAGAAATGGATGCCTCACATTCACCGAAGTTGCCACCACAGACGGTTCCCTTATACACTCTTTGGTACATGAAGGTGAACGCAACAGATATTTCAGTGTAAATTTCAATTATGAAATAGGGGTTGTAATGAAAGGCCTCAGCTACAACACTGCTAAGCTATGCAGCTCACGATTACTGAACCAACAGTTATTGATATCCAATCAGTACGTATGGCCCAACCTGATAAATCCTCTGATGTTCGCCCCATTGGCGAAAATCAAAAAGAGTTTTCTAGACGATGTGATTAAGTTATTGAGAGGGAGCAATGAAGGAAATGACCGAGCTTCCACACGATTGTCCTCATGAGATGATATACAGGGTTATTCAAAACGAAGGAACAGATTTCAAACATTTCCTTCTTCCAAACTACAAAAGATAGAAAAAACACGATTTCAACTTTCGTGGAAAGATAAAGAGTTCAATTTTCACTTTTGTAAGGTTTCAATATGAGAACCATGTGTTGCAAGAAAAATATCAAAACGGTAACTCATTTCTTGTCACACACGAATCAGGTGGTCTCTATTTATCAAATTCATAGCTTCAGTAATTCGATGTCGCAAACTTTCAAGAGTGTCCGGCATGGGGGGGATAAAACACGGTGTTTTACGTAACCCCACAGATAATTTTTTTTCTGCTAGTTGCTTTACGTCGCACCGACATAGATACGTCTTATGGCGACGATGGGAAAGGAAAGGGCTAGGAGTGGGAAGGAAGCAGCCGTGGCTTTAATTAAGGTACAGCCCCAGAATTTGCCTGGTGTGAAAATGGGAAACCACGGAAAACCATTTTCAGCAACCCCACAGATAAAATCACAAGGAGTGAGGTCTGGAGACCTGAGAGGCCACAGGCGATTATAGTTATCTTCTGATCCTCCTCTTCCAATCGAACGTCCTGGAATGGTGTAAATTAGGTAACGTCGAACGTGCTGAAAGAAATGAGGCGTGGCACCATCTGGCATGAAGATGAAGTTTTCGGAATCATCTTCCATTTGAGGAAATAACTAAGTTTGAAGAATGTCTAGATAGGTTAATCCTGCCACAGTCTCCTTCATCAAGAAGAAAAGTCCATACACTTTCTGTACAGACATGGCACAGAAGACGTTCACATTCGGTGAATCTCTTTCATGTTCAATAACTGCCGTAGGATTTTCACTTGCCCGATTTCTAACGTTATGCCGATTAACTTTGCCGGAAAGATGAAAAGTGCACTCATCTGAAAAAATTAATCGTTCAGAATAATTGTCTTCTTCCATATCAGCTAGGATGCTATTGCAAAACTCGTACCTTTTGTTGTAATCGTCTGGATGCAATTTCTGCAATAACCGCAGTTTTTACGCCTTCAGGTGCAGACCTTGTTTCAGAACTCGCCATATCGTTGGTTGAGGAATGTTAAGTTCCTTGTTTCCTCGTGTTGTGGATTTCTTTGGGCTCCTTTTCTAAACAGCACGAATACGGTCGATATTTTCATTCGATGTGCGTGGACGTCCCATGATTTTCCCTTTGCAAATGCAACCATCTTCTACGAACTTTCGATACCACTGGTAAATCTATTTATACCGAGGCGGTTGTTTATTAAACTGACGGCGAAAATCACGTTGAACTCCAATAATGGATTCTAGTTTTTCTAATTGCAGCACACAAAATGCTTTTTCCTGACAAGCACCGGCGGCCAGGATTGTAACTTGCAACAGCGGCACTTCTACATGGATTGTACAAATTTTAAACGTTTTTCTGGAAGAAATAAATGTTTGAAATCTATTCCTTCTTTTTGAATAACCCTGTACGGTCCACACAAATTTCGTGAGTTAGGCCTCCTGAAGGCCAAATGGGAAGCTGCATACAACACTTCAATATTTGAAAAAACGCCGGCTTTTATTCCATCCGAGATCTGAAACATGAGAAGCGAGTGGTAACAGAGAAACTCAACATCGATGAGCCACGCAAGAGCCACTGGACGGATGCGAATTAGGAACGTCCTGAGAGAGCAAGCCTTTCACACATGGTCCTTCCACAAATTAAGGGGAAAAGGCATTGCAGAAGATAATCAAATACAGGGATTTCAAAAATTTGAACGACGAAGCTCTCATTGAGGACGCTCTGAGCACACCATGGCACACAATTCAGTATATAAAGGACATTGACGACAAAGTATCTCATTTTAACGAACTTCTCTTAACTTTATACGATAGACATGCCCCATTACGTACTGCTCGAGTAAAGCGACCCTCTAACCCGTGGCTCAATCAAGAAATTCGTGATAAAATGAAAGATAGGGACTCAGCCTATAGCTACTACGTGAAACATCCAGCGCAGGAAAATTTTGAGAATTATAAAAAACTTCGAAATAAAACCACGCAGATGATAAGAAACGCTAAAATACGCTACTCGTACGAAATTTTAAATACACATGACTCTGCTGTTGCATGGAAGACTCTCCGAGATATGGGTCTAAGTAAAACGAAGACAAAGGACAGTAACTGTAATGTACCTTTGGATGATCTGAATGAGTATTTTAGCTCAAGAAACGTCCAGACGAACGGAAATACCAAGAGAGCCACTATTGACAGAATATTTTCAAAGGGAAAGCATGGTGGTGAAACATTCTACTTCTCTCACGTGACTCCAGGTGATGTAAAGAGCGCCCTTAATGACATAAAATCAAAGTCTACTGGACACGATGGAATAAACCTGTCCCTTTTAAGAAGAATTCTAGACATCATTCTTCCTACAATAACGCATATTATTAACACCTCTCTTATGACGGGAATCTTTCCTGGGAACTGGAAAAATGCCATCATCCGACCCTTGCAGAAAAACAGTACCCCCACAACCCTTGACGATTACCGCCCTATTAGTATTCTCCCTGTACTAGGAAAAGTACTGGAGAAACTAGTACACAAACAAATGACAGCCTATCTCTTACATCATAACTTACTCGACAGATATCAATCAGGGTTTAGATCGAACTACAGTACCAGCACAGCATTAGTAAAAGTAACTAACGACATTCAGCTAGCAATGGATAACGGACAAATGACAATTCTTACTCTTCTCGACCTTACAAAGGCATTTGATTGCGTAGATAAAGACATTTTACTAGCTAAATTAGAAATGATGAAATTTTCTAATAATGTATTATGCTGGGTACGTTCCTATCTCAGTGGACGTAAACAATGTGTGTCAGTGGGAGACAATGTGTCTAGGTGGCGAAATACTGAGATGGGGGTAGCACAGGGTGGGGTGTTATCACCACTTCTGTTCTCCCTATACATGAATGACCTATCAGAACAACTGACGAACTGTAAATATCACTTATACGCTGACGATATCCAATTGTTTATTCATACCAAGCCGAATGACATACAAGAAGCAACCATGAAATTAAACGAAGACTTATTTAACATTAACGAATGGACTAGTAGCCACTGCCTGAAAGTAAACCCATTAAAATCGCAAGCCATCATAATAGGATCTAGAAAAGCGCATGCCAAGTTAGAAAGCATCAACGTACCGGTTGTCAAGATCAATGAAACACCTATAGCACTGAAAGACTCTGTTAAGAACCTTGGAATAATTTTTGATAAGTATTTAAGTTGGTCAGAGCACGTAACAAAAATTTGTCAACGTGTATTCGGTTCATTACACTCACTATACAAACTGAGAGATTTTCTACCTGTCAAAACCAGGAAACTGCTCATTCAAGGACTAATACTACCAATATTTGACTATGGTGATGTAGTCTATAATAACATAAGTTGTTCACTTGGTTCTAAACTTCAACGGGCGCATAATGCCTGCATTCGATTCATTCTAAATGTTCCGCTCCATTCCCACATCAGCCCATTCCTCCATCAGCTGTCCTGGTTAAGATTATGTGATAGACGTAAATACCATGCTGTTTCTCTTCTTCACAAAATACTGCGAACAGGTAAACCACATTATCTGAGAACAGATTTCAACTACCTCTCTCCCTCAAGCAGAACATCCTCAAGGTCATCAGTACAAACCCTGCTGTCCATCCCCACTCATCACAGTAGTACGTTTAACAAGTCATTTGTACCGGGGACCATACGTTCTTGGAATTCTCTCCCGGCTGAAATTAGAGACATAAGCAACCTAAAGCTATTCAGAAGAATGTGCTGGAAATTTTACCTACACTCAGATTGATTTACTCTTAGAAGTACCCTTAAATTTTAGATTATTAAGTTAAATGAATAAAATGTCAATGTAAGGTTAGAAACATTATAGTTTATATTTTTCGAGATATAGCTCTAATAATAGTAATTATTATAAATTAATTTTAAAATGTTAAAATGATTTTTATGATGCTTTACATTTCATACAAATTACATTTCACATTAACTTTAAATTATAATTAACTTATTTTTTAAGTAGTTATAATGTTCAGTATATTATGTTTATACAGGTGCATAATTATATGGTTTGGCATAATAGCAGGCTTCATAGCCTGAGCCCCGCCATGTACAGAAAGACATTAATAAATAAATAAATAAATAAATATGCAGACCATAACAAAGTGAAATTCTGGGCGAGGAATCGAACAGGATTATTACACTCCGAATGGAAAAACGCACTCAAAATGACTTGGAACGTTTCGGTGGTTCTAGCCAGTACCCGAAAGATGCCGAAGCATAACCCACCGCCTTCATCCAGACTGTGGTGAGATAGAAACTATAGTACATGTGCTTGGATTTTGTCGTAAGAGAGAATTTGCAAAAACACGCTCACCACCACAAAACGAGAACAGCTTTGGGCTCTGCAATGCGGGAATCAGGTTGGTAAGTCCATGAAAATTTTCATTATCTTCTACTGGATCTGTAAGAAGAGCAGAAGTCTTTGCACCCATTGTCAATCGCATCGACACGTGATGGTCGATTTAACTGTCCGTTTTGTTAAACAAGCCAGTGAGGTCGACTCTGGAAAGAAAGAACATGTACGAACCATCCATCCTGTATCTCAGTAAACACTTCAATATCATTGCAGACAGATGGTCTGTAATAGGCTTGTTATTCAGTTGCACAGGCAGTGTACCCATGTACACATGGAGTCTCATGAAGGGGTTGGGTATTCGTCACTCTACGATTTAGAGAACATTATATTAAATATCATAAAAATTCAGTCAGCATCCTAAATCACCATCTCTATTATATAAGTTGGGCAAAATAACACTGGCGCGTAAAATACTGAAAGTTTGACCAACGCGGGATTGACTCTTGTTAACGAACATCATAGAATATGCTGGAAATGGCCTCAAGTGAAGAAATGAAAAACTGAACATCCCAAAGTCCTGACTCCACATCACTCAGAAACCACCGGCAGAACTCAACACGCGAATGTTCGTCTGGATGCTTTTACGAATTCTCAGCAGTAAATTTGTAGGGATACAGATGCAGGTACTTTTTACAGTGTTTCGACACGACGATCTCTTACAGAAATTCCCACTTGCACAGATTACGTCGCACTTCGTTCCAGGCTTTTCTTCACTCGAGCAATGTTTTCTGGTGTTCGAACTCTTTCTGGATAGTTACGGTTTTTATTCGCCAGAGAGCCCGTTTCACTCCATTTTAACACTAAGCTGGAGTTTTGCCGAAACACATCTAGTCTTACATTCTTGCGCATGAAGTTCCGCACATGTTTTCCACGAATTGTGTCTCGCATAACACTCGATAATAAACACGCGCTTTTTTAACGTGCGCACCACTTTGTGTTGCGTTCAACTGATCACTAAACACGTCTGCTTCTCTCACTCACTCACTCACTCACATGTAATGACATAGCAACCTACACGGGAGATGGGGGAGTTACGCACACGCATACATGTGACAGCAACTGATTGGTGAATCGAAATCACGCTTGCCAGCATTTTCTGTGATGGGGCAGTTCCCCTGTTGATTAACAAGGGTCAGTTCAGCGTCAGTCTTGCAAATATTTTCCGAGTCAGTATTATTTTGCCCAGCCTGTGCATAGGAGATGGCATTTTACAGATTCTGATTTATGGTATGCTATTCAGAACATTATTGTGGGTCATTGTATTCTATAGAGTGTCCGACTCATTGGCTGAATGGTCAGCGTTTAGGCCTTCGATTCAGAGGGTCCCGGGTTCGATTCCCAGTTGGGTCGGGGATTTTAATCGCCCCTGATCAATTCTTCTGGCCCGGGGAATGGGTGTTTGTGTTTGTTCCAACACTTTCTTCTTCATATTCAGACAACACACTACACTTTTTTTTGCTAGGGGCTTTACGTCGCACCGACACAGATAGGTCTTATGGCGACGATAAACACACTACACTAACAACCACGACAGCAACACGCAATTGTGATTACATCCCTCTATAAATGGTTGGCGTCAGGAAGGACATTCGGCCTTAGAATAGGGCCAAATCCACCGCGCCCACAACCCCACATGTGTGGGAATAGCGGTAGAAAAAGAATAAGATTGTATTCTATAGAGTAGTGTGTAGTTTAGGTTTTCATTTAGAATTCCGAATCTTCATGGTCACTCACAATTTTCAAAGTGATGTCATCTAATTTATTTATTTATTTATTTATTTATTTATTTATTTATTTATTTATTTATTTATTTATTTATTTATTTATTTATTTATTTATTTATTTATTTATTTATTTATTTTAAAAATGAAATAATTCGAACAAGGTTTCCCTGGTGCTTTGCTCCATCTTGAAAATCTAAGTTGTAAGATAAAAGACTTCGTCCAGTGGAGTATTATCTTGAAACGAGGCCATAACACTGGCAGCATTTCTTCGTAAGATAGCAATTCCCAACCATTGCCTCAGGAATTCTGTTGAAAAGAAGTCTCAAGTGATTTCAGGTAATTGTTTGCCAATCTCTGAAATCACACTTTTAGCCTTTTGACACCACGTCCCCATTGTTTCGACTGCGAATACCACGAATATGTAGTTGTGTGTTACTGCTTTGTATTTCTATCTTTTATTGCGCACGGCCAATTCCGCAGCAGAACCACCAGCCTTGCAAGTGTGAGGCAAATGAAATGGTGCTGAAGTATCGACGCACGTGGCATCCCACAGTGGAGACCTGCCTTTGTTCAATGGGACTAAATTCAGACCATCAGGGCGTTTTCCGTCTGTGCGATTAATTCCACTCGGTTCTAGGACAGAAGGGACATTGATAGATGTGAAATGTGAAAGCTCTTTTGACAATGTCATTAATTGAACAGTGTCTTGAAATTCAACCAGCACTCTTACGGCAATTTAAAGCATGGTGGCCATAAACGTCAACTTCCGCTCCACATATACACTTATGTGATTGGCATACTTTGCAACCAAGACGTAAGCCGATTGCGATTTAAACGACGTGTTATTCATAAGTGGGGCCCCATTGGCCGACGGAAAAGCCTTATTTGTGAATCGAGGGAATCTGGAGGGCTCAAATTATTGGTCATGGCATTCTAGTGATATCTAGCGTCAGTCATATGGCATATATCGACATTATCACCCTAATCAGAGAACCGAGACTTGATAAAATCAGATAAGCGGAAGCAAGAAAAGCGGAAATGGAAAGATCAGTTAATCTACGAATTCCAAGGCCTCCAAATCTTATTGTTAAACAATCCATGATTCACTTATTTTCCTCAAATGCTATATTTACTGGAGACTCAAGGCAACTTCTTGTCAAATCATCAGCTTGAGCAAGGAACGAAAGAAATTACCATAGAGGTGTGGTTCGCAGAAAGTAATTAAATTTTGGAACAAAAATACAGTTCTTCAATAAGAAGCATGCCATGCGAGAATTGATCACTCGTAGATCATCATACATCCTCATTATTTCTGTTAGCATTTGTCCCGAAATTTTCTCCACGGCCTCAACTGCAAGCAGTGATCCATGTAAGGATAGACTTGAATTTGTTGTAATGTGAATACCGGGAATAATATCCTGAAATGCAGAGACTGCTGTCTCACCTCTCGCGGAACAGAAGTAGATTTCATATTTATGCGGATTTACTTCCAAACCGATGTTTGTACAACCAGTGACAAATTTCTTTAGATCAATAAGAACCGTATCAGGATCACCGTCGATGGTTCCATCATCGAAATAAAATAATTAAGAAGACTTTTCAAGTCTGCGATGATAGGACTAAATAGTAATGGTTCTGTTGGATCACCCTGCTGTACCCCAGACTGTGACGAATTAATATGAGACCCGAAAAACAAGTTAGAAGGGTATCTATACGCCACAGGAAAGCATGAAGTTCTGGAAGTATATCTTTTACTGTCTATAACATATTATCTCTATCAACGATGTTAAAAGCATTTCTGAAGTAATTTTTACTAAGATTTTATTCGATGTAGGTAGAATTTAAATGTAGGAAAGTTCGTGCAGAATGGTTAATGGTTTCGCAGCCCTTTGAAATACCAAAGCCAAGTTGGTGTGGATAGAAATACTGGCTAATGGTTCCCTTTACTCCCATGCATGATACCTTTTTTTTTTTTTTTGCAAGTTGCTTTACGTCGCACCGACACAGATAGGTCTTATGGCGACGATGGGATAGGAAAGGCCTAGGAATGGGAAAGAAGCGGCCGTGGCCTTAATTAAGGTACAGCCCCGGCATTTGCCTGGTGTGAAAATGGGAAACCATGGAAAACTATCTTCAGGGTTGCCGACAGTGGGGCTCGAACCCACTATCTCCCGATTACTGGATACTGGCCGCACTTAAGCGACTGCAGCTATCGAGCTCGGTGCCATGCATGATAATTCAGCAACCAGCCTTCGACAGGTGTTCCCAATAGCGATAGGTCGAAAGCCTCCGTTAGGTTTCTGAAGAGCAATTAATACGGCCAAGAAAAGTTTCAAAACTGCGTTGCCCTCTTAAAATTAAATTGGATAATTTTGTGATAGACTGGAGATGTTTTCTCCCCACATCTACAGCTGATTTAGAGGTAAGATGTTATAGATGTTGAGGATGGATACCGTCAATTCTCGAAGCAGAAAATATATATTCTATTTCTGTGGTGGCGCATGGCCTTGAGGTTAACTTAGCCTACACTGAAAATGATACCAGGTTAATTCCTGGAGTAAAGGTGGATGGGCATAGAGTTAACAACTCCATCCCATTTGCTGCCAAGGTTAAGAATGGGAGAAGCTATACCTTCCACTTCCGGCCTCGTGGTGTAGCGTAGTTAGCCTGCCTCTCACTCGAAGGACTCGGGTTCGATTCTCGGCCATGTCAGGGATTTTTACCTGGACCTGAGGGCTGGTTCGAAGTCAAGTTTGCCTAAGTGATAACAATTGAGGAGCTATCTGGCGGCAAGGTAGCTACCACGGTCTAGAAATCCCAGAATAACGGCTGAGAGGTTTCGTCCTGCTGACCACACGACACCTCGGAAACTGCAGGCCTTCGTGCTGAGCAGCGGTCGCTTGGTAAGATAAGGCCATCGGAGCTGTTGTGCCATGGGTTTTTGGTTTGGTTCGGTTTGGTTTCATGTTTGATTAATTTCCACTCCGGCCACCGAATATGATTTTCTCTCCGAAGTTTCGTCGCACATTTAGGAGCGTATCTCCGAAATGGTTAAAGCCACAAGATTCAATTTAGGCTCACCGTATTCAACTCAGTGAGCTCTCATTTTATGTCCATTTGGATATAAATTGGATTCGCTAAGGGCGGGATGAGTGGTGAAGAACAAACAAAAGGTGTTTCCGGGTGAAGGTTTTCCCTACTTTCCTTCTATTCGGTCTTTAACCTAAATGTTAACTAAGCACAACATTATAACAACATCATAAAACTGGTGTGTAGCAAATCTTTCGATTGATACCTCATTCATAGGTAGTGACTGAGTCTTCGGTTAGGTTAAGGGATATTTAGAACATAAATTATTTATTTATTTATTTATTTATTTATTCATTTATTCATTTATTTCAGAGAGGCTAAGAGAGAAGCACATTCTTCACCTGATACAATGAGGACTGGAACTGCAGTTCCTATTGAAGGTTAACATTCACCACACCTGTGGGTGTGACGGAGGAGGAATAGAATCGACAGAATTTCCCGTCCTAATTAGGTGTTAGTGGGAAGTTGCTCTGTTTGCCGGAACCACTTATATTGAGTGAGTGAAAGTGGGTGAGTTAAATGGTGCGTGGAAGTGGATGTTTTCAGAGTGACAAGGCTTCTGTGAATATAAACAAGAAACTTCTCTCAGCTTTTCAGAGAATAATTAACTCTCACCACGGTCATGGCGAAGTCAAGATGTGGGTTCATTCGTGACGTTATCGCAGCGTAAATCTCTGCTATTCTCTCTCTCTCTCCATCATTAAGGGTGAAGAAGAAAGGGCGGTGGTTAGTAGGGTTCGTTCCCTAACCTCGCCCTTCCTGCTTCCGGCGAGAGCCACGTACGTACGGGCCAACATCCAGCCTTCGGGCGTGGTCGATACAGAACAGCGGGCCTCTCCCGGGATCAGCAATTCCGCGGTGGTCACCTTTTCTATCGCTAGAATAGAAGCGCCTGGGCATAAATTCTCACAGCCTTATCCCATAAAAGCTAGAATACTGTCTAAAATGTAAAATTGGAAACAGGAGGGAAATAAGGAGTTTAACGCACAAAAATCAGATGAAACATCTACAACATGATATAAATAAGGTGAAAAAGATGCTTGACAGAATAGGAAGGGGACACCATTACAACACATACATTATTATTTTTTAACTGAGTAAGTATTAATATTGAGAATACGATCGTATGACGAAGCTGGACAAAATGAACATTGCTAGAATTCCACGAAATCATCCAAAGGATGACAATAAGAAAATAAAGGCTTATAAATATAGAAATAAGCGACATGGTGTGGAACATCAGTGTGTAAGAAAGTAAAAATCAAATATGGAAAGAAAACGAACATCGTTCTTTGCTGCGTGATGAAAGAAAGAAAGAGGTACATCTGTTAAGAGTCTGTAGGAAGGCAGAATCACTAAATATCAACTATGTTGAAATCAAATATTTTGACAGTGAATTATATTAAAAGAGAAAGAGAGAAAGAATTTTATATATTTTTCACACTACCACACAAATCGTGGATCTCACGGAGAAAGAAGTGAGCACTAAATAATGAGGGGGAGGATACATGTTTGCCATGTTTAAAATGTAGGACTTCAGGAAAGCGATTAACGTGTAAAATGGATAAAAACAATATTCTTAGATCTACCAATAACGTTTAATAAAATAATTGGCAACTCATCTGTAATCAGGAGTATTTAACATGCATTCATAAAAACAATTTTGGTCACAATAAACTTCCCTTAGATTTTGCTGATACATAACTAAGAGAAGAGAGTATTCCACTGCAATTCCTGTTGTACATCATAAAATTTCTCTTTAAATTCAATAATTCACAAGCAAAATTGTCTAAATCCTGCAAAAGATTGTCCAACATTGCTGAAGGTTTGACAATGTCTGATAGAATTTTGTTTTAAAATGGAAATATGGCAAGCAGTATTTGGTTTCTTGGACTAGCAGTGGGATATATCCTTAAAAAACAGAGAAACGCGCAATAAAGCTTAATTTACTCGGGAAAAAGATAAACATGTTTACCATCAACACAGATGTTAGCTATCTTGCATTTATTCACATGAATTGCATAAAAATAATAGCAATGCAATGATAATTCTCATCTTATTACATGAAAACTTATTACTAATTTAATAACAGGCCTAATAAAAATAATAATAATAAGAAGAAGAAGAAGAAGAAGAAGAAGAATAAGAAAAAATAATATGTGAATATCGTCATAAATCGAAAATTCCTGTTAGTGTTTACTTATAGGTTTCTGTCCACTTCCTTGAGATAACTTATTTATCTTGCAATCTCCTCGGACGCTTCCGTTTTCTTCATTTAATTGTGGTTCTCTACGGAGCCGACTGAATATAGACAGGGCCGTGCTTCATACTTAGCAATTTCTCCGAAGACCGAAAAAGTAGTTAGTAGTACGTAAAGCAAATAGCATTGTTATTATTATACTTTGCAATTACGGAACACACAACATCCCTCTGCCATAAAGAAGAAGCCATTTTTTTCGTTTTGCTTCCCTGCAATCCCAGTATGCCCAGCGGCCTAGCACATGCCATTGGTTAATTCTATTCAACACTTTGGCAATTCATTGGTGATTAGACGATGTTCTATGTAATGCACCTTTAAGGCTTCTCAAGTATTGCAAGACATTTGACAAGTAAATTTGTGAAGTATTGAAAATGATTGTGGTCGTGAATTTGACAAAAAGAAATTATGGTGTACAGCGGTCTTAAGAATGTTAGAAACCGGTACTTGAAGAAGAGACTCTCATATCCCGATAATTTTGTATAATATTCTGGGTCATGGTAGGTCTATTATAAAGAAAATATTAAGCTAGTTGTGAGTCATTGTACTGCACAATCTACTGTAAATCGTAGTGGTAAGGACTGTGATTATTTAAATGTGAGTTACTAAGCAACTTTTTTGTAATTATTATCCTGTGATTCATGATTTGTAATACAATATTTTAATTATAATCTATAATCTAAATCGCCTGAGAATTACTGCGTTACCGCGTTTCAATTATTGTGTTACGCTACTTGTAACGCGACATTTTAAGTTCTAATTTTAAAATTTTCCATGAATTCCTATGCAATATTTTTTTCTTTGCTACTTGTTTAACGTCACACGGTCACAACTGTTCCACCTCCGCTTTGTCCAGCACAAATCTCACGTGGAATGACCGGGATTTGAACCACGGAACTCAGCGGTCAGAGGCCGGAGCGCCGCCGCCTGAGCCACGGAGTCTATGAATTATCTAATAATTGTTTCCAATTATTTACTGGTATGACCAAGCCACTAACGCTCATACAGCAGGTTCACGTCGTTTCCGACCACCGTGTTTTTTTTTTCTTTTTTGCTATTTGTTTTACGTCGCACCGACACTGATAGGTCTTATGGCGACGATGGGATAGGATAGGCCTAGGAATTGAAAGGCAGCGGCCGTGGCCTTAATTAAGGTACAGCTCCGGCATTTGCCTAGTGAGAAAATGGGAAACCACGGAAAACCATATTCAGGGCTGCCGACAGTGGGGCTCGAACCCACTATCTCCCGATTACTGGATACTGGCCGCACTTAAGCGACTGCAGCTATCGAGCTCGGTACACCCTGTATTTAGTCCACTTATTGCTTTAAATACCATGTCATTTATGATATATACCGGACGAGTTGGCCGTGCGCGTAGAGGCGCGCGGCTGTGAGCTTGCATCCGGGAGATAGTAGGTTCTAATCCCACTATCGGCAGCCCTGGAAATGGTTTTCCGTGGTTTCCCATTTTCACACCAGGCAAATGCTGGGGCTGTAACTTAATTAAGGCCACGGTCGCTTCCTTCCAACTCCTAGGCCTTTCCTATCCCATAGTCGCCATAAGACCTATCTGTGTCGGCGCGACGTAAAATCCCTAGCAAAAAAAATAATGATATACTTCGTTATGAATACTGTATTTTTGATTTCATGCACGGGTAGGATATAAAGACTAAAATATATCATTGCGCCTAGAAAAACCACTATGTGGCACACGATATACGTATTTTAGCTTTGACTAGAAAGGTTCTCTCATTTAATGTTCAGTACTGTAGGAACTCTATCAACAAATGTTCGTTCTAAGTGATGTCTGTGTTGCGGGTCGGTATTTCTTTCCGTCTTTCTTTCTTTCTTAATCTGTTTACCCTCCAGGGTTGGTTTTTCCCTCGGACTCAGCTAGTGATCCCAGCTCTATCGCCTCAAGGGCAGTGTCCTGGAGCGTGACTCTTTGGGTCGGGGATCCAACTGTGGAGGAGAACAAGTATCCCTTCCAGGCGGCTTCACCGGATATGCAGAACAGGGGTCTTGTTATGGGATGTGAAGACGGGAAGGGATAGACAAGTAAGAGGGAAGGAAGCGGCCGTGGTCTTAAGTGAGGTACCATCCTGACATTTGCCTGGAGCAGAAGGGGGAAAACTACGGAAAACCACTTTTCCAGGATGGCTGAGGTGGGAATCGAACCACCTCTACTCATTTGACCACCCGAGGCTGAGTGGACCCCGTTAGTGCCCTCGTACCACTTTTGAAATTTCGTGGCAGAGTCGGGGCCTCCGGGGGTGGCAGCTAATCACGCTAAGGGTCGGTATTTCACCGACCATAATGTCGCATAAGGGGAATCATGACAAATTTCGAACTTGTATAATTTACCACTTATCAAAACCAAATTTAAAACACAAACACATAATAACATATAGCCCCGCACACAATTTCGGTTTAGTTACGTAATTGGTTGCAAATTATTGTCAAATAATTTTCATTTTTATATGTGCAATGATTCTTGCGGCATATTGTTCATTTCCTTGGGCTATAATTTGGCAGACTTGTCAAAAGTACTCTTACATTTAAGAACAATTCCGAGTTTTGCAGTCAGGTATAAACTATTCGAGATATTGTTTTCAGTTTTTCATTATTCATCCAATAGGAAAAATTTAGTGTCGTGTTATTTCAGGAATAAAAATATGAAGGTAATATTCAACCGAAAATAAAATGCTGATCTAATTTTAAATCGTACACATATTCTAACATTCTCTAAAAATTTCAGGCGAATCAGATATTTTTTCCTACTTGCTTTACGTCGCACTGACACAGATAGGTCTTATGGCGATGATGGGATAGGAAAGGCCTAGGAGTTGGAAGGAAGTAGCCGTGGCCTTAATTAAGGTACAGCCCGGTGAATCCGAAACGAAATGTGTCTCAAGGAGCATTTTATGCACGGCAAACTGCTGACATTCTTTTCAGGTAAGTAGCTTGATAGCCTTAAGAAACATACTTGCTTTAAAACTGTCCTGGAATTTGAAATAATCCTTCATATATATTTCCCCTCTTACGCACTGCGTAGACCTGCTACATACAGGGGTTTCCAAATTGTAAGTGCTTGAGGGCCATATTTGAAACCTTAGTCATGTTCGCGGGATGCACTTGAATAATAGGCCAATTTTCGTACAATTCTGCATATAGTAGGCCTACAGAAGTACCATTATGAAAAATAATATGCATAATTCGGTTGAAACAAAGGTTTGATAATTTTAATTACTTAGGTAAGAAAAAAATTACAATTGCATAAAAGTGAATTTTGGAGCCGGGCTGAGTGGTTCAGATGGTTGAGGTGCTGGCCTTCTGAAGCCTGCTTGGCAGGTTCGATATTAGATCGTTCCGAAGGTGCTCAAATACGTCAGCCTCGTGTCGATTGATTTACTGGCACGTAAAAGGACTCCTGCGCGACAAAATTCCGAAACCTCGGCGTCTCTGAAAAACATCAAAAGTAGTTAGTGGGACGTAAAAACCAATCATTATTATCTGAAATTTGTATTTTATTTTTTAAATGAAAAATAATCCATTCAGTTCAAGTGAATTTTAAAAAGAGGAAATAATATTAAAGAATGAACTAGTTCGGACTTGGGTCTATAACGAATATAAAAATTAATACAGTTTTTAACGACCTATAAAATACCGTATTATTTTGTAACTATTCTTCACATTATTTATTAAAATGCTCTCGCGAGCCGCATTATATGGCTTCGCGGGCCGCCATTTGGAAACCCCTGTGCTATAAGGTAAGTACATTCCAGGTGCATTATTGAAATGGTAGTAATAAAGAACTTTGAAGCTAATTTTGTCTGACAGCATGAGAGAAAGGGACGTGGGCGCCATACCGCTACCCTTTAAATCTGACATTTAGAACTTTCAAATGGTATTAGGTAAAACTGATAACAGGATTTGGAAGAGCATGTGAGTTGGCCACGCAGCTGTGAGATTGCATCCGGGAGATAGTGAGTTCGAACCCCACTGTCGGCAGCCCTGAAGATGTTTCTCCGTGTTTTCCCATTTTAACACCAGGCAAATGTTCGGACTTAACCTTAGCTAATGCCAGGGTCACTTCCTTCCCACTCCTAGCCCTTTACTACACCATTGTTGCCATAACAAATATCTGCGTCGGTGCATCTTAAAACAAATTGTAAAAAAATAGGATTTGTAAAAAGAAGATTGGGAATTTTTTGAGGTTAAAATTGAAAATTAAAAATTTTGGTAAAAACATCGCAACATTTCAGTCAATAATGGTATTTCGAGGCTGTTCCTGTTTTAAAGTCTCATTTTACTCCATTCTTAAACCACTGAATATTCGTTGCAAAGACATAAAATACTATTAACTTGTCAAAAAGACAATGCCTTCCAAATGTACCCGAAGCAATGAGAATAGAAAGGTTTGGAGCGATTTTCAAATAATAATATTTTTAACGAATTTACAGGTCCAAAACTGGGCTCGTTGACTTACATTTGCCAAATTTTAAACCAGAAAATACATTTCAGAAGAGCATACGCAAAGACTACCGGAACAAGTATGAAGAGTTCTTTATGCTTCTACTTACAAAGCCTATCAACAACCTGTTAGTGTGTAAAGAAAATTCATCATCGGTGTCTAATGGCAATGCCTAGTCTATGCAACTATTGTTCTCTGTCCAAAGCTCCTCGTTTAATTTAATAATAAGAACCATAACGAAGATCTCTGTAAACCAAGTCATGAAGGAATTTTTCCCTAGGTCGTCCTCGGCCTTGCTTCCCCGTGATTTTCCCTTCCAGCAGATTGGTAAGAAAGGTATTATGTCGCAAGATGTGGCCAGTGAATTTAACTCTTCTTCTCTATATCCTTACCATCAGTTCTCTCTTCCCTTGAATTTCTAGCAGAACGCTTTTGTTTGTTCTCTTTTCAATCCATGTAATCCATAGCATTCATTTCCAGACCCATCTCTCAGTCACTTCCAGTCGTTTCCAATCTTTATCTCTGGTTGTACAAGATTTACAGACAAACAGTAACACACTCCATAAAAAGGATATCACAAATGTGTTCCTAATTCGAAAATATAAATTTGCACTGATTAAAATATTTATCTTATTACGGCAACTGCCTGTTTCAACCTCTCAAATTCCTAGATGATACCTGCTATTCGGTAAAGCTTTGAATTGAATCTTACTACGCTGCTACGTAAAAGACCCAGTTCTAAATATTATCCTCATACTGGGAAATCATTTTAGAAGAATTCTAGGACTCTCTGAAACTAATTGCATTATAAGACTAATTTTGACTCATCTATCTCTTTTATCTCATAGCCACACCTATTTCCGTTGCTTATCGGGATTTCTAGATAAGGGAAACTGGTGACTTGTTCCACTATCTTGTCAGTAAGCTTGATGTTGGTGTGAATTCTTTCAGGATGTTTTTTTCACAACTAATAGCTTGGTCTTCTTAACATGAATGTTTAAGCGCAAATCTGACAGTGCTGATTACAACACATTCAGCATATTGGAAACTCTTTCTCGGAGTACCGAGCTCGATAGCTGCAGTCGCTTAAGTGCGGCCAGTATCCAGTATTCGGGCTATAGTAGGTTCGAATCCCACTGTCGGCAGCCCTGAAGATGGTTTTCCGTGGTTTGCCATTTTCACACCAGGCAAATGGGCTGTACCTTAATTAAGGCCACGGCCGCTTCCTTCCCACTCCTAGCCCTTCCCTGTCCCATCGTCGCCATAAGACCTATCTGTGTCGGTGCGACGTGAAGAAAATAGCAAAAGCTTTCTCGGAGTCAGCTACAATTGCTGTCATCGGTAAATCGAATGCATTGGATATGGTGTCCATTTAACTTTACTTCTCATACAAAATTTATAAGATGATCTCTTCCCATGAACAGTTCTTTGTGTCTCAAGGCCTTCGATTCAAAAATTAAGTTACTTTTCAAGAAATACTTGCCTGTACCTCTTTAAACATTATAATATATCGCTAGCGCATTACTTCTTAGACATAATCTAAAACACCTGATGACGGTAGGGAGTGTAATTGAGTAACGCAATGGCGTGGTGGTTCTGTAAATTACCTAAAGGAATTAGTGTGCAGCGTAATTACTGTTTTCACTCCTGTATTAAGTTCATTGCACGAGTTTATTTCATTACGTGGTCGTTCAAAGCTGAGTGCTAAGCCGCAAATTAAGTTCGGTATTGACGGTATAGATTACTACTGAAAGAGGAATGTCGCGGGATTAAAACACACGAATAAAGAGAAAAAAACATTGCGATGTTTAAGAAGACTTCAGCAATGCTTTACTTCCGGTTGCTTTTCAACAATAATATAGGCTAAAATTCACGTGCCGGGCGAGTTGGCCGTAAGGTTTGGGGCGCGCAGGTGTGAGCTCGCATCCGGGAGATAGTGAGTTCGAAACCCACTGCCCACTGTCGGCAGTCCTGAAGATGGTTTTGCGTTGTTTCCCATTTTCGCACCAGGCAAATGCTGGGGCTGAACCTTAATTAATTTCCTCTCCCATCGCCGCCATAAGACCTATCTGTGTCGATGCGACGTACAGCAAATAGCAAACAGTTCATGTGGAGACCTCCCTTTGTGTTTTTCGTTTTGTACATTTTTTTTGTCCTATGTCAGTCAAAGCTGATATGATTGAAGCACATTTTCCAATTACTTAAATTCAATTATATTTAGCCTTTTTCTGACAAAATTACCTGAAATGGTGGGGTTTATCTTTGAAATTAAAAGCGAAATCACTAGGAAACAAAATATGAAACTACAGTCGTTTCAGTTCAGGCAAAACTATTGGCACTCAGATTATTGTTGGCACATTAAAGAGGTCCGGCGCGCACTCTATGTTCACCGTAGAGAATTATCTTACTCAGTCCAGATCTACTTCACTGTCAAATGGTAACAAATCAGAATGTAGAAATTCCTGGGCAAGACGCATAATGGTACCTTTTCAAACAGCTAAGGCCATATTATGGTTATTATTAGAGCTCGTATTATTTTGCAATAATGGGCAAGAATAAATAATTATTGAAGCAAGTAACAAGTGTCTGCTATCCCGCATGACAATTCTGCAATGATATTCATTTAAACATTACCTTAACTGCCTGTTTCAACCTCTCAACTTCCTACATTACCGTAGAGTGGGCTAAATTATACCTGCTACTCAGTAAAGCTTTGAATTGTATCTTACTACGGTACTACATAAAAAGCCCTATTCTAAACATTACCTTTATACTACGCAATAAATTGAGAAGAATTCTAGGACTCTATGAAACAGAACTAATTGCATTATGAGAATAAATTTTATTCCTCTACTCTCATGGAGTGTGCTTGAATTTAAATGCACGTTGTAGACTACAGAATTATTTTAGTATTCAGGAAACATATTTAATTTTATGTTAATTAAAAGCATTCAGTCAAATTGTGAAAACAAGAAAACAAAATTTGCAATACTAAAATTAAAATAATCAGAGATTTTTATTATTCCCACCTGTTTCACGTGATACACTTTGAATCGTATTGCTGCATTTATCATTAAAAGGAACAATAATTAGTTGAAAAACTTGTAGTCTAAGGAGAGACTCACTGGTTATCTTCCCCTGTACTTTTGTATGAGATTTTTATTCTAGTTCTTACCCCTAGCCTTTCCTTCGTATTTGGTATTATGGCCCAGATGTTCGGCCGGATGTCTTCTCTAACGCCAATAATATGTTGAGAGATGAATTCAGTATAGTGGGTTTGTATATAGGTTTGTAGTGTAATATTTTATATGCAAGTAAAGGTATGTATTAAGACAACCACAAACATTCAGCCTCTAACTGAGAGGAATTAACCGAAGTAGAAAATACCCGACCTGGCCTGCAATTGTCTAATGTTATTGATTTTACGTCCAAACCAACTACTTTTGACGATTTTCGGAGACGCCGATGTGCCAGAATTTTATCCCGCAAGAGTTCTTTTACGTGTCAGTAAATTTACCGACACTAGGCGAACGTATTTGAGCACCTTCAAATATCACCGGACTGAGCCTGGATCGAACCTGCCAAGTTGGGGTCAGAAGGCCAGCGCCTCTACCACCTGAGCCACTCAATCCGGCTCCAGAAATTGAATCTGGAGCCCTCAGAACCAAAGAACACTACGCTGATCATTGGTCCAAGGAGCCGGACCATTTTCTTGTCAGATTTTGATGTGAAATCTGACCACATACTGACATTTTCTAAAACATTAGATCCACATTTAGAATCGTTATATTATTTGTTACAGCTATTCTAATTAGGGCTCGTGAAATATTTTTCATATCATCATCATTATCATCGTCATAGTAAAAAACCAAATCTAGTAGGTCGGATGGAGAAAATTGTCTCTCCATTTTCCTCTCCTCCTGCATCTCTTGCTACTCAAACCATCATCCTCCAAGGTATTGTTTTATTTGAACGATTTGATATCTTTCTTAGTATAGCCGCTTGTCATTTACTCTCAAGTTCCATCTCCAATCACTCCTTGGATATTCTCTGGTGGGTCATCCTCATAATGTGGCCAAATCATCTTAATTTATCTTCAGCAATACGTCCCATGGGGATGACACTATTTTCCTCGTAAAGTTATTGAATTGGTTAATATTCAAGTTGATCCTAACCACCCTCTAATAGCCAGTACCTTTTTATTTATCGTCCGTCAAATAAATGGCCTCCTCTCCAATTGTATTGCACTTCTGTGAAATATGTTTGTCTCTCGTAGATTTCATCCTCTCCCCTAACGCAATATCTCTGGGGGTGAAACACCGCTCTAAAGCTCCGAAGAATGATATTATCTTCAGTAATATGCCATTCAACTCTCCAAATCCCCACACCAATCAACGGTTTTATTCTGGAAACTACCGATATTGCCGCCTGTCCCTCCGTCGTCGCCATCAGAGACCTGATAATATCAATACATAGCATATTATGAATCAACTGGCGAGCTCCGGAACTCCCACACTGCGAGAGAGGGGAGGAAATGTACTCCCTCATTTATTAAAGACTATATGAGCCAGTTCCTGTAGCCATAACCTACGTACCCGGTAAATTAAGAAAATCTATAAATAGGCCTGTAGCAGGAATGATATGGGTTTTTGGGCTTATGCCGTGTCAAGATAACAATGGAAAACGGGCTGTGAAGGAATCATTGTTAAAATCAGGCTTATAGAAGTTTCGTTACGCGACATTCCATTGTGCAGTAGACTCTCGATTAACCGCGGAAACGAATTTAAAGACAAGTTTCAACATGTACCAGACAACACCGATCCACAGCCTTTTATATCTAAGCTGGTTGACGTACTAAGCAAAAGCCTTACTACACTAGAGTTCAGTATAATAAGCGAGCGTATAAATTCTTCTTCTTCTTCTTCTGCTGCTGCTGCTGCTGCTGATGATGATGCTTCTACAGCTTTCCAAACACTGATGGGGTCACGGTTGCGAACTGTGTCACACATATGGTTCTGACACGATTTTACGGCTGGATGCCCTTTTTCGTGCTTCTATGGTGGTTAGTGGCGTGATTTGTTGTGTAAATGTGCTGGATATTCATCCCGAAGGCTGATTGAATGTTCAAAAGATCCGCTATCAGCTGTTATAGACTAGGGAAATGAGGAGTGAGGTAGTTTCCCATTGCTTTCCTCGCTCTACCAGAAGTTGCTGTTACATATCAGTCAGTCAAGCCCACTGAAATACATACACCAATAGACTTTATGAGGGACAATTTCACACCATTCATAACAGGGACTGACTGCAAAAGGATGACTAGCATCGCTCATACATCATTCAAAGCCAAGGATGAGAGTGAGACAGGTCAATGAAAGTAACAAATTTATTATAGCCCACACCAGAAGACGTGGTGCACAGAAAAAAATTAGGTAGGACTATCACCAACGAAACATATGAAGAGACAATCACCAATACCCAGTTCCCAAGCCGTAGGAATTAACCTTACACAGTCAAAACCTCCGGCCCGGCCGGGAATCGAACCTAAGGCCCTATGAACCGTAGGTAAGTGCGCTGGCCATCCAGCCAAGGAGCCGGACAAGCAAGTGTCAGCAGTACGCAGTATTATCAACTGGTTTCTGTTAGTGCCGAGTAATGTCTGAATGATATGCATGTGTAATGTTAATGATACAGCTGCGAATGGTACGTAAACTTGAAGAACGCAGTTTTATACAGCATCTGTCTTTGACTTACGGCGTTGGTAAAAAAATTATTCAGGGTATTTGGAAAAACAAAGACAAAAGAATATGCTGTGAGAGAAAATCTTCTTTACCCAAGGTTTTGGGAAAGCTGAAAACAAACAACGTGTCTACTTACACAAAAGAGGAAAAAAAATCGCTATTGGAATAGTTTCAGTAGAACCAGGAATATGGCACGCAACTATCTGGCTTTTCTATATAACTATCGTTTCGTTCCACTCAAGTCTCCTTGGCAAAACTCCGCGTAACCCCAAAAATTGTATAATAGACTCACTGCAACAATTTCAAAACCACAAAAGACAGCTTAAATACAGATTTGAAAAGAGAAAAGTTCAAAGAGTCTACTGAAATAGCTTCCCAGGCAGGATTGCACAATAGTGTACACATCCACCATTTTGTGGTGAAATCGGTGCGTCCGGTAAATTTAGCTTAACTCGGGACCGCGACGTGTTAGTACGTAAAATTCTCGGAGTTTCATCTTAACGCCCAGCACCTTTGAAGTCCGCACGGGGGTCCACGTGGAGTCTGTCATATTTTATAAACTATTGCTGAATGATGCACGCTATTAGTCGACAATCGAGTCCACCGCAGGCAGCGGTATACGAGCCATTTGCTATTGGTCAACTGACCTTCCAGCTGGTAGTCTCGGATAACATTTGAATCGCCGGTCGTTTACGTCAGAATAGCGAGAACTATACCACAAGAGAGTTGTTCGTTTCATCAGCTCAAGGTCTATCGCTATCTGTAATCAAATGAGTGAGAACCCTTGATTACGTGTGTGAAATTATTGAGAGTTTTCTGATAATTTTCAAATTATTTAATGAAGGTCCTGGAAAATGAAACGAGATGATAATAATAACAACAATGTTATTGAATTAACGTCCCAATAACTACTTTTTGGGGTTTTCGGAGATGCCGAGGTGCCAGAATTTAATCCCGCAAGAGTTCCTTTACGTGCAGGTAAATTTACCGACATAAGGCTGACATATTTGAGCACCTTCAAATACGACCGGCCTGATCCAGGATTGAACCTACCAAGTTGGGGTCAGAAGGTCAGCACTTCCACCGTTGAAGCCACTCATCCCAGCGAAAAGAAGGAAATTAAAGAAACAAGTAGAAAGAATGTGTCAAAGGAAATCGAACACAAGTTACAACCAAGTATTTTTTTTTAATAAGTTGGTTTACGTTCCACCAAATAGGTTTTAATTTACTTCTCCCATCTAATCTATGAAAATGGATAAGCACGAAATACCATTCATGGTATCGCCTGCCTGTCAATGAGCGGACACTTTTAGGGTCCCCATGGATTCTTATCTCCGGAGAATTTGGCAAGCACGGGGCCCTCAGGTAAGTCCTGGTATTGCTTCCACTTACTTTTGCCAGGCTCCTCACTTTCATCTATCTTCCGTTCCCCTTGGTCAACTTTTGCTCTTTTCCATCCCCAACGGTGTTAGGTTTTTGAGGACTAGCGTGTCTTTCATGTTCATGTCCTCCGTGGCCCTTGTCTTTTTTTCCCGATACCTTCGTATTTCGAAGTGTCGGACCTCTTCTGATCAGTGTTAATAGAGGATGGCCTACTTCAGGAGTGTCTGTTCAAAAGACGTTATTTTCACCTTAATAAAATTTTCGGAAAAGCACAATCAACGTAAAATAAGACACTCGGGAACGTAGGCCTACCGATGATCGGGTTTCGTATAACTTTTAAAGAATTACATTTTTCTGGTCTTGATTGCTCATGGAAATCGATAATATTCAACTACTGTATTGCATGTAGGCGAAAAAATGATTTATTTTCGGATGTGGAAAGAAAAGCACTTTTTTAATAGACACTCCTGAGTTGTACTTCCTTTTAAAAAAATAATTGCCACCACCGCCATCTGGAAGAAGTAATCGAAATACAGGACATTGGAAATACAGTGATGCGATTTCAAAACATTCGCAAGGGGAGAGCCCAATCAGAAATAACTCCAAATCTTAACAACCTCATTTACTTATTTCTGTCACCCACGCGACATATTCTACCACCATAGAACACGCATTCGTGGCTTTGACACGTTCTCCGCACATGCCTTATAATAATTCAACTCAACTTGATATTTTGAAACGGACTGTACATTTTTTGGAGTTCTCTCCTTTCATTTTGGTAGCATAGTGCTTTCCATCAGGACATGAAGAAAGAAGAGGAAAAAAGAACAACAGCATGCAAACATCGCTAAGACAATTCTAATCTTTTTCCACTCTATGGATAGAGAATACTCTAGAAATATCTCGGATAAAATTTACTTTCTGTTCAAAACTTACATTCATCAGTATTAAGAAGAGTAAACAGGACTGCATGAGCATGGTCAAATAATAATACCCAAACCAAACCAAACCACATAACGCAACAGCCTCGAAGGGCTTTGACCTACCACGCGACCGCTGCTCAGCCGGAAATCCTGCAGATTATGAGGTGTCGTGTGGTCGGCACGACGAATTCTCTCGGCTTTTATTTTTGGCTTACTTGGCCGGGCAGCCATCTCACCATCAGATAGCTCCTCAATTGTAATCATGTAGGCTGAGTGGACCTCGAACAAGCCCTCAGATCCAGGTGAAAATCCTTGACCTGGCTGGAAATCCAACCCGAGACCTCCGTGTAAGAGGCAGGCACGCTATCCTTCCTCCGCAGAGCCGGCAAGTAATGATATCAGTAAATTAAATATACCAACTTTTGATGAATGGTGTTGATTTTGGGTTATTTCAGTTTCATTTCGTCAAATTTTATAAAAGAATTTGGTTCTTCTACCTTGAGCTTAGCAGGGTGTTAAAACACATGATTTGCCTAAACATATAAAAAAATTCCTACTGTCTCCATCATGCAGAAATTAAGAAACTACAATCTGTCTTCCAGTCAGTAACCGGGTCAGGGGTGGAATGAATGAAGCCCACATCCTGCGGCGAGGATAAGAATTGTACCGTCTGCCGAAGCCTGTCGCACTCCTCTGGGGCAATGATTAATGACTGACAGATGAAACGAAATGATATTGGAGACTGTTGCTGGAATGAAGGATGACAGGGAAAACCGGAGTACCTGTTGAAAAACCTGTGCCGCCTCCGCATTGTCCAGCACAAATCTCACATGAAGTGAGCGGGATTTGAACCACGGAACCCAGTGGTGAGAGGTTGACGCGCTGCCGTCTGAGCCACGGAGGCTTATTCTTCCTTATGCAGATAGCTTCAATATATTCATACCGGTTCGCTCAACACAAGATTGCCTCTTATTACAAAAGACATTGAAGATATTCTATTGTGGAGCCATATGAACAAATTAAAATTTAACATCTCGAAATGTGTAATTTTCATTCATCGGAAAAATAAAAAAAATAACTACATTTCCATACAACCTGGGTCCAAACGTCCTGCAGGAAACTGACCTAGTCAGTGACCTTGGCGTCCAGCTTGACATGGGTCTTACTTTCACAGTTATGTAAACAAGGTGACAGGAGAGGCGTGCCGGGCATTGGGATTTATCATACGGAACACTAAACCGTTCAGGAAGACGAATTCATTCATAGCACTCTATAATGCTTTCGTACGGACAAAACTGGAATATGCTAGCGTTGTATGGAATCCAAGGTTCGATAAATATGTTAAGTTAATCGAAAGAGTGCAAAACCGTTTTGTAGGATTCCTTCATCGCCAAACACTTGGCTTGTACCCATTAACCCTCAAGCACACGCGCCAGATCTTAGGACGCAGACACACGCGTGGGGGTGCTTTCCACCCCACACATCACTGTATTGTAAAATATGAATTACTGCGTTAATTGGAGATTTTAAGATGGATTATGTAAGAATGACTCTTTCGGTGGGGATCCAGCCAGAAAGGTACAAGCGCGGGGAGAGCACAGGAAAGTTATTTGTACATTTCACTAGGAAATAAAATGACCACCCCATACCCGTGTGTTTGAGGGTTAATGATCCCATACAAAAATTTACTAGCCAGTGTCGGAATGACCAGATTTGAAAATCAGAGAAAAATAATTGATGCCAAGTACCTGCATACATTATTAAACAATAAATAAGATAACATTAATTTTCTATCCCTATTGAATTTTCGCGTACCTCGCTTGTACTCAAGAGAACGCAGCACGTTTAGGACTGAAAGAGCTCTGACGACCGCCCACAACCATTCACCACTCTATAGGGTATGTAACAACTATAATGAAGCTGTTAACATAGAGAACAACTTGGACTACGACATGTCAATATCCAAATCAATAAAAGGGTTTTCAGCTGCACTCCCCGACACTGAGCAATAACATCACGCTGAAAGCTGTCAAAAAGTTGTAGGTACTGAATAGTTTAGTTATTAAGAAGTTTATTCTTTGTTATTAAGATGTAAGATTTGAATCAGTGTAATTTAATGAATAATTTAGTTATTAAGAAGTTTATTTTTAGTTATTAGAATCTAAGACTTGTAACTATGTAATTTAATTCATAATTTAGTTATTAAGAATTGTATTTTTAGTTGTTGAGCTCTATGTCTTGCGTGAATGTAATTTAAAAAGTACTTTAATTTTTTTAGATTTACCGTAATTGGAGTTTACTACCCTGTTGCAAACCGACAGTTACATAAATAAAACACATGAAATTGGCTGGTGTCTATTTACCCGAATTTCTTAAATTTGATTTTTACGAATGCGTGATGTACTGATCTGTGGACAGTACAATCAGAATGCAAGACTGTAGTATTTCTTGATTGTTGACAGTATGATCACTATTACAGGTCTTCACTTCCAGTTTCAAGATTTGCTTTACGTCACACCGACATAGATAGGTCTTATGGCGACGATGAGAGAGGAAAGTTTTACGAGTGGGATGTAAGCAGACATGCCCTTAATTAAGGTACGGCCCCAGCATTTGCCTGGTGTGTAAATGGGAAACCACAGAAAGCCATCTTCAGGGCTACCGACAATGGGGTTCGAACCCATGATCGCCCGAATACAAGCTCTTCGATGCTTACCCCTAACTTCACAGCCCAGTTTCAAGTTAATCCGAACCACAAATGTGTATTCATTTTAGAATTCAATATGTGTACGCTGGGACTCACATTACGGCCGTCTTGGGTGAGAAGCTAGTGTCTATACCATTCGACCGTCTTCTCTCCTTTTTCCAGTGACTCCCATCTCACAGCTTTATTTTTACAATCGTTACCAATCTAGTCAAATTATCTTTAGTCAAAATTATATTTACAGTTTAAAAATACTTACATTATGTATTTCTTTACTTTATAATAGTGTGTTGCTTTGTTCCATATTCAAGCCCGTTAGGAAGGTTTCATTATTTTCATTCGGTTGTTGTTATGATAAACTAGTAGACATTTCTACGATTCTTGTTTCCATTTACGTCTAGAAGACATTGAACTCCGTACGCTCTGTGGAGTGGTATTCTAGATTGTACACTGTTAGTTGATTCTGGCTTGTTATTCTCCGAGAATGTGCGCAAATTCATCTCAAACTCAACCGTGCGTTCCACAACAGCATCGGAATTTCGTTCGGTTCAGTACCTTCAATAATGGCCATATGTATACACATCTATATGCAATCCTTCCAGACACATATTGCTCTGCCAAGCGAGTTAGCTGTTAACTTTATTTAGATAGATAGTGAGATTGAACAGCTTTGCCGGGAGCCATGATAATAGCTTTCAATGCATTACCCGTTTTCACACCAGGAAAATGCAGGTATTGTACCTTTATTAAGGTCACGGCCTCCTTCTTTCTAGTCCTGTACTTACCTTATGCCATCTTCACTACGACGTAAAACAATAGCAATATAGTCTATCGCTCTAAAACGAAGATTACCTGTAACACACAACTTGCAAATCGTCGTTGCCGGGACAAAACCTCCTATGTGGCAATATTTTTGGAGATATACTGACCCGCAGCACATGCATTATGAAGAGCGAGAATGCCTTGACCATATCCACACTATATTGCACCTTAGAATACAGAACCTTACCGGCCAAAGTTCTAAGCTAAAATATTTCACATAGGAGGTTTTGTCCCGGCAACGACGAAATGCAATCACCAAATAACATAATAGTTATTGCTACCAGAATGATTATTATCGGTAATGTCAAAGGTGGCCTACGCATCTCACACAATTTCACTGTTAAACGAGGTGGAAACCTTTAACTTCAATACTGCTTCTGTACACACAACATGTAAGCATTTTTTCTTTTTTGTGTGATGATGAAAAGGACTGATTTAAAAAGTATTCAGTTGATTAACAGAGAAATCCATGTGAATGACAGTCCTTCTGAAGGCAATTAATTAGACCAAAAAATCATAGTTAGATTTTTAAAAGTATTACTATTCGTTCCATTCCAGCGTTATCTAAATACTTTTTGGAAAAGATCTGGGGAAGTACCAAGTTTAATTTAGGATTTACCAGAGGATTTAAAGTCAATACCCTTCCTTCTGCTATGCCCTAGTCTTCAGTTGCCTGGGTTCAGCACGCACAAACTACAACTCACCGTTACACAATGGATGTAGAACTTTCAATGAATAGAGAGCTGTCAGAAAAACTGAAAATCGGTCTGAAAGTAAAAAAAAAAAAAAAAGAGATATTGAAGTCAGTCCTCCCCAAATACATATTTGGAGCCTTGCGCAGGTGGCAAAATATCAAAAGAACCCCTAGAATCGTGTTTCTTGAATTTCCTTTGATACAATATCGAAAACAACCGTACGTGTATACAACTATGTGATTCGAGGAGTGATCGCAAGGACACGACATTAATCAATCATTTTCGAGTAAAGACATTGAATGCATGATCATTCAACCGGACACAACCAAATACATTCAACATTTGGATGGATACTTCTTCTGGTCGTACTGGAAGGGGTATGCACTATGAGCATTCGCGCTCATATATTTCTTGAGGAGAGTGTATGGATTCAAAACGAGCGCCGAGCGCGCAGGCATCATGGGGGACAACATGCAAGCGAGCGCTGCTACGGAGTGCCAGCCAAGGCTAAGTGACGTCCCACCGAATGTTCTATTCGATTCGATGGCATTTCACACGAACGGAAGGTTAAATTGTAATTTCTATAACGTCACCTTGTAGGCCTGGACAACAAAGGCTACTGCCCAGAAATTCACGAAAATCGCCGGAAGGATGGCCGAGATATTTTTTTAAAGGTCATATTTCCAGTCTCGCTGTTCGACCTTGAGCAATAAAAGGGGGTCGCTAGCCTCGAGGAGATCAGTGTGCGGAGTACATGGGAGAGCCACTCCTGCCGATCATCGGCATTATGGTTGCTACCTGGGCGATCATCATTCGCCCTAACGTCGCAGCCAGCTTCAGGGTCTACGAGGAGCGCGCTTCCCAGCAGTTCCAGGTTGCCCGGCTACCAGGACTCAGGGAGCACCTGGACGTCTCGGGCTACTAGGAGGCAGCCTCGCAGACGGAGCCGATGACCGAGGACGACGGTGGCGCTCCCGAGCGCCGCGACGGCGCGACTCCAGTTGGAAAGCTGTACTTTACGAAGGAACACGCAGACCAACAAGGCCGACAACCAGGACCGTCGCCCACCTACCAAGGCGAAGTGGTCGCAGACGCAGGCCTACCAGGAGGGGCCTGTAACCCGGGCGCAAACCAGGAGAGCGCCCGTGATGGTGGATGGCAGCACGGCAGTGGATAAGGACGCCCCTTGGCGTGCTGAGGCCGCCGTCCAGGCCCTGCCAGCCAACATGTCGTTCGAGATGCAGACCTCGATGTGCGCCCCACAGGACAGGGAACGCATTCGAGCGTTAGCACTGACCGACGCCGCCGCCGCCAGCCAGGGATAAGAAACAGATGGCAACGCAGCGGTACCACCAGCCAGCCCGGGGTCACCAGGACGGGAGGAGGGCCATCACGACGAGGCCTCTTCCCCAGCCGAGAAGCACCCCCAGGGAAGAAGAAGAAGAAGAAGACGCCGCACCAGGAAGCAGAAGCCGATGCCGGCCCACCAGGAGAGGGCCGCCCAGCCGCAACCCAAGACTGCCCCCAGGACAGCAGTCAACCGAGGAGCCAATCAGGAGAGGACCTCAGCGGGAAGCGGCAGTCAGGTGAGAGTAAAACGTCCCCCTCAACAGCTCTTGCAGTGTTTCCGCTGTCTGAGGTGGGGCCACCGTCAGGTCAGCTGTGAGCTCGAGGTGAGGTGCAACCGCTGTGTTGGTGATCACCACTACACGGCCTGCGCAGCACTTAGAGAGGCACCGGTGTGCGCCAACTGCTCGGGGGGCCACCCGGCCTCCCATCGCAGTTGCCCTGTCTACCGGGCCATGGCACGGGCAGAGAGGAAGGAGGCCCGGCGCCATGACCCACCCCCTTCCAGGTACGAGGTGCCCCAAGGAGGTGGAGTCGTGCGACAGGCCCTAGTGGTACTCGATGCATGGCTCCGCAGCCGGCAAGGACCGCGCTAGTCACAGCAGTGCCCAGACGGACTGATCCCCAGGCGATGGAATGGCAAGGAATTGGTTTATGTTTTGTGCATATTACCTGTTCCTAACTAACACAACCTCTGGTCTTTTTCCAGCCCACATCCTTGCATGTGCTATCAAAAGAAGTCAGGTTTTACATGTAGGCTCTTTCTTCTTTCTGCCTATGTGGTTTTTCCCTGACCCTTCAATACCATACTTCAATACCATATACCTAACACAATATCGCCTGGTAGCGTGTCTGACATGGAAACAGGCAGATACTCCTTGTATCACTTCCCACTCCTCCCTGCTATCTCTTTCTTCTTCTTAGAAATAATAGCATGTCGGAGGCCATGTAGATTGAGTCGATGGTCACGCGGGGGGAGCGGGCTTTGGGGGCCCCCCGGAAAAAAAATTTCGAGGAGATCAGTGTGTGTGTCAGTGGGTGAGCAAGTACTTCGTCGCGAACCAACTGTCTCTCTGTTCGGGCCCGCTGATGTGATGCAGTTCGTTACTCTGTCCGGTTAAGGACCGGTGGTTGAAAGTACGTGATACGAGTGTTGAAAAGCCTTCTCAGTGGACTTTAACTTCGCATGTAATATCGGTCTGTCGAGCCGCGTAACATTATTTCGATTTGTGAATTTTGTAACTGAAGAGACTGTACAATAACCACTCGATATTTTGAAACTGTGCTTAAAGGACTTTTCCCATGAAGACTGTGGTTTAGTTATTTCCTTTCCAAGAGACTGTGTTAGGATATTTCGTGAAATTTTGCCTTAGTGAAAGTACAATTCTTTTCATGGACAGTGTTATTTGTTTCATAAAGTACAGTTCCAACCTTTCTTTTAAAGACTGTGTCAATTCAATCCGTGAGAAAAACAGTGTCGATATTTTCTTTTCATAAAACTGTGCCAACCTTCATTTTCAAAAGGCTATCTTAATTCACTTCGCACAACCGTGCTAATATAAGACTGTGCTGATTCGTGAAATACGGTGCTTTCATTTCTTTTCAAGGGACTATGTTAATTCCCCTCATAAAGACTGTGTCTACATTTACGTGTAATATTGTGCCTCAGCGGAAAAGTTACCTTTGAGAAATTACGTGATTTTTGTTAAGACTTTGTCGTAATAGAACTTGGTTCTCTTTCAAAATACTGTGTCATCAACTGTTTTTCCGTCTTCGAAGAAACTTTAACGGATTTCTACGTGTGCGCGTGCTAGAACGTTGTATATGCTAATTATCAACAGTACAAAGACTGTGTCTGTAGGACTTAATTCATTTTCTTTTCACACTGAGATTACGTGAAGTGGTAAACAGTTTTATCTCAGAAAATTTCAGATAATTTTCAATACCTATCACTTTCAGTTCGACAGTGACTATAGCACGAACAATATTAATTATTTTCATAGAACTGTGATTTTGAATTCATCTCTTTTCCAAAAGTAATGTGCGTCCAACACCATTCCCGGTGGAACTTGTTCGACCAGTAAACAGTGTCTCGCCACAATTTGCAGTGTTGTGCGGTAGAGAAGTGTCGTATCAGATTCTATTGACATTGTGTGCGAAAGTTTTACATTACTCTACTCCCTTCATAGGACTTAGTGGAATACAAAACTCAACAAATATTCCACGCTGCATTATAATCAAACGACCGCCCCAGATTCGAGTCTCCTTCAACATCAAGGGCTAACAACCGCAGTGGGACGGCGCCGACAACGTGGGACGACGCCGACGACGTGGGAAGACCACAACGCCGATGCCGCAGAACGACGCCTTCTTCACATCTTTGAGTACATTCAAACCATTCGTCTGTAAAATGTGATATAATTTATATGCATTTTTGTATAAACTGCAAGTTTCACTTTAAATATGAACTCATTTCACTACCCTTCTCTCGTACTCTCTAAAGCATGAACCGTACACGCCTTGGCGTTATCCATGCTCTCCACAAAGCTGAAGTACGGGCGTTCCTGTTTCAGTATAAAACGAAGGATAGCAAACTGTATTAAGATTATTTGCAGGGATAGTAAACTAGGAAATCGGATTTTCATAATGAAAATGCATTTTATTATTCATAACCAATTTTCTGCTCCAATGTTTGGAACTATACTTCTATATTCGTGGCAGGCGTCCGGTACAATACTCTCACACAGTTTGCTGAATTCAGAAATTTGGTTTAAGTGTCATTTTATTTTTCAGCTCAAGAATATTATTCTGCAGATTTTTGAGATATTGCTTTTACCAAATGTGCTTCTTGCAATGCTCCGTATTGTTTCATGCATTTTGTTGAGAACCTCATGTACGTGTCTGTAAAAGTGAATTCATGTTCAATATTCTATTGTTAACAAGTTTGAATGTTGTTCAAATTTATCATAGTTGCACAGAAACGTAATAACTACTTTAGATAAGAGGGTAAAATGTTTAACAAAATTTAGAGTTCTATATTTTCTTGTCATGTTGGAAAAGGATAAAGAATGACAGGAAGAATATTAAGGAAAAGATTTTGATTAATTTTCTTACACAAATATCGCATTTGTGTGATAACTGTAAATTTATCTCAATTACGTTGCCTTTGTCACAATTTCATTTCAACTGCAATTAAAAAATACTTCAATAGTTACATTACACACATTTCTGAAGTCCTTCGCTTGTAGTGGAGACACGACTTTCTTCTTTTCAGATTTTCTCAATGTTTGCCTTCCTTAAAAGGCTCAAATTCATTCTAATTATTACTATAGACGATTTTAACAGTTAAGACATGTCCTACTAGTACAGTCAATAATGCCTGGGGCTGGCGCCTACAGTGTAGGCAATACGGCGTACATTACTTCTTGGACTTTGCGCTTACAGAGTAAACAACACAGTGTAAACGTATGTACGTACTACAGTTGATATGTTCGTGGACTGGCACTAACAGTTCAAGGATCTCGTGGTTCCTTGACGTGCCTTTTCGCGTCTTTTTCCCATCGTAGTTAACCTGGCAATTTCGACTTGATCATCTCAAACATTTAGCTAGCGGATTTGCTTAATTTTAGGTTGAACTTGAAATTTTCCCGTTGCTCAAAGTATGACATTCTCAAGTTCTACCGCTGACATTCAACAATCCTTCATGAAAGTTTTGCTTATACTGTAAGCCCGCAACTGTCTGTTGCTGAAACTAGCGAAGAGCTGTGACGACAACAACCTGCGGTGCAAACTCTCCTCTATAGGGCACAACAGCTACACCAGACGACCAGTCCACGAACTTGACGACTCCAATACGTGCATTCAGTTTTACTTCATGGACATTTCGAAAACTGTTTGCCTATATTGATGGGAACAGGTTTGTATCATCTTTTCAATATTTCATAACTGGTACTGGAGCTCCTGAGTGACTATGTGACCATTAACACGTTGAGTGCCAGACCGATTTTCATAGGATTGCCGTTTATTGCCGTGAGCTAATAACATCGAGTTACTCTCTGGTGCCAAAACGTTCACAGGCTTAACCAAGCAAATGATCGCTGAAAAGAGGATGTATTTATGATATATTAGGTTAAATTATTATGTATATTAGGTAAAATATTGCGACCCCATATGGGGTCGTATTTGTCATTACGAACTGTACACGTACACGCGCCCCCATATGGGGTCGTACTTATACAGTAGTTACTGACACGAACCTCGGTAATATTTACCTTTTCCTTTGCAGGGACGCGTTAAATGCTGTTGATTATGAGAGACGTGTTAGCTTGTTCATACTGGAGCCGTAAAAATGTACGATCCCCGATTTTAGGTCAGGAAATGTTTGTAAATGACGATCTTACGATTTTAGGTTAGGAAATTTTCGTATAGAATATAGTTATATAAAGTAATGAAAATCGTGTGAATTTGATAAATTAGGATGTAACAGAATAATATTATAAGAAGAATTAGTAGTTAAGTAATACTGAACAAGTATATAATTTTGTTTGTATAAATTTTAATTTGAGTAAGAGAACCTAACAGCGATGATTGTGCAACATGGGACTATGACTATATCGTTGAAGACGGTCATAATTTTTGCAACAGAAACCCCGATTACAGTGGGGATACGTATGCTGAAGACAGTAACATCAATGTGGATGAACGTGCGAGATCGCTATTTGCTCTGTACTGGGTTCAAAATCACTGTAACTATATACTTCTACATCATCATTGTCCGACTTGTTCGATATATCGTCCAGACTATCCGCACTAAATCTTTTACTGTTCGATTTACTCGTAAAGACTTAAAAAAGAAAAGGAAACTCACAGCTCTGCACACTTACATAAACAATCCGTGCGCGAGATAGACAATGATTTTGTCACCCTACAAAGCACTTTGACGTACCCATATGGGGTCGCGCCGAAACAGAAATTGAGGAATGGCAGGTGGACTATGCACGTACTTAAATAGGCGACCAGCAGATGGCAGGAAGAGACTTTATAGAGCTTCGAAACACATACGTACTGCGCACCCAAATGGGTTCGCACAGTTCTCGAGTTAGAACGAACGTACGACCCCATATGGGGACGTGAAGTTCAAAAACTTGACTACTCTCACGTACCCAAATGGGGTCGCATGGCACTCAACGTGTTAATTAGTTCAAACAGAGGACGTAAACCCTACATGACCGTGTGGTAGAGTTTTGAACGATATAGCGGGAAATAGCCAGGAAGTGACTTATTCCTATCCTATGGTCAGAAAGGGACAAAACCTTTTAACATCAATTTGGAAGTTATGGGGAAAAATAGAGAAGAGTTCAGATGGCAATATTGACCGCATTGTGCCTTTGAACAATAGCAGTGCTTTGTAGTGTTATATGACACATTGCTTTTGTGTCTAAGTTACAAGAATTTGACTACTGGCACAATCACATTTTGGCAACTAGGAAAACTGGTAGGGTCGTGAGGAAATGTTAAACGGTTTTCACAAACAAAAAATATGCAGGGATTATCAAAATAAACTCTTCCTTAGGGTATTTTAAAATTAGTATATTGATAATAAATGTTTTCCTAGGTAGGATTATCCGCACTTTAACGTAGACTTAGAATTTGTCTATAGTTCTGGAAGCGTACTTGGGCCAGTGAATATTACAAAACCGTGTACATTTTAAAAATTGAAACAATTTCTGGACAATACGTCTTCTGACACCAGTTGATATTGCGGTGTAAAGATGAAGGGTCAGTGTACCCAGCAAGAAGGGTCTGATCTCAGTATAACGTCATCGGGACCGCTATCTTGAGGCCATGGCGCGAGGCTAACAATTTGTGTAGCTCTGGACTCTTGCGTGGCATAGGCGCATTTTGATTCATATCAGTGATTTCTACGAGTACACATAAGAGTGATCAAAATGAGAAGATTTGAGAAAATTGTAGTGGGAAGATATGTGAAAGACACTTTTTTATTTCTTTCGCAAAATGTCGAAACATGTGGAAGCCAAATAGCTCCAAAATGATCGAAAACGCATTCGAAAGGATTGAGCGACTTGTCAGAATTCCAAATAGTTAAAAGGCTTATCAGGAGCGCCCCAAATGTAAGGCGGCCACGTGTCCTGAGGCGAGTTCCGCGCTACTGGGGCCCTACTGCATCAGTGGTGGAAACACAAGGATGTGGATAGTGATCACCGTGACTATTTGACGATCCGTTGCGGCTACTAAAGCTCCAAGGTACGAATAGCAGTTGTGAGCTCGCTTCCGGGAGATAGTGGGTTCGAACCCCATTGTCGCCAGCCCTGAAGATGGCTTTCCGTGGTTTCCCATTTTCACACCAGGCAAATGCTGGGGCTGTACCTTAATTAAGGCCACGGCCGCTGCCTTCCCATTCCTAAGAATTTCCCGTCCCATCGCCGCCATAACACCTATCTGTGTCGCTGCGACGTAAAGCAAAGTAGTAAAAAAAGGTACGAATAGAGATTTGCTATTCAGCTGTATTGACGTGGATCTCTTTACATATGTAGACTACGTAACTTATGTCACTTATCAGAGACCCAATGTACATCGACTTCGTCTTGAAGATGTGTAAATTTAAAATTGAGAAATAGAGTCTCGACAAGAACATTTCGAATACATGCTGACTAGATATTCCGTTTTGAATATACTTATCAAATTAGATAATAGAGACCATGTCAGTTAAAATATATAATTTCAAAAATATACCGTGCATGGACTTCTGTAATAGTTTGAGAGAAACCTTTAGAGAAACTTCATTCATGAAAGAAATATGATACAGTTCATCTTCCCGAAGAATGCTAGAAGGTAATAAGAAGCTAAGAATTCTTGGTTGTTGCGGAATAAGTGACGTGGGGATGATGTAATGTTTTATTAACCAGCTTTAAACAGCTAGCATAACCCAGTATAATTCTATGTAAGAACGTTCGGTACATTCTCGTTCGAATATTTTCGATATCGTTCATGTTCTTCTCTTCATTAGCCCAAATAACTCGGAGTTTATTGTAGATAAGGTGTTGTACGAAATGTAAGTAAAAATGTAATTGATCACCCCAGAATAACGTTGCATGATCCTTTACATCTACTTTACAGGATACAGTATAAATAATATAATTTAGTTCTTACCCAAAATAATCATACAATAATTTCAGGTTGTTTAGCTACTATTGTTACCTACTATCAGCATGTCATTCTATAAATTAGAATATAACCTATAATACACTTAAAAATTATATGAATTTTTCATATCCAACTCCATTGTTTCAACTGTATTAGAATATCAATACTGTGACAGTATGTGACAAAATAATATGAACATACCACCCAAATTATATGTTGAATATTATAAAATAACTTTTCAGATACTAAATCACATTGAAAATATAAATTTTCTGTTCCTTCATTTCCCGTATGGTTATGAAAAAAAATTGTAACATTTATACAGTTACTTCGCTCGGGGGATTCTTCCCTAGTTCAATTATGTACTTCGATGCTTTATATTCCTGCCTGCTCCTCCTGTACATCTTGTTTTTTACATATTTCCACTTCTGTATATATTTTTTTCTGATGTTTTCCTGTATTTAAATAATATAGAGACTTCCATAGTAGATGAATGCCGTTTACGGCCAGAATGTTCTTGACCGTATGGAACTTTATTTTTGGAACTGGCAAATTACAGTTTCGTAATATTCTACTTTCTTTGTATTGTACCGGTTACGACCTGTACATGCATATTTTCTGATAGTTAATTGCATTTAATCATCACGCGTAGTATTCCGAGCAAACCTGGTGTGTTTACATTCGGTGGAACGAGCGAGCGAGTCGAGGACAGCTGTGTGTGTGACGTAGCTGCAGGGGCAAGATAGATCACCCGCCTGACACGCCAAGTGTAGCTGGCCTGACCTGGTATGTTCTGGATTCAAGCGTCACACCTTCACGAACATTCGATTAAGAAAATTTTAAAACTCCTCCAATAATTATGGTAGCGACTTGAGCGACATGTCATTTTGAAGGAAATCACATAAACGTCGCAAAGCGTGAATCTCAAATAAATCCGTCGAGGGATTAATGAGATAACCAGCTTCAAGGTATCACGCTATATGATGACGTAGAAGCCCCCAAACCGAATATAAGGAGGGCTCACTTTAGCCTGATCAGTCAGTCACCGCTGAGTATTCAGCCTGGCTCTACACGCTGCCTTAGTCGTCAGAGGCTATCTTCGAGTAGTTACAGTCTTCATGCGGAACTTAAACAATCACGGCCATATGGGACTTATCAATTGTGCGCGCGTGAACTCTACAATTATTCAAGGACTTTCTGAAGATGGACTTGTAATGTCTGTAAGTGTTAAGGAACAAATCATTCTAAGTCTTTATAAACAGTGACTTGCAATTTTTACCAGTGATGAACTCTAAAATTATTCAAAGTCTTTATGAACATTTACTTGTAATTTTCGCCAGTGATGAACTGTAAAATTATTCAAAGTCTTCATGGACATGGACTTGTCATATTCGCGAGTGTAAAGGAACGAATTCTTTAAAGTCTTTATGGGCAGTGACTTGTAATTTTGCCAGTGCTGAGAAACCAATAATTCAAGGTCTTTACGAACTTTGAATTGTAAATTCTGCGAGTGACGAAGAACACATTTTCGAAGTCTTTGTGGACATTGAGCCTATCAGCCACATTGGACTTAGGTGATGAGTGATTACCTGCAACATCGTCAGAGACCATCGGAGCTCATCCAGAACATTGGAAGTTGGAGACTTACTCATACACGACCTACCTGGGTGTTCCGGCCTCATCTTAACGGAATATTTGGCATCTTCCGGAACGTGTTCCAGCCTGTTCGACCCGGTGATCTGGAGACCCGGACCATCAAAAGGACGATGTTGAAGACAACCCCTATCTGCAAGGAGGTGATGTGCAATTTGATATGCATTTCATGAATAAAATCTTATTCAATCTGATTAAAATTTTTCTTGTAGATAGGACCCTGCTTCCTGTACCAAGCCCTAGCTAGTGTCCATCCAGTTTCGCCCTGAGAACTATTTCATGCTTACGTTAAAATTAAAATCTTAAGGTCGGGCTCTTTTACTGATACAGTATGTATGTATTCTGTCACCATAGTCTTAAATAACAGGGATAGGACATGCAAGGTTTTCCACTTCTGACACATCGTAATCTGCAGGCCTTCGGGCTGAGCAGCGGTTAGGCCAAGGCCCTACGGGACTGTTGCGCCATGGGTTTTTTTAAACTCAGATTCATAAAGAAATCGGTCATGCAGCATTATTCTGAGGAGATATTCAATTGTACGCCTCTGTGGTGTAGCGGTTAACGTGAATAGTTGTCACCCCTGGAAGCCCGGGTTTGATTTCCGGCTCTGCCACGAAATTTGAGAAGTGGTGCGAGGGCTGGAACGGGGTTCACTCAGCCTCGGGAGGTCAACTAAGTAGAGGTGGGTTCGATTCCCACCTCAGCCATCCTGGAAGTCGTTTTATGTGGTTTCCCACTTCTCCAGGCAAATGCCGGGATGGTACCTAACTTAAGGCCACGGCCGCTTCCTTCCTCTTCCTTGTCTATCCCTTCCAATCTTCCCATCCCCGACCAAGGCCCTGTTCAGCATAGCAGGTGAGGCCGTCTGAGCGAGGTACTTGTCATCCTCTCCAGATGTATCCACCGACCCAATGTCTCACGCTCCAGGACACTGCCCTTGAGGCGTTAGAGGTGGAATCCCTCGCTGAGTCCGAGGGAAAAACCAACCCTGGAGTGTAAGCAGATTAAGAAAGAAGAAAGGAACGTATTCAATTATTGCCTGAAATAAGCCTATTTTCATAGGTTTGGGAACGTAATTTTGACGTTCATTAGACTTGATAATGTTTGCCATATTTCATATTCTTGTTGTCAGAGAGTACATACAATTCAAGGGCCATTTAGTGAACACGCTGGGCGCGTTTCATCTCATCTCCTTTGCGGGGCAAGCGTCGCCACACTTATCCGTCGTCCCTTCCCTTTCGTCCCTCCCTGTAAGCCATTATCAGCTGGTATGTTGTTAGTGTCTGTAGCAAGGCAATAAATATGTCCCCGCGAGGGGGAAGATGTGACAGTTACTTACTGTCTGGGTGAGGGAGACTCTGTATTGCCGTTCCCCTCTCATTGAATGAAGACTGCCTTACAGTTTAATGTTCTCTTTCCGCTGAGATGTCCAAACCGCTGCTAGTGTCATCTGCTCAATTCATCTTCCTAGAGTTCCGTAATTGCATGTTTCAAGAATGTGAGTATTTGAATGAGACTCTAACCCTTTCAAGTCAAGTGATGCCATAAGGGAATACAGTATTTATGGGTGTCTTAGTCTACATCCTAGGATAAACGGACCTCCCATTTTAATGGGATTATCCTGTTTTAGCCTCATGTCCCTGTTCAAGAAAAGTGTGCTCGAGACACCAAAAGTCCTTTACTTTAAAAATAGCGTCCCGTTTCCCTCTGTTTCAGTAAATTCGTTGTTTTAATCGATTAATTCTATTTCATCTGAACAGAGGAATCAACTTTCAATTTAAACACTGAAGACCTTATTCTTACTCGCTGTGAGGGAGACTCTGTATTGCCGTTCCCCTCTCATTGAATGAAGACTGCCTTACAGTTTAGAGTTCTCTTTCCGTTGAGATGTCCAAACAATTTAATGATTTGGCCCAGTTTTAGTCAGATGTCATTCCTGACGCCAAATCCATATAGAGGGACATATTGAGTATTGTTTGTTTGTGTGGAGGTTGGTAATGCAGCGTGTTTTATGTATTATGGCGTACAAAGGTAGTCCCCGAACCAGAGGAATAAACCGTACTCACTGTAGTTAAAATAATCGGCTCGGCCGGGATTCGAACCTAGAGCCCTCTGAACTAAAGGTCATAATACAGATCATTCAGCTAACTAACTGCAAAACATGGTCTTTAGTTTCAAAAGAATATTTTTCTAAAAATGTCCCTTGCATGTACTTCTATAATGCTTTCATGGAGGGTCGACTTTTTTAAAGAACATTCACTCACGAAATAAACATGACGCACGTTGTACAGTTGATCTTCCTGAAGAATGTTAGAAGGATAATATGAGGGTAAGAATTTTTAGGCATTATGCTACAAGTGACATGTAGATGGTGTGAGGTCTTATTAATCAGCTTGAAACATTACCGAGCCTAATTGTAATACGCTGCTCATATTAGGATTTCATGGGAAGTATGTCACTGTACTTTAAAAAGAATGTTTAAAATATGCACTTCAGTTCAATGTCTGAGACACATAATGACGCTAAAATCAGATCACTTTCGATATTTGTCCGATGGGAAGCATATGTCGGTCAATTTAACAACATAGCTGCCTTGTCAATCAGTGGTAGAGTGTGAGCCTCCGGACACCAGGATAGTGGGTTCAAACCCGATAGAGGTAGTCGGATTTTTGAAGAGCGGAAGGAAGTCCATTCGATAATCCATGTCGTACGATGTCGGCGTCTAAAAGATATTTGGTGAGACATTTAATGTTCATCCAACAAAATGAATTAAAACTCAGCCATAGTCAGATACTGTTACCATCTATTAAGCCTAAAAACAACGTGAAAAGAATAACTTGTAAGATGCCGACAAGTAAACGTCACCGCTCGTCTTGGAGTGAGTCAGAGGGAAGTCTCCAGTGTTTGGAAAAATGTTAGGGGAAAACAAAGGTTTGCTAAATGACAATGGACGCAAAACAATTAGGATCGGTATTTGTTGCCTTCAGCACGTCATATGTCAACTGCTACTTCCAATACCTCCAGAATCTCGGAGTGTCACTGGTCTGAATGTATCATATCAGACTGGGTGAAATCATCTGCAAGATGAGGCAGTGATATCAAGGAGGCTTGTGCTGAAAGATTTTAAACCACACCATTGGGCAGCTCATGCGAGGTGGATAAAACTCATAGCCCCGGACATTAGGAACGGTGAAAACGTGCGCTCTTTTCTGATTATGTCACCATAAGCTTGCACCCATACAACAGGAGCATTAGATTCTTGAACTGTTGAAACGATCCGGTGTGATATGGAACGATCTCTTCACCCTGAAGCACAATAGTTAAGTTTTGTAGTTTTGAATTACTACACTGTCCCCACGAGTTCGACCGTAGGTGCGTCGTACTGGCGAAGTGGAGAAAGAAGCCACAAGTTTTAACAATGTTTTATTCACAAGACGAAAAGACCTGGTGGTCTACAGCTAAGACTTAACCTAAGTTGTGAGCCTCGATAGATATGCGGTGCTCGGTTTTATACTAACAAATAATACAATTATCATTAGGGAATGAATGGAGAGCATATTTTGAATTACGTAACCAGGATGTTAGCTTAGGACACAAAGAACGCCTACTCTAGTATGACTTACATAAGGTAACAGATAAGGAAGTGACCGCTGCCGCAAGCAAGCTTCATAAACATATTATTTGGCGGCAGACCTCTTTGTAAATAGAAAAACAAGGTATCATTGAATAACTATGTTAAATCTTAGAACTGATATCTGGTCTCCTCGAGCGGTCTTGGAATGAACAGAACTTGCTGTCTCGGAAACAATGGGCAGGGAATATAACTCAATTAGCAATAAAGGGCTTCCAGCATGTTTAGGTCGATGTACGCCTCTAATCATTCTTCACTGAGGTAACATAACTGCTCTGGTATACTCCAACCTGTAGTTACTTGCTGCCACTGTGTGTGAAATCTATACACTAGTGGATGATAGTGCTCGTGTCCATCGAGTCAGGGTGGGCCATCAGTTGTTGTGGCCAGCACATTCTGCGGACATGAATTGTGTTAAACATGTATGTCGTGAACGTATGAGAGCAATTTACCACTGGCTTAATCCTCCTGCTATTATTCAGTTGACTGAAGTCTCTATCTAAGAGTGGAATGATCTGACCCAAAACAAGTTGGATTATTTGGTGCTGAGTATACCTCTTCAAGTTTAACCATCCCTCAGGCACCGAGGTGGCTATATACGGTACTGTTCCGCATACAACTGATAATTTGTGTTCAAAATCCCACATTACCAGCTTTGCGCTTTCGTTACTTTCCGCTTACTTGTACACAGATGATTAGGTACATGTTCTTTGTATAATACCCTCCTTAATGTTAAGTATTATGTGCAGTCACTCAAAAAGAAGAATGGCAGTATGGTATTCTATAAAATCCTCGCAGGTACCCATTTTTGAGAAACAATTGATCCTATAAATGGCGTGTCTGCTATGGATATACGCAGGATTTTTATATATATATGTGGGAGGAGAATTATATTTTGGTCGAATCGGGAAAATAAAGAAGTTCACATATTTATGGGAGATCATTCAAGAAAATGGTTTAGAAATGTCTACCGTAGAATAAAGGATACTCAAGATGGAGGGGGAATATGGTAATACTAAGATGTGTTACAATAAAAATTATTATCCAAAGTCTTAAAATAAAGCAACGTGAGAAAATAACTAATATTGAATTATAGATTATATAAACTTGAATTAATAGAAGGAAAAAGTCGGAAAAATCTTGGGTCCGATAGCAACTAAAGAATTCTGGAAATTAAGAAGGAAATATATCAGAAAATATAAAACAACGAAACAATAAGATTAAAGAGACTCATTTTTCGGACATATCCTAAAGATGGATTAAAGATTAACGAAAAATATGTATTTTTGTCATGAAAATACACAAAAGCAATCCAAACAGGGGGATATGAATTTTTATACAAAAATGTTACACCCAAAACCCGAAAGTGCAGTGAGCCTCCCGACACGACGTTTACTTCATTCGCCACTTCAAACTATTTTTCGTGGAAACTGCATACATACATCATGAAGAGGAAAATGCCGTCAACATGCATGGTCCCTGAATGCCTTATAGCAGATTAAAGTAATATTCTGGGTCATGTGGTTCGGATCTAGGTTCAGATAAAGGCTATTTCAGTATAGATAGAGACCGGGCAAGTTGGCCATGCAGTCAGGGACGCGTTGCTGTGAGCTTGTATCCGGGAGATAGTGGGTTCGAGCCCCATTGTCGGCAGTCCTCAAGATGCTTGCTTTCTTTTATACAGCCAGTTACCTGCACCACAGTTCCAGCCTATGTTTCGCTCTGGATGCGCGTCACACGCCACGCCACACATAATGGTTTGGACAACTATGTTGTTGTTCTTGACACATGCAGGGCTCCTGATTTTGATTCCAATGTCGTCATTATTTGATGGTTGTATGGGATAAATTATATTTGTTCTCAAAACACATTACGACAGTGAAGAATGGGATGTGTATGTGATATTTGAAAATTCAATATATTTCACATAGTCTCAGCATTTTCATCTCTCATCTTTCACATCTACACAGTGTTTAGCACTTTATGGCTGCAACCATTAGAGTTGCAGGGCATACATTGATAAGGTTTGTTTAGGGGGTCGCGGATGATTGCGAAATGCTACGGAGACCAGTTATATTTGATTGGAGAGTTTACCTTGTCATTTTTAACGGTAGGTTGAATCTGGGAGTTCAGCCTATTGAAAGGATTATTGTATCTATCCTATATTGGTTCTACGTCACACAAACTATATTTACAGTTTTTGGAGACGCCGATGTGCCATAATATTGTCCCTCAGGGAAATATTTTAAGTGCTGGTAAATCTACCAGCACGAGGCTGTTGAATTTGAGCATCTTCAAGTACCAGGGTTGAGCCTCAGGCTTAAGGCTCAGAAATTGAGCGCCGTGCCCTTGGGTCTCAGCCCGGCTGTAACTCACCATGAAGTCACATGATATCATGGTCATTTTTTATCTCGTGGCATTGAGAAACAGCAGGTAACACTAGAGTAGCGTAGCACGTGGTAAGTGCAAAACACTTAAGTACTGCCAGGACTTAACAGGATATACAAGACATTCTACTCTTAAAACCTCATGATTTGTATTTTATGCTAGGTGAATACCCCGTTCCTCGCACTTCCTTTCCCTGTGAATATGTCTTAAAATTCGCAATGTTAGACTGAAAGGTTGTGCGAGAAGGAAATAGGAAAGATTTTAAAACGTTATAAAATGTTAACTGCGCACAGCATAGCCGAGGTTTATAAGTAAATATGTAGCGTTGGAGCTTATGCATGAGTTTCCGAAATTATTCAAGGCCACGATGAGGGATCGATGCACGTCTCTAGGATTTTGTTCCAGGCGGGCAGTCTAATTTGAGATTGCGTAGTGGACATACGCACACACACGCGTGAATTGACTGGAGTGAAATGAAAATAATTTAGTGCAGAATGTAGTGATCTATTTGAAATACGTTTAAACAGTTACAACACTGTTGCATTAAAATAACTATGAGACAAAAATAAAAAAAATATGTTGAGGCATGTGGCGAATATAATATAAGCGTAATTACAGGAAACGACAGCTAAAAAGAGCTAGTCTTGATTAAAGAAAAAAGTGCCACTATCATTGCAAAATGGAAGAGAACACTAGAGCAAAAATATTATTGTAATGATGAACTTATACAGTACATAGTTGATTGAAACTTCAACCGTTTCTGTATTCCCCTAATCCACACGCTGTTTAATGTAATATAGATATACACTCAGTCGCAATTTAAAAAAAAAAATCGTACACCATGACAACACTGTCATCTTGCAGCAAAACTTGGCATGCAGATTCATCTTAAGCAGATATATGATTAATTGAGTGGTTTTGCCATCAGAGGCCATGAACATGCTCCCCACCCGTGGCCTATATACAGGCTCGCAAAGGCTACTCGTGCGTTAAAAACGCTCCTTCCGGTTGTGGAAAGCTCGTTATGACTCTGTATTCCCGTACTGTGAGGCCTCTGAAATGTGGATGCATCGCAGAATGTAGAAGATAGCAGCACATCACCACGGAGGAGGTACTCCGTTGTGGATAGAAAGCTTGATAATCCTAACAAGACGAAGCCTACATCCTTCACATCACCCGAAACGACAATTCATCCTCACGCAACTCATCATAGAAGGCAAGAACAAAGGGAAACTTAAACGTAAGCACTAAAGATTATCCTGGGCATGGAACCTTTGACAATGGCACTAAATGCACAATACGGCAACCCTAATATGGAAAATACCGGACGAGTTGGCTGGGCACACACTTTTGAGTTTGTATTCGGGAGATAGTGGGATCGAACCCCACAGTTGACAGCCCTGAAGATGCGGTGCTTTGGGATTCTTCCATTTTCACGCCCTTCGTGACCTTTTCCTTTCTTATCCCGATACCTTCATTCTCCGAAATATCGGACCACTTCCATTTTTCCTCTGATTACTGCCATCTGAGGAACGTCATCAAGTTGTAGTTCCTCTTAGAATGACAATCACCACCATCACCGCTGAGAAGGCATCGGAAAAAGAAGTCTGTCCACAGATATTTGGAGCACCGAACCCAAAATCATTTTTCAGTTTACACATAGCCCTACACGCGCCCGTGCGTCTTTAAACCCTTGCAGGCGTACAAATTATTACGAATTAATAACTTTAATTACAGCAAACATGAAATTAATTAACAGTTATTTCTGGAGAACTAATAGACTCGATGTAAACATCATTGTTGGACATTCGAGCAGAGATCTAATTACGTGAAGCAGTCTGTCCACAACAGGAACGGCTCCTAATTATCTCTAAATAAACACGAAGGCGTTGGGTACTATTTACTTACGATAGCAGCCCAGCACTGTACGACGCCAAGAAAATCCAGCTAGGCTCAACTTCCAAAAATAAAGGGTCCCTGAATGTCTTATAGCAGATTAAAGTAATATTCTGGGTCATGTGGTTCGGATCTAGGTTCAGATAAAGGCTATTTCAGTATAGATAGAGACCGGGCAAGTTGGCCATGCGGTCAGGGACGCGTTGCTGTGAGCTTGTATCCGGGAGATAGTGGGTTCGAGCCCCATTGTCGGCAGTCCTGAAGATGAATTCCCGTGGTTTCAAATTTTCACACCAGGCAAATGCTTGGGTTGTACCTTAAATAACGCTACGGTCGCTTCCTTCCCACTCCTAGCACTTTCCTCTCCCACCGCCACAATAAGACCTAGCTGTGTCGATGGGGTGTAAAGGAAATAGTAAAACAAAATATGTATAGAAGCATTTAGTTCTTTTACTGGTGAGACCTAGTGTTTTCAGTGAACTGCGCCTTCTCGTATGGGCTAGAGCCAATTTCTCTCTCTCAATGACCTGCCTCGGTCTCATCCTTGGATTTCACGTTATGACAGGGACTCAGGTATGAGCGATGTTAGTAATGTCATTCTTTATCCGCCAATAATTGTAATGAATGTGAGAAAATGTCTCTCATATGATCGATTTGTGCGTGTATTTCATTGGGTTTCGTAGACTGATATGTAATGGCAATTTCTGGCTCGGTGAGGAAAGCAACGGGAAACTATCTGACTTTTCGTCTCGATAAAATGCCTCTTCAGTGACGCCTAAGCCATCTGATAGCTGATGTTGGAGCTGTTGAGGATCAACCCTGCCTTCGGGCTGAATACCCAACATACAAAGAAGAATGGTAAAACATCGAAATGATTAAAATATAATGTCGCACTAATGAAGTAACCGAGGCACACGTGGTAGGCGTCCAGAATTGTGTTACAATTGTTTTATTGTCATTAATTTCAATAACAATAATACAAGGTAGCTTCAAAAGGTAAGGCAACATGCGCTGGCACAGAGCAACTGTATTTTACAGGCAGATATAAGGATGCCAAGAACTTATCGCATGGCTTTCAGTGCCGAGAGTGCCCGAGGACATGTTCCGCTCACCTGGTGCAGGTCTTTCTATTTGACTACCATGGGCGACTTGTGCGTCTGCATGTAGTAGGATAATGAGGTAGGGAGAGGGTGAAACCTGTTGCCAGCATGTAGCCTACTCCTGTCGTATTACACCAAGGGGTCTGCTCAAAGCTTTACGTAAAAACAGCGTCATACGCTCTGTCGCTCTTCATACCATTTTTTCTTATAAACCCACCTCCCTCCATACACACACGTTTCTTGGCTCTGAATGCTAACAGGTTTTTCCTTTTTTGTTGCAGATATGTTCTTTCAATACCTTACATTTTAACAACCTGGCTTGAGCATGATTTAACACAACGTCCCACGCAGCACAAGTCATGATATTCTCCGAATTCAAAAAATGGTATTATAACGTCTGAATCAACATGATCTAGTTTAGGAAGGACCAAAATTTCAGCCTTATTTTACGGTCATCGAAATACTTTCTTTTCTTGATAGTTGCTTTACGTCACGCCGACACAGATAGGTCTTATGGCTACGGTGGGACAGGAAAGGCCTGGGAATTGGAAGGAAGCGGCCGTGGCCTTAATTGAGGTACAGCCCCAGCATTTGCTTGGTGTGAAAATGGGAAACCACGGAAAACCACCTTGAGGGCTGCCGACAGAGGGATTCGAACTCACTATTTCCCGGATGCAAACTCGCAGCCACGCGCCCCTAACGGCATCGCCAACTCGCCCGGTCGAAATACTTTTATACAACAAGGAGCTGTTATTTTGTCTTTAGATAATTTTACCCATTTCTTGTTTTGTGACCTTTATCTTTTAGTTTTAAATATTTAAGTTACAGCTGATGATGACCACTATGCAAGGACGAAAATTGTACTAGTTGATTTTAATTAAACTGATATTTGTATTGTAAGGTAGGACTTCTGTGAACTCTTTTATAAGCTTTACTGTGACAATACGGACACATCATGAAATTTATAGTATGTAATTTTGCTCTCACTCCATATGGACACTGCGGAGAGGTCTGGAATTGAACCCAGGCGTTCGGCATACAATCTAGCGATTAGAAATTGTGTATCTTTAACACAAATTCGTTCTTTGTTGTATGTTAATTTCTTCGTAGGAAGCAAAATGTTAATTTATATTGTGTATTATAATAGTTATTTTTATGTACAGCAGGATAGCATAGTACCGTACTAATTAGTTTCAGTCTCTTTTTTTCATTTATTCAGTATGTTATATATTTTTATGTTAATTATGTATTTCACTGGTTAAGTGTAAGACAGGGACACGTGTCCCTAACTTTGCCAGTTAAAATAAATCATATCTATCTATATATCTATCTATCTATCCGTCCATCCATCTATCTATCTATCCATCCATCTATCCATCTATCGATCTATCTATCTATCTATCTATCTCCACCTCTGTTACTCTGCCGACCAATACAGTATTTTTACGGTGAAATTACTTTCGACCACCAGGAGTCAAAGCGGCTAACCACTGTGTCAGACCATATAGATTTGACTCCTTAACGATCATGACCACTAAGTGGATGTGATACAGAGCAATTAGGCACTGACACGCATTTTTATTTAACATAGTCACTATTCTTGTACAAGTAGACTACTTGTTACAAACAGTACACCCTGACATCGATGCCGACATCGACGAAACCTGCGTCCAGTTTCTAAAGCCACGCCATGACGGTACGCTGAAAAGTCGTATCGTCGTTGAATTGCTTACCACCCAGCAGCTCATAAAATGCTCCAGAGAGATGGATATAATAGGTGCCATGTCGGGGCTCTAGGGAGGATGTTCCAGTACCTTCCACCGGAAGCGCCGTAACAATTTACACGTGCTGTTGGCTGCGAGTGGTCTTACATGGTCCTTTTCTGCGAAGGGCTACTCACAAACGCGCCAGTGCGACACAGCTACTTGCAACATTCAAAATAGCTTCCCTGATGAAGAGATGAATCATCTGGTGGTGGAGGGAGCGCTTCGACTCTTACATTTATCACACGGGGCGGAAAACCTGCTAGAGCCTGCTGTGATATAAGTTTAGATTTACGATTTGATACCTCCTAGCCGCCTGCACGTTTCTGACCCTAGGTCGCAGAGAAATCATTGGCGTAACCTACTGCCAAGATTTTATTAATTTTGCAGGGTAAACACCCAGACCGTAACCGGATATATTTTATATCCTGACATCATACAACATGCTGCGTTGAATGAACATTTCTAGGCTACGAAATTAAATTACGTACACCATGCCTGAGCTCGTGACCTTGGAAGCTGGGAACAGTCACTCCACCACAGAGGGAGATCTTCACACATTTGAACTATGAGTACAGTAAATTAACTTATAACATGCAGGTAAACTAAATGTCGTTATATCAAATGCATACAACACGATAGCTTATGTCATAAATCCCGAGGACTCTGTAAATTATTTAAATGTTTACTGATTTATTTGATCATTAGTCCTATCATGGGTCCATTGTTGGTTCCTAGGACAGCAGCGTATGGCACTGTTTGGCGACAGCGTATAATTCTTAAACTTCTCGAAATAATTCCTTAAGGCCCTTGTCTCCTTGGTCAATAACATGCTGATCAATACATTTATTGAAGCTCATCTCAAAGTAAATATTATCAAATGTTACGAATTAAACGGTGGCTTAGCACAATTTTCTGTTCTTGTTCCACTTATTGTTAACCTCTACACCTCAGAATTACCAGCTCCTGTTTCCAGAAAGTTCATATAGCCTATACTGATGGCATTTCTAACATTTCTGTTAATCGATCTCAAGACAGTCAGGGTCACGATTGCTCAAGATCTCCTTCAGCCAGAAAACTTATTTATCATCTGGAAGATTAAACGCAATGCAAACAAAACTTAGTTTAGTTGTTTCACTTGGATCACAGTTAGGGCAACTACATGCCCCTAGTAGGATGCAGATTACATCAACTGAAGTAATTATAAAATTGCGACTAGAATGGTGGCTCGAACACAATCTACTTCTAGCTTTTCGATATGTCTTTCGAAAATTCCGAAGCACTTTAGATGATCTTATTACAGTATATTGACGATGGATACTGCACGAACGTACAGAACACAAAATTATCTCACCACCATATTTCTATATATTTCTGGGACTTAGAAAACGTGATTATACTTATAGTCATCCGTAAACTGCATTTACTTCGTCTACCTGAAATCTATCTGCACGGAATTTACGGATTATTGAGCTGCCGCACCGTACAGTATATACTTGGCTGCCGTGACAATAGTACAGTGAGGACGGGACGTCCTCGAGGTGCCGTACTGAGTCCAATTTTGTATAGCATTTACACAATGGACTTGGACACCATGTTTAATCCTGACATAAAAGTTCTCCCATATGCTGACGATGTCTGTGTATACACTTATTCCCCGTGCTTTTTGGGTAACACGATTACAACTGAATGATGCATCAAATACACTCGCAACTTGGACTGTATAAATAGGACTCCCACTATCTTCAGCTAAGTCATCAGTAGTGATTTTTACACGGAAAAGCAGGACTTTTACTACACCAACTATAATCTTTGGCCCTTATTCATCCTCATTAAAATCGCATGCTAAATATATGCGGCTATGTTTGGACAGCAAGTTTACAAGGAACATCTACGCAGAGCAGAAGCGAAAGTTAAAGCAAGAAGCAACACCTTAAATACAAACTCAGTGGAACAGGTTGGGGGGAGCAAGTGCAGCGGTTCTGAGAACAATAGCCCTTGCCTTGGTTTATCCCGTTGTAAAATATTGCAGTCCTGTAAAACGCAATAGTGCCCGCACACAAAGGGCCGATACGAAGTTGAATGATACTATGAGGACAGCATATGTCACCATCAAATCCACACCAAAGAACTGCATTCCTATTTTGACCAGCATCCACATTCTTCGTCTTCGAAGGCAAACAGGCCCTGAAAAGTGAATGACAAACATGCTGCGAAAATATTAGTGTTCTGATGGAGATTGAAATTTAAAGTAGGCGAAAGGTTGCTTGAATATCAGATCAGAATGGATGAAGCTTGGCTTAAGGAATGTGGTACGTCGATTGCTGACCAACATGGGTAATCTCTGACTTTTCTCAAGAGTGCCTGGTTTAAACTTACAACGGCAGATTTGAATATCATTGAACCGAGTACACACACACACACACACACACACACACACACACACACACACACACACACACACACACACACACACACACACACACACACACACACACACACACAACAAGCTGTTCAACAGAATTGTCAGGAAATGCCCGCTGAAGAGGTCTGCTGGGCTGAGTGGCTCAGACAGTTGAGGCACTGGCCTTCTGATCCCAACTTGGTAGGTTCGATCCTGGCTCAGTCCAGTGGTATTTGAAGGTGCTTAAATACGTCAGCCTCTTGTCGGTAGATTTACCGTCACGTAGAAGAACTCCTGCGGGACTAAAATCTGGCTAGTCGGCGTTTCCGAAAACTGTTAAAAGTAGTTAGTGGGACATAAAAAAGAACCATTATTATTATTATTATTATTATTATTATTATTATTATTATTATTATTATTATTATTATTATTATTATTATTATTATTATTATTATTGCGTGTGTCCTCCGGAGAGGCCTGGTGCAGTTCATTCGATTTTCGCCGTATAGGCGACCTGCGTATCTGGAGCCCTAAGATGAAATCTTATGCTGAACACGCCACAAACAACCACAGCCCCCCCCCCCCGAGCCATTGGAATTAACTAATGAAAGTTAAAGATCCCCGAAGCGACCGTAAATCTAACCCTGGACCCCTTGAACCAAAGGCCAGCATTTATCCATGGAGCCAAACATTATTATTATTATTATTATTATTATTATTATTATTATTATTATTATTATTATTATTAGGAGGTCTTAGAGGAATATTCATGACTTGCAAGTGACCACCAAAGAAGCCATCAGATGTCTGATATCTCTCGATACTTAGATCTTTTACAATTGGCTTTAAGTCGCACCGACGCAGATAGGTCTTATGGCGACGATTTATTTATTTATTTATTTATTTATTTATTTATTTATTTATTTATTTATTTATTTATTGTGAACATAACAGGTCATTAGTCCCAATTACAATGTTCACGACAATTGTTACTTACATGTTAAAAATACATATTAAGAACAAAAACCACTACCTAGTTAGAGTAATCCTAAAACTTAATTACTCTGACACACAAGTCACATTACTAAAATAAAAAAATTAAAAAATAAATTAAAACATAATTATGGTTAATATAACTAATAATACATTACATTACTAATACATTCTAATTAAAATCAGTATGATATTTAAAACAATTATTTTAACAGGATTTCCACTTGGAATGTAATACATTTAAAAAACAAGGTTTACAACATTTATACTAGTTTATACTATTTTTCCTTTTTATAAAATCTTCATAATCTATTAAAATGTTCAGAAGTACAGTGTTACATGTCGATATGAATGTAGCTTAACTGGGGAGTTCTTATGTATTTCGGTCTTAGCCTTTGATAGAAAGAATATATTTCTAGGACGACTTAGTTTATGTGGCACATACAATGTTATTGATTTCAATATGTTTGAGTCATCAATTACAGAATTAATTATTTTATACAGGAAAATCAAATCTTTGCAACTTCGCCTGTGGCGCAAGCTATTCACACCATGTTCCTTCAGCATACCTGAGTAATTTATGAAGGTTGGGTAATTTCCTGTGATTTTATAAGTCATGAATTTTAAAAGCTTGTTTTGAGTACTCTCGATAAGATTGATAATTTTTGTGGTCATTGGGTTCCAAACAACTGAGCCATACTCAAGTCTGGACCTTACAAATGAGTTAAACAAGGTTAATAGTGTCTTTGGACGAAATGATAATGAATTCCGTATAATGAAGCCTAACATTTTAAGAGCGTTATTGGTAATTTTTTGAATATGGTCGTTGAATCTTAAATCTTCATTGAATGTTATTTCTAAATCCATTTTTGTCTTGACACGAGTTAATATGTCAGTATCCATTGCATAGTTATATTTAATCTTCTGTTTCTTCCGAGTAAATGTCATGGCTACACATTTATCTATATTAAAATTTAACTTATTCTGTTTGCTCCAGTCTACAAGAGAATCTAAATCCTTTTGAAGTAGTTGACAATCAGATACTGTTTTAATAGATTTGTATATTTTAATATCATCAGCAATAATATGAATTTCAGAAGATGTTATAGTTTCCGGTATGTCATTAACAAAGATTAGAAATAACAAAGGCCCCAAGTTAGAACCTTGTGGAACTCCCGAATTCACATCAAATTTGGAAGATATATTACCTTTGTAACTTACAACCTGAGTTCTATCCTTTAAATACGATATCAGTAAGTTTTGTAATGTAGTAGAAAATCCAAAGGAAGAAAATTGATTTATTAAGCAATCATGATTAACCTTATCGAAATCTTTTTGAAAATCCGTGTAAATTACATCAGCCTGAGAATGATCATCTAAACTAGCGGATATATATTCAGTAAAGTTGCAGAGATTTGTTGCAGTGGATCTTCTCGCCATGAATCCATGTTGTCTCGGTGAGATACTATTTCCAACATGATCATAAATTTGTTTGTACAATATAATTTCAAAAATTTTGGCTGGGGCACAAACAATAGCAACAGGTCTATAATTACTGAACAATTTGATATCTCCAGTTTTATATACAGGAGTAACCTTGGTATGTTTCCACAAGTCAGGGAATGTCTCTGTTTTTACAATTAGGTTGAAGAGAATGGTTAAAGGATATACTAACACGTCTCTACAACCTTTCAAAATATATGGGGGAATATCATCAGGTCCTACTGATTTCTTCGGTTTTAGGTGGTCAATTGCTTTAAGGACTTCTTCTATAGTTATATGCTGTATATTAAGTACACCTATTTCATTTGGTTGATCATTATTCCTAAATTCCAAATTACATTTAGACTTTTCCTGAGAGTACGGTATATAGTTTTGAAATAGTCTGAAAATCCATTAGGTATGTCATCTGGTGATAGTAACAGACAACCTTGAAATTCAAACTGTGGGTTATTTTTTAAGCATCTCCTCTTATTATTCATAAAGTTCCAGAATATATCACAATCATTACTCAAGTTATTTTCAATCTTCTCGACATATTGGTTGTATACAATAGTTATATCTCTTTTTATTTCTGCTCTGAGAGTTTTAAATATATGCATGTAATACTCAAAAATTTTCTTCTTTCTAATTTTTTCTTTTAATATTACTTATAATATCCTTTGTAAACCAGATGGGATATATTTTCTTGTAGTTTTTCGTTTTCGGAACACATTGATCCAATACAGCATACATTTTATCATAGAAACGTTGTGTGTCTAAGTTAACATCTCTGTATTCTTTAATATTAATCCAATCCGTTTCCTTCAACAGACTGTGAAGTTTCTCAAAATCTGCCTTTGTGAAATTATACCTTCTATAATGATTATTTTCTTTTCTCCTATTTCGGTTAACTTTAAGTATTATCTGAAGAGGAGGATGATACCCGTCTTTTGGAATGATTGGATCAATTTCCTCAACAATACGTATGCCTAATAAATTTGTTAACACAAGATCAAGTGTCTTATTATTACTATTCTGTACATTGTTAACAGAGTGGAGATTCGAAAAATGTAATACCCTACTTAATTCTTGACTTATATTACTTCCTTTGTTCAAATCATACGTACTGTCAACTATTTCAGAGATATTAAAGTCGTCAACTATAATAATGTTATTTCCAAGTAAATTAATATATTGTTCTAACTTACTAAAAAATTCTACGTAGGCATCTAAGTGTGAATTTGGGGAAAGTAAACTGTGCAGATATAGTACTTGTTATTATTGACAGTAAATTTAACCCATACTGACTTAGTATTTGAGTCTAATGAATGAACCATTTCTGGATTAAATGTTGCCTTAACACCAATGAGGACTCCACCGCCATCTTTTTTGCGACTAGTTATGGCATTCCTGTCCTTACGAAATATAGTATACCTATTATCAAATAGTTCAGAATCATGTAAATTATTATTCAGCCAAGTCTCAGTCAGACATATTATATCAAAATTATTAGATAATATACCTGTGTATAAAGTATGCGTTTTAGATCTTAATCCACGTACGTTTTGATAATAAATTACAAATTACAAATTACAAATTACAAATTACAAATTCAAATTACACATTACCCAATATGAATAGTGTTCTTAAATTTTCTGATGTCTTCTTCACAGGCGATATTGACAACTGGTGAATTGTCACTTTGTCTCATGAAGATTCGGCCATTCCTTGTCCAAAGCTGCTTCACATTAGATGACCTGCGAAGTTGACGACATTGATCCAGAAGCCGCTTCCTGGTAGGACAAAGGCTCTCGTTGATATAAACAGGATTGTTGTAGGTGAATCCCAAGTCCAAAGTCGACAGATTCCTTTTCACGCGGCGTTTCCTCAGCAGTTCATCTTTATGTATTCTCCGACAGAATTTGACGATGATAGTATTGGACGACGGGTAGTTAGGGTTACTTGAGAGCCTATGACATGCATCAATATCCTCTTCATTAATATTTATGTCCAGAGATCTTCCCACCGCCTTCACTAAATTCACTGTATTTTCATTAGCTTGTGTTGGAATGCCTTGAATCTCTATTGTATTTACCCTTCAGTACTGTTCACCGTCTTCAATGCGCTGTTTTAGCTCCAGATTTTCGTTCTTGAGTTTTATATTCTCATCTTTCAAACACTCGATCATCCCCAGGCCTCTTGTAACACCTTATTATATTCTTGTTGCTGTGTGATACTGTGGTCCAACTTTTCATGACACACTTCTATAGATTTACCTAGATCACGCTCAAGTTCTTTCTGAGAATTCTTCACCAATCCAATTCCCTCTTTCATTTCCACAAGTTCATACTTCATTTCTCCAAGAGCTGTTTCTAAAGATTTCTGTGTCTTCTCCATGGTTATTGTATTTACCTGTATCTCACTTAATTTACTCATCATCAATTTTATTGAATAAAGAGTTTTATTATTACAACTCTCTCTTTCAGGTTGGTTACCTTCAACAGTGCCAGCAATATCACCCTCATGCCCTATTGTTGGGAGACTGTTACTTTTGTTAGTGCAACTCACATGTCCAACAAGCAGCTGTACTTCCTAAACTGTCTATGTCCTCTTTTTGTAAATTTAGACACTTAGTATGAAAGGCTTTATCACATAAACCACACGTAATCCTGTTAGTTTTGTCTGACCTACTAGATGTTTTATTTTTACAGATATTGCACATATCCATTGTTAGATGAGGTTGATAGTCGCTGAGCTCCGAGACTATGGGATAGGAAAGGGCTAATAGTGGGAAGGAAGCGGCCGTGGCCTTGGTTAAGGTACAGTCCCAGCATTTTCCTGGCGTGAAAATGAGAAAATACGGAAATAATCTTCAGGGCTGCCGACATTGGGTTTCGAATTCACTGTTTCCCGAATGCAAGCTCACAGCTGCGCGCCCCTAACCGCACCGCCAACTCGCTCTGTACACTTAGTTCTGATAAACACTACTCAGCTGTGTATTATATTAATATTTTGATAACAGGTGCTCATTTCGTACATTGAAATACTTATAGCTATTATTATGGTATGTATTATGCCTTTGCTGGCAGGATGTAGTGTTTACAGTGCACTATGTCTTCTGGTATGGGCTAGAATAAATTTGTTACTTTCATTGACCTGTCTAGTCTCATCCTTGGCTTTGACAATATGAAAGTGACCGAGGTGTGAGCGAAGCCAGTAATGCCTTTCCTTATGCAGCCAGTCCCTGGTATGAATGGTGTGAAAATATCGCTCATAGGGTCGGTTGGTGCATGCGTTTCAGTGGGCTTGGCAGAATGATATGCAATAACAACTTCTGACTCAGTAAGGAAAACAACGGGAAACTACCTCACTCCTCACTTCCCTAGTATGCATCTTCAGCGACACCTAGGCTATCTATGACAGCTGTTGGTGGAGCTGTAGAGGATCAAACCAGCCTTCGGGCTGAATACCCAACATACACATACATGTGACATTATTCGGAGAAGTATATGCTAGTTTACTAGATATATAGAGTAGTAATTAGTCATGTGCACCATGTTAACATGTGCTGTAGTTACCGGTATTCTTGGGGTTAAAATATTTTTGCATCTTTAAACAGAAATTTAAAAGCTGAATATTCGAGGGTGTTCCTATAAAATTGTTTATTTTAATTTTCGGACACCTGTGACTACCCTCAAATTAACTCCGAGGTTCTGTTTCGTGTACCACATCGGTGTAATAACAGGTGTATTCTGTTTTTTCTTACATAAACGTATCCAATAGAGCCTGCACATAGCCGCCTAAATTGGTTCTTTTACTGTATACTCTCTGTGTGTACGTACTTCCTGCCTATCGTCCCACACTCTCATTGCCTCTTCCCCGCTCTCTCTTTCGCTCTACATGGGTAATGAAACCTCATAGCGGCAGTCACCTAAAACACTGCGGAAACGGAATGGGAGGGAGGGAATTGATTCCCTTTGACCACCAATAGACGGTGAAGGTAATTACCAACGTGAAAGTAGTGTGACATCCCTCAGTTCGTATAATGACTACCAGCTGACAGTCTTATGTGTATTTGAGGGATGAACTGTCGATGGACATTGGTATCCGTCGGTAAAATAGTCATTAAAATTAGTGAGAAATACACCCGAAATAACTCTGAACAAAAATCGCATACTGTCTGCTTTGAACAGAGGACGTTCATGCTGTAATACACATATAATTCCCTAATAGGTCTTCCAGATGCTCCTTTTCTCCCGGATTTTTACGCGTTTAGACATTACATTGTCCTTCATTTTATCTAGATTTGGATATTCTCTGCTTTTAAATTAGTTCGACTGTGAAACCAATGAAACGGAGGAAAAAGACTCGAAAATAGTAATTCTCAACAGTATATTGTTTATCATTTCTCAAGGCTACGTTGGCAAACATGGACAGGTGTTCAAGGAATCAAAGAGGAATTAGGAAAGGAGAGGAAGTCAAAACTCTGATGTTTGTCGGTGGCATTGTTTTATTATCTGAATTTGCAGAAGATCTGGGGAAATTGCTGCATGGTATGGCCACACTCTTGAATAAGGTCTACAAGATTAAAATAAATAAACCCAAAACAGATGTAACGGAGTGCAGTCGAAAGAAGTCGGGTGATGCAGGAATTATTAGATTAGGAAATAAAGTCTTGAACGAACTCGATAAATAATATTTATTGGGTATTATAATAACTAACAGAAGTTGCAGTACTTAGCAAAAGCTTAATACCACCAGAAAAAATCAGTTAGGGGGAGGACTACACCTATAACAACCAAAAATCATGTATATTTCACTTTTTTATTCCTCAGCAACAGAAAGTACTAAAGAATAGTAATTTAGTCTGCCAATCACACTATGCTTTGCCAATATGTTCGTGTATTTACAAGTCATATGGCGGAAGCATTTCATGAAATTAGGCATTTAAAATGGCGACTGTGTATTGTGCACTGTGCCACCGTTTCCCTAGTAATTTGCACAATATAATTATTTTTCAAAAATTCCTTGTTCGTTGTAATTACTAATGCAGTAGCTGAAGATTAACCGAAAATCATTGGAATCTATAAAGAAAAAAATATTTTTTTAAACCTTATATTAAAGTGTAGTCCGCCTCTGTGGTGTAGTGGTTAGCGTGATTAGCTGCCACCCCCAGAGGCCCGGGTTCGATTCCCGGCTCTGCCACGAAATTTGAAACGTGGTACGAGGGCTGGAACGGGGTCCACTCAGCCTCGGGAGGTTAACTGAGTAGAGGTGGGTTCGATTCCCACCTCAGCCATCCTGAAAGTGGTTTTCCGTGGTTTCCCACTTCTCCTCCAGGCGAATGCCGGGATGGTACCTAACTTAAGGCCACGGCCGCTTCCTTCCCTCTTCCTTGCCTATCCCTTCCAATCTTCCCATCCCTCCACAAGGCCCCTGTTCAGCATAGCAGGTGAGGCCGCCTGGGCGAGGTACTGGTCATACTCCCCAGTTGTATCCCCCGACCAAGAGTCTGACGCTCCAGGACACTGCACTTGTGGCGGTAGAGGTGGGATCCCTCCCTAAGTCCGAGGGGAAAACCGAACCTGGAGGGTAAACAGATGATGATGATGATGATGATGATGATGATATTAAAGTGTAGGTTTTTTCACAGATTAATTAAAAACAAAACCGAAACTATGACATGTACAGCAACAGTTCTAGGTCATATTGTTCTTCCATATAAGATACACATACACTAAATTTCACTTCATTATCTTGAAAACTCTGTCAGTTACTAAGGAAACGGATTTTAAAAATCCAAAGTTTCGGGAAAGGAGCAACACAGTTACCAGTGTGTAGGAAAACATCGGTGACAGTCCTGCACGTTCTTGGTCATAACATCAAAAGTATGATACATAGCAAACAAAGTGTTGCATTGATCTGAAGAGGAAGGATCAATAAATGTAGAAAAATAAATTAAAAATTGACAAATTTTTATCCTTATAGGTGTAAGTCCCGCCTTAATGAACTCCTGGTCCTACATTTGTTGTACGAATAGGTTTCAAAAATATGTTGTGACTTATTTGTGCTAATATGCACCTTATCGAAAACAACCGTTGAAATGTCGAATTAAGTTTGTATGTGTATGTTGGGTATTCAGCCCGAAGGCTGGTTGGATCCTCAACAGGTTCACCATTAGCTCTCATAGATGGCCTAGGTGTCACTGAAGAGGCGGACTAGGGAAATGAGAAGTGAGGTAGTTTCACGTTTCTTTCCTCACCGAGCCAGAATTTGCTATTGCACATCAGTCTGCCAAACCCACTGAAATGCCTGCACCAACCAACCCTATGAGCGACATTTTCACACCATTCATAGCAGGGAGTGGCTACATAAGGAATGGCATTACTAGCATCGCTCATACCTCAGCCACTTTCATATTGTCAAAGCCAAGGAAGAGACTGAGACAGGTCAATGAAAGTAACAAATTTATTCCAGCCCATACCAGAAGACATAGCACACTGTAAACACTACATCTTGCCAGCAAAGGCATTAAGTTTAAGGTAAGGGTTATTCTGCCCGAAGGCAGGTCCGAACCTCCGCAGAGGTGTTCCTGAGCCGGAGTTTACGTGCGGTAGATTGGCCAGTTCCTTTCTGCTCCTCCATTCCCTTACCCCCCACCAACAGCGCGTGGCAACCCATCCAACTCCTGTCCACGCCCAATGTTGCTTAACTTCGGAGATCTCGCGGGATCCGGTGTTTCAACACGGCTACGGCCGTTGGCATTAAGTTTAAGAGGCATAATTTTTCACACGTTTTGAGAAATAAAAGTACCACACGTTTGGGTGTAAAGACGATCCTGTTCACTAAACTTCATTTGTTTTCGTTTTTGCTCAATTTGTTGTACGTCGCACCGACACAGATAGGTCTTGTGGCGACGAAGAGTTAGGAAAGGCCTAGAAGTGGTCGTGGTCTTAATTAAAGTACAGCTCAGCATTTGCCTGGTGTGAAAATGGGAAACCATAGAAAACCACGGATGCAAGCTCACAGTTCTGCGCCCCTAACCACACGGCCAACTCGCCCAGTATTTTATTTGTTTCTAAATATCTACCCAGTAGATATCAGTATTATAGGTTCGTCTTTTTTGGGGATATTCTACTTGACATTTCGTGTTTAAATCACAATAACTAGGCCTAACACCGTATTTATAAATGCTTAAAAAATCTTTGGAATGAGCTACCGTGCACTCCTCCTGTAGTAGAGGCTTCGCTCAACAGATTTCAGGGGTCGATACATGTTACAAATTGAGAATTATTGCTGACTGGCGTCTTATCTTTTTGGTTACAGCCACCATCCGAACTGGGTAGTGTGTCGTGATGAATGCAGAAAAAAGGACCCTGTGATATTTCGGCTTTTACGTAAATATACACTCCACTGGATAGGAATTAATAAAAAGTTAAGTAGCCATAATACCTGCTGCAGGTAAGTGAACAGGTTGGCCTTTACATCCAAACGTGAGGCACTTTTACATATTTTCAAAATGTTTCAAATATTACGACACCTTAAACTTCGTTGGATATTTTAAAGGTTTGTTTTTCATAATAACAAAATAAGCCAAAAATTATTTGCAGTTGAATTCGTACATTAAATGCAGGACTAGGAGTCCATAAACTGATTTTCATTGGTTGTCTTAAACTTTTGTTAGGTACTGTAGGATGACATAAAATACAGACTAAGTACAAGCAAGGAAGATCTTCTTTAAGACACCGAAAATTTAAAAGTAGTTACGTAAAGCAAATAACATTATTATTATTGTTGTTATTATTATCGTTCTAAATAAAATGAATTTCTTCACTTAGAACATTTATAAAGGAATTAGAGAGATACTCTTGAAGAGTTTTGTCCGGAGCGTGGCGTTGTATGGAAGTGAAACATGGACAAAAAGAATATCATAAGGAGAAAACAGAAGCTTTTGAAATGTAGTGTCAAAGAACAATGCTGAAGGTGAGATGGGTAGATAGAATCACGAATGAAGAGATAGTAGATAGCATTGGTGAGAGAGGAATGATTTGGCGAATAATGACCAGAAGAAGAGGGGGAGAGAGAGTGATAGGACATATCTAGAAACATCCAGGACTTGTTCAGTTAGCTTTTAAGGGAAGTATAGGAGGTATGAACGGTATAATTAGACCAAGACACAAATATGACAACCATATTAGATGTAGAATGTAGTAGTAAAATAGAGATGCAAAGGTTAGGACAGAATATTGTGCCATGGATGCTGCATGAAACCAGTCTATGGACTATTGACCCAAACAATATAACATGTATGTAACACTGACAACTGCAAAGTGAGGTGCTAGAGTATTTTAATGAGCAATTTCACATTACAGATAGTCATTATTATACTTCAATAGAGTCTTCTACTTTGCAGGGGGGAATTAACTTCAAGGATTTTGAAGGTCATTACAAGTACTGAAATTATGTAAATATTTGTGTGTGGGTATGTATGGAAAGTTCAGAACTGATCGTGACAACCTCGTTGAAAATATAAATATATGGTGATGTTACGAAGTGTGTCAATTGTATCGCTTCAGTACTTGAATACAATGTTCCGAATACAAATACAGTTCTATGCTTCTTTTATTAAATGAATATTATTTATGGATTAAAGTGACATATATAATAACAAGTTTTTGACAAAATGTTGAGCTTTCAGACAAGTTTCATTGGCTTTCATCAGGGCAAAGCATATTATGAAGGTTTGCTGCTCACATTAAGCATTATATAGCAGGCCTACGTTTTCTTCTCCAGTTAGTTTGTGAGTGTATTTATTCGCAATTAGTTTCGGCATACTGAAAAATATAGCAGTTATATATTATCAGAGTCGAAACTGAGAAGGGATGGCTTCTGATAGTATTGTCCTAATGTAGAGGATTAAAGAATTTAAGAACTTTCCTTAATACCAAAGTAAATAAAGTCTTATGAAAAGAGAGGGTGTATGGAATGGACTAGATCAGGTTTCAAAAGTCAACCATTAATCACCAACTATGGAAACGTCACTCAAGTAGACAAATTTAAGTATCTACGTGAAATTATTTAATCAGCATGGTTAACTCAGCAAGCCAACAAACAAAGAATTGTAAAACCTCAAAGAGCACAGAAAATTACTTGAAACAGCTACAATATAAGAACTATATAAAAATAGGCAAAATTATAACACTAAAACACAGTAGTTAAAACAGAAGCATTTATGCAGCTCAAACTATTATAATTGGTGGCAGATCTCGAATAAAGATGATCTACAAACAAGAAAGAAAATTCCTCAGGAAAATCTTAGAACCAAAATGAGAAAATGGAATTTGTATGAAAAAAGAAATCTATCAAGTTACAGAAAAGAATCATAGATACAATAAGGAAACGGTGATTACAACTTTATGAACACTTATATATAGAGTCCGGAATTTCATGCATTAGGCTAATAGGTTAGAATGTAAAGTTACTGAAGCGAGTAGTAAGCATAGTCTACCTTCACAACGTCTGTGCTATGGGGTTTCATAAACATTAGGGGTACGGCCCATCAGCACCCCTGTAATTTATGTTATTCTTACTGCATTATGGAGGAGCGGATGGCCGACACTTTCTACTAACCAAATTAGTTTGCAGTCTAACCTGTTACTGCATAAAAATCCGGGCTTTACTTATATAGAATGCATAACAGTCTCAGAAAAAAAAATTAGCCTTATCAAAGAAAAATCATAATAATTGGCTTAAGGAAATCAGTGATGACCTAAATGAAGTTGGAATTAATGAAGAAACCATTCAAGATAGAATAAAATTCAGAACCTTAATTCACAAACACAAATCAACTGTAAACCCCACCCGACTAAATACAAGACGGAGTGAACAACGTAAAAATGAACACAACGAGAGAATGAAGAGATATTGGGAAGAGAAGAAGAAAATAAGAAAAGTGCTCGTAAGTTCAAACGTGCTTGTTGGTTGGGCATAACGGATGAAGAAGAAAATAATGACAGTAGACCTAATTAACATTAATCTTTATAATGTTATCGTTAGTATTTTACACCCCACTGTTTGAAGGTTTTCGGAGTCTCTGAGGTTCCGGAATGCTGTCCTACAGGAGTTCCTTTCCATACTAGAAAATCAAGATACGTATTTGAGCAGCTTCTAATACCACCAGACTGATCCCGACAAGAATTAATATAAAGGGTGATTCATACGTAATGGTATCTACCTACATTATATCCCATAAATGCGTCAAGAGTGGAAATAATATTATATGTACTTCGTCATGTTGCCACGAGGTGGGGATGAGTGCACCGGTCTGGAAGTGATCACGCTCCCAGTGACATTCATTTGATGGCAGCGGTGCGTAATGGAAGTAAGCAATGTTGAATAGCGCCCATACATCAAAATAGCCGTTCTCCGCAGCCACAGAACATGAGCGTGTAATGTGAGTGTTCATAAAGCTAAAGGAGCATGGTCATTTTTAAAAATGTACTAAGTGTTATTGTGGAATACATGCCACAAGGTAGTACATCTTAAAGGGAGCCAGAGCAGGTTTTATGCCAAAATTAGCAATTTTTTTCGTTTGACGTAAAAAGGTATCAGGGTCAGTAGTGCCACTACCACAAAAGATTTTGGCAAAGAATGTCTTATCCAGGCGGTATTGTCAGGAGAGATTGTTTATGGGGTTGGAAAGAAAGAAGTAAGCTTGCATGCTTTTTTGAGATAGGATAAATGTGTCTTACGCCTGGGGTTCATATGAACGTTTACGTCACGAAATTAGCGGTACAAGATGTTTGACGCGATGTTATCTAGCAACCGTGCTGGCTGTGATACCAAATATTAATAATAATAATAATAATAATAATAATAATAATAATAATAATAATAATAATAATGGCGTATGCCCTTCGGTGAGGCCTTGTGCAGGTCTTTCCCAAGTAGACGGTGTATAGGCGACCTGTATGTCTGTGAGGATCTAGCCCTACCTAAGATTATTTCTAATGATGAAGATATCAAAAATACCCAGCCCCCGAGCAGGATGAATTAAACATTTATGGTTCAAAATCCACAAAATGGCAAGTATTGAATCCGGAACCCCTTAGACCAAAGGATATCATTCTAACGATTTATCCATGGAGCTGGACGAAGTATTGATCGATGGTCATGACTGAGAGACATCAAAGATATCTCACCTCATCATACTTATCACATTATTTAATTCGTGATAGTTTCAGAGGCCGTGAGTCAATTTCTCTCTTTCGATACAATGAATGCTACATCGTCGACTCCAAATTTGATACAGAAATCTCTCGGCAACGATTAGTTACCAGTAAAGCCCGGATTTTCATGTGGTAATAGGTTAGATTGCAAACTAATTTGGTTAGTAGGAAATGTCGGCCACCCGATCTTCCATAATGTAGCAAGAGTACCATAAATTATAGGGGTTCCGATGGGCCGTACCCCTATTGTTTATGCAAACCCCATAGCATATATCGTTCTGAAGGTAGACTCTACTTGTTACTCGCTTCAGTAAGTTTGCATTCTAACCTATTAATGCATAAAATTCCGGGCTCTAGTTATCAGTCTTAGTTTCATTCATTGAAAGACATATTTGTGATCGTTAGATTTTTCCAAAGGAACATCTGAAACTTTTTCTCAATGCTGACTAATTAGCAAACTTCGTTGAAGACAGGGCAGTGGTACAAACTAGTACATAAGACTCAAATACAACAGTTATATCTCTAATGGTCTTTAAGTCTATCACGGTTTCCTTTAAAGTTATTGTAGTCAGTTAGATCCATGACCATCACCCGTTGACACATACAAGTGGGTTATAATCACTAAATCTCGATTCTCAAGCCTCTCATCTGCTTATATTTTGTCGCATTCCATGAGTTGCATCACACTGTTGAACATTCTTTGCCTGTGAACTTATGGCTAGCGTTGCGGTGTCCGTGCGACTGATGCTCGGGTCAACTTCCAGACGCTGCCTCATCCTCTTCGTTCGTTTTACTGCTGCTGTCATAGGAGCCTTTTTGGATTCTTTCACTTCTTTTGATGATATTTAGTAATATTTTTGAAACTTTAGGGAATAATTGTTCAAGTTCAATCTGAAATGTTGGTGCGGCGAAAAAAAAATATCTGAAGCAGGTAACTTACTAGTGTGAAGAGGAAATTTTAGACAATAATAATAATAATAATAATAATAATAATAATAATAATAATAATAATAATAATAATAATAATAATAATAATAATAATAATAATAATAATAATAATAATAATAATAATTTTTCTCCATCACGCTAACTACATTTACAGTTTGCTGAGATGCCGAAGTGCCGGAATTTTGTTCCGCAAGAGTTATTTTTAGTGCCACTAAATCTAGCGAAGCGAGGCTGGTATTTTTGAGCTCCTTTAAAAACCACCGGACTGAGCCGGGATCAAACTTGCCTACTTGGGCTCAGCAGGCCCAACACTCTTCCGTCTAAGCCACTCAGCACGGAGAAACCCAAGAGAAGAAAAACTCTCTGACGTCAAAAGTTTGGAAAAGGATTTAAATTCTTGCAGTACCCATTTAAGACAACCGCAAACTAAGGAAAATTTTAGGAAACTAATTGGTACAATCTGAATATCTCCGTTTATCCTAATAAATATCACCAGAAGAATCTTGAATTTCTGGGATATATGCTTGGAGCCCCAGGCATGTTTAGGGCTTTCTTTATCGACTTCTTCAACAGCGTCAGAATAAGTAAATATGTCATCCAACCGTTTACATTCAACCTTATTTTAATGCATTCAATCTGTCGCAATACATATTTTCCTATTTGGAATTTTACACATTCTGTGTTCATAATTGTTGCAGGCTATACATTCAGATTTTTTGTATTCTGGATCCGCTTTTCAGCCCCGAATTCTAGGGAAAGCGTACCTGCTTCTTACCTGGAGGCCGTGGATTCGAATCCTGGCCAGGTCAGGGATTTCTACCTGGATATGAGGGCTGATTCAAGGTCCGCTCACCCAAAGTGATACAATTTACGAGCTGCCTGACGGTGAGATGACGGACCCGGTCTAGGAAGCCAATAATAATGGCCGAGAGGTTTCGTTGCGCTGAGCATGCAGAACCTCGTAATCTGCAGGCCTTCGGGATGAGCAGTGGTCACTGGTAGGCCAAGGCCCATCAGGACTGTTGTTTCATGGGAATTGTCTGGATCCATTTGGTCACCTGTAATTTTAGCCACATAAATGTAATTTAAAAAAATAATAATGCAAGCGGAGAAAGGAAAGTCATCCACTCCTGCTCTGAAATAAAGATATCCGCTCTGAGCAGATCGGTATGGTGGCATCGCTGAGCTATGAATTTAGTTCAATATTTATTTATTTATTTATTTATTTATTTATTTATTTATTTATTTATTTATTTATTTATATTTATTTACTAATCACTTATGATGTGTGGAATACTATTTTTCTCTCCCAGTGACACATGTTAGTCCGATTTAGAATGCTAAATGAGTAATCTAAATTAAAGTAACCTCTCCATATCACAGAGTTGATTATCAACTATAAATAGGAAGAAAACGTACTACAGTATTACCAGACGTTCAATCATACCTCAAATTTATAGCGAAATTTCATTTTAAAATTTATAGTCGGTAGACTGCCCCTCGGTGGGGGTTCGTACCACAACATTACTCCTCATCTGCAGTGACAGATGGAATCATGAAATATGTTCTCCTTCGCCCTCACTAGAACCTCACCCCAGTTTAACAAACTAAACTGCCTTACTTTTTTACGGTAAGACATGATTATGGTGTAGTTCGTTTGTGAGAGAGTAGTGAAACAGGGGGCCAGATAAACATGTCCAAGTGTGGTCTGCAATATTTTATTACATGTCTATGTGCGGTCCAACACTAAATTTCATCATCACTTCTGTAATTGATGTATAATGTAATAATTTCGTGTGGCTATTACTAGCCGAGTGCAGCCCTTGTAAGGCAGACCCTCCGATGAGGGTGGGCGGCATCTGCCATGTGTAGGTAACTGCGTGTTATTGTAGTGGAGGATAGTGTTATGTGTGGTATGTGAGTTTCAGGGATGTTGGTGACAGCACAAACATCCAGCCCCCGGGCCATCGGCATTAACCAATGAAGGTTAAAATCCCTGACCCAGCCGGGAATCGAACCCGGGACCCTCTGAACTGAAGGCCAGTACGCTGGCCATTCAGCCAACGAGTCGGACTGTAATTGACGTAAACTGTTTATAATACATGTACATCAAAGGTAAATAGCGCTAAATCCATTTTTAACGATATTTAGGATTTGACACACGTCTCCTTTCCGGAGAGTAATACCTTACCTCCTACGTGCAGCAAGTGGACTAGCCAGCTTGAGGTTAAAGGCACCAAGTCCAGTATAATTCCAAAACCAACAAAATGAATAATAAAATTTGAAGAGTGAGTGTTTAAAATGTCGAAAATTTACATTCTTATGTAAAAACAAGTTAACGAAGCTTTTCATTAAAAGACGGGCAAGTGGAAGAACATTATTTTATCTCTCTTTTAAAATTGCATAGTGTCAAAATGCCCTTTAACTCAGGGCCGCAGGCATTACTTCATAATAATTACTTTACTAAGGGTGGCCCTTTAGAACCAATTTGAACCGGATATAATTCACATGAGCTTCCTAAATATGTATCAGCAATTAAAATCAGTTTCGTGCATCACAAGCAAGCTTGAAGTAGATGCTGTTTTCTGTAAATTTCTTCTTAGCATAAAGTTAAGCCCTCGATCATGTCTGTCTGTCCGCCTGTGGAAGCTAATTTCAAGAAACACTGGATGGATTTTGCTGAAGTTTCTTTTTTTTTTTTTTTTTTTGCTAGTTGCTTTACGTCGCACCGACACAGATAGGTCTTATGGTGACGATGGGACTGGGAGGGGCTAGGAGTGGGAAGGAAGCGGCCGTGGCCTTAATTAAGCTACAGCCCCAGTATTTGTCTGGTGTGAAAATGGGAAACCACGGAAAACCATCTTCAGGGCTGCCGACAGTGGGGTTCGAACCCACTACCTCCCGAATACCGGATACTGGGCGCACTTAAGCGACTGCAGCTATCAAGCTCGGTTTGCTGAAGTTTTCACCATTTTATTAAGCATTTCTCGAGAAAGGTTTATTTATAGAAACATCGATCTACGACCAAAGGAAGCTGAGCAGTAACGATTTCAGTGAAGGAAGTCGAAGGAACAACGATCGTCCGCTATTTTATTTTACGGTGGCTAAACATTTAAAAATACACCTATACTATGAGGTAAGAATTGTTCAGCATGAAACGTTGTACAGTAAAGTCCCGGAGAACATATATCTACATCTTTTTTTACAACTGGTTTTACGTCGCACCGACACAGGTAGGTCTTATGGCAATGATGGGATAGGAAATGTCTAGGAGTAGGAAGGAAGTGGCCGAGGCCATGAATTAAGTTACAGCCCCAGCATTTGCCTGGTGTGAAAATGGGAAACCACGGAAAACCATATTCAGGACTGCCGACAGTGGCGTTCGAACCCACTATCTGCAGGATGCAAGCTCACAGCTACGTACGGCCTACTCGCCTGGTATATATGTATATCTATCTTTAAGACATAGCCAACTATTCGGGATTTTATGTTACAATAATGATTTAAATGAAGTAAGTCGATGAATAAACGGTCGACCAAGGGAATTTTTAGCTTACGCTGGCTAAACCGTTGTACATACAAAGAATTGTTGAGCATAAATTTCTACAGAAACGTAGAAGGAAGGAAGGAAGGACAGATTTAGCTGTCGCGGACTATTTTTGTAGAACATGCTACAATACAAAAATCGATATTTTCCAGTGATTTTTGTTATCAATGTGTTAACTATGATAATCCATCCTGTCGAGACGGAAATCGAACATTGCATTCGAAAAAGTGCGTAGGCCTATATCACGTAACAACGAAACTGGCTAACAAAGAGACTCTCGAATGTCACAGGACAGGAAAGGAGTGACTTTACAAAGACAAAGGGAGTTATCTTTCCCCAAATACGCTGGTCAATTTCAAGCAGCCTATATTACTCACTATACAAAGCAGTCGATAGTGAAGGTGTTCATTAACCTATAAAATTTCTAAATTCTTTACATCCTTCCGGCTTGCTACCACACAGGCTGATTTTGAAAGTAGGGCGTTGTCTATTATATTGTTACGTAATCTGCAATAATAATAATAATAATAATAATAATAATAATAATTATTATAATAATGGTTAATCATTAATTATGATTAATAATACAATTTATTATTATTATTATTATTATTATTATTATTATTATTATTATTATTATTATTATTATTATTATTATTATTATTATTATTATTATTATTATTATTATTATAGTTTTTACGTCCCGCTAACTACGTTTACGGTTTTCTGAGACACCGAGGTGCCGGAAGTTTGTCGCGCAGGAGTTCTTATACGTGCCAGTAAACCTACCGACACGAGGCTAACGCATTTGAGCACCTTCAAATACCACAGTACTGAGCCAGGATCAAGCCTGCCAAGGTAGAGTCGGAAGGACACGTAATCTACACCGCGAGAATTATGCAGTGGGACGTGATTGGTAGTGAACATTTTGAAAAACGGTTTGATTGAAACTACCAATTTAAGTGGCTGTGGCACAGGAGAAGCGATCTGAATACCGTCAATCCCTATGATTCCATCAGATTTGCTTTCCTGCTTTGGCATGACAATAAACAAAGCACAACGTCAGACACTTTGAGGATTAGATCATAGATCACATGGGCTCAGATCAGGCGAAGATGGTGGATGTGGAAGAACCTCCCATCCCCACCGTTGTAAGCGACGCTGAACAATGGTTGCTGTGCGAGCTGTCGCGTTATCGTGTAGGATTATGGCTTTGGTTAGCACTGCACGGCGCAATTAGTACAACAAAAAAGGAATTGTAATAAACTGCATTTCTGCAGCGCAGAACTGCTATTTTAATATATATCGTTGCTCCTGCTTGTTGACTTCCATTTTGTGACGCTCTCACTCACACACTGAACTTGGGGCGTGCTTAGACCCACACTGTTGTTTACATACACCATGTAGTGACATCATACGCAAGTACATACCGTACGTTTCCGAATGCATATCTTAGATTTTCCGTGTTGCCACCTGTTCGCGAGAAAAAAGAAATAGTTGTCATGACCTATGACTCGACCTACGTAGTAAAGGGAAATAACATTCTTAAAATCGAACAATCCCAAGATGTCGGACGATGGGCGTAAATGAATCAACTTTTAATTGGCGTGTGATAATTTCCTATAATGCATATACTGTTGAATATTATCTCTGTTTTCTACATATGTTTTTTATTTCATTCTTCTAGTTGTTCTTTTATTTCTCTTCTATTTGAATTCACAGTTTTCAAATGACCTATAAATTAAACACTTTATTTCTCTTTTAGAATATTATTTTGGATAATGTGTCATGTGTCTTGTTTAATACTAAGACTGTATAACTGAATGTGTTACTTTGTGTTAAGCACCACTGTAAAATAATAATTATTAATGTAGTAACTATATATTTTTATTGTATTACCAACTTTGTATTGTTTGGGTACTTCATTGTATTCTTTGTATTGTCTTTTTTCATTTAATGTTTTTTTTTGCTAGGGGCTTTACGTCGCGCCGACACAGATAGGTCTTATGGCGACGTTGGGATAGGAAAGGCCTAGGAGTTGGAAGGAAGCGGCCGTGGCCTTAATTAAGGTACAGCCCCAGCATTTGCCTGGTGTGAAAATGGGAAACCACGGAAAACCATTTTCAGGGCTGCCGATAGTGGGATTCGAACCTACTATCTCCCGGATGCAAGCTCACAGCCGCGCGCCTCTACGCGCACGGCCAACTCGCCCGGTCATTTAATGTTTAGTAGTGTAACTATTAATTTTACTGTATATTGTGAACATTGTAATTGGGCAAAAAAGCCTGTTATGTTCGTCACTGAATAAATAAATAAATAAATAAATAAATAAATAAATAAATAAATAAATAAATAAATAAATAAATAAATAAATAAATAAATAAATAAATAAATAAATAAATATTATCACGCATTTCCTTGCGTTTTTTTCAACAACATTTTTAGCGTGGAAATAGCACCATTGGAACACACATTCCTCTTATATTTTTGTATACATTCCTGAGGGATCTGCTGTATATTAGGAACCATTGCGTGTTTATATCCATATTATCCAGAAATACAACAGAATACAGCAGCACTGTGCAAACACTTAGAAGTATGGACAGTAAATTTATGTTACTCTAATGTAGTAATTACTGAAACTCTATTCTTCATGTTTTTTGTTTTTTTTATGTCGACCGCTTCTCTGGCGCGCTGGTTACTTCCATTTTAATTTATTTTCCCTCCCTCAGGTGCAACTGCGAGATCGGACAGCAGATGCCACCAGACAAGCCACAGGCAAGGCATTATGTGCCTAGCTAATTTCCATACATAAAACATCCTTTTTTTAAATCGAACAATTAATTGAAATTGAAATGCATGGCTTATATAAATATAAATCCATCAACGTCTGGGATTACTCCATGGTGATTACATGCTTCGGAACGCTTATTCAGGTTTCAATGATGAATTAGGTAGAGACGTTGTTACATATGCAAACAATGAGATGTCGTCATCGGCTTTGGAAGTAGTGGAGAATATATCATCTACCTGTTCCAGTAAAGAGCGAGCCATTTAGTTTGCTTCGGACCTGAATCTATCTATCTATCTATCTATCTATCTATCTATCTATCTATCTATCTATCTATCTATCTATGTCTTTTTCATAGCGGGGTTATTTTCTCCCTTCTGCCATAAAAATGCAATGAAACTCTCACGATCACGGTTCCTGTACTGTTTAGAGAATACGTTTCTATCAACGAAGTGATTGTGTCATATTCATACTGTTAATGCAAACAGCTCCATCTATCACTAGGAGGTCTAAATACGTCCATCTCTCAGTTCAGTGGTCTTGCACAGCCATACTGAGAAAACGGGTACGTTTGAAAGGCTGAATCTGGCACCAGGTACTGGTCACAATAGGATTATCATCATTATCATAATATTTCACATATTTAGTGAAGTACTTAGTGAAGTGAAGTACTTCTTTAACTGAAGGGAATGGATCATCTTCACCCCCAAGCGAGTGGCTGCGCGGTTTGCGACATGTGGCTGTCAGCTTGTGTTGGGGAGATAGTAGTTCGAATCCCACTGTCGACAGTCCTAAAGATGTTTTTAATGGTTTCCCATTTTCACACCGGGCAAATGCTGGGGCTGCACTTCAATTATGGCCACCCTCCCACTCCTAGCGCTTTCCTATCCCATCGTTGCCATAAAATCTATCAGTGTCAATGCAATGTACACCAGATTGTAATTGTAGAACTCTTGCCGCTTAGGATGAGGAGTGCTACCTATCATATTTATTTGATAAATGAATTATTCGTACTACGTATTTCTATGAAACGGAGATAATTCGGCTGAGGTGGAATTTCACACGGTTGACTCTTTCTCGATAAGATGCCTCTCGTTTTTTGAGATGAGATGTTCGCTTTGTTGCGTGTGGGAACTTTAACATCATCTGCTGATATAAGACTCGCTGACTGTTTTGATGCTTTCGCGTCCAAGAGGGATATTTAACAAATGCAGTCGTTGAAGCTTTGTTGCAGGTGGTTGCGTGCTAGACATCGCTTCCAGCAATTCATACGACAATAACTAGGGGTGTGGGCGGTAGAATAACACCCAGGGTATCATCTGCCTGACGTAAGAGGTGACTGAAAGAGGCCTCAGGGCTCTCGACTTGGAGCTATATGTTAGTGACCACGGGGCATTTAGCCGAGTCCTGACATTGCTTACGATTACTTGTGGCAGGCTCCTCACTTTCGTATCCGAGCTCCCTTGGCAAACTCTTATACTTTTCCGACCCTGACTGTATTAGTTTTGAGAATTCTAGGGTATCTTTCATTTTCACGTCCGCCGGGCTGAGTGGTTCAGACGGTTCTGACCGCAACTTGGAAGGTTCGATCCTGGTTGAGTCCAGTGGTATTTGAAGGTGTTCAAATACGTCAGACTCGTGTCGGTAGATTGGCTGGCACGTAAAAGAACTCCTGAGGCACTAAATTACGGCACCTCGGCGTCTCCGAAAACCGTAAAAGTAGTTAGTGAGAGGTAAAGGTAATAACATTAACCTTTTACAGCGTTGTGCCAGTCTATGGAGCGCGATGAAACTTATTTCGCTGTTGATTATTTTTTCTTCTCCCAAAATATCTTCATCTGGACACTGGACATTTTCCTCCGTTCTTGTTTTCGTTTTCTCTGCTAAATAATGGAAAATAACTGCTTGTTTGAACTGGAGTCGATCTTGAATAATTTCCAGTGGGATGACAATTTTCTGAAGGTCTCTTTTCTATTTCGCAAAGCTAGCTGTTCCTGATTTTCATTGAGAGAGCAAGGTTGAGAATCATTTAAGTGAGCTTGTCATTGTTCATTCTGAAAATGAAGCCTGAGAAATTCAATCGCCTTTTCCTGATGGTGCCGGTGATCTTTTCAGAATGCAGATAAAGTTCCCGAGACTTCCGTTTCATCCAGATTTCTTCTAATACACTGGACCAAAGATAGTCCTGAATACTTTCCTCTCCTGTTTCTCTACGTCCTCAACTAGTGGTCTGCCTGCCTCCAATTATCAAGGTATCCGAGGTGTATAGTGCTCGGGTTTGCCTATAATTATTATTATTATTATTATTATTATTATTATTATTATTATTATTATTATTATTATTATTATTATTATTATCAAGGTGGGATGGATATACTGCAGAGTACGAGCTAGAACCATGTTACCTCGCTGATTCCGATGCCTATCATTTGGACACCTGGCAAGAAACTGCACAGGCCCCGACAGAAGTAAGCTCTGATTTAAGTGTGGAGAATATGGCCACAAGGCAGTAGACTGTAAACAGAACAATCCACGAAGCATGCTTTGTACAGTCAAGGGTGTCAATGTAGCTCAACGAAATCATATTCCTGGATCGGGAGCATGTGCAATATTTCGTGAAGCTCTGGAAAAGGCAAAAAAATCATAGTAAATGATGCGAATACTTCGAGCAAACATGCACAGGAGTCAAACAGCTAACGATCTTATGACACAGCTGATTTATGAGATGGAAGTAGACATCGTTATTATTAGCGAACCATATCAAGAGAGGGACCATCCAGGGTGGTTTGTGGATAACCTCGGAACAGCTGCAATTTGGGCAGATCTAGGAAACTTCCCAGCAACACAGCATGGATGCGATGACGGTTTTGTTTGGGTACAGACTGGGGGAGTCACTATTTTAAGCTGTTATTTTACGCCAAATGAATCTGTTTCCAACTTTCAGATGACACTTGATGGTCTTGAGGACGTAATACGCAGAATGAAAAAAAAATGTGGTCGCTGTGACGTAAATGCTCAAGCGTTGGAATGATGCATGCCACAAACAGACTCCAGAGGACGTCGTATAATGGAGATGGCAGCCAGAACGGGCTTGGTGGTCAACAACACTGGAAATTTGTCAACATTTCGACGGCCAGTATGTCAGGGAACAATACCGGATGTAACCTTCTCATCAGAGGATATTACGCCTAAGATTTCTGAATGGAAAGTGATCGAGAACTACACGGAGAGTGATCATCAATATATCATCTTTAGACTGCTCCAAGAATCTCCTCAAGAAATAAACATCTTCCGCAGGTCAGCACGGTGGAACGTAGCCGGTATCGACAAGGAAAAGTTCATTGATGTAATACGGAATGGAATGGACAACATAACTGAAAAATGTTTTGCTCGTAGAGGGAAAGAAGCAGCCGGTGTATGTGTTGAACTCACTATGCAGTTAATCCATCAAGCATGCAACGCCTCAATGTCCTGAAGGCGACCGCGAAACAGCAAGCGCCCAGCGTACTGGTGGACCGAAGAGATTGCTGAACTGAGAAAGAAATGTCTGCGACCTCGACGCAGGGCTCAGAGAATGAGAGGCAGTCAAGAGAATACCTCAGTCACAGCGGAGTACAAGTCAGCGAAAAAGGAACTCCGTAATGCAATCAGAAAAAGTAAAGCCGATAAATGGTGGGCACTGGATAAGGAAGTAGAGAATGATGCATGGGGACAAGGTTATAAGATTGTAATGAAGAAACTCGGGACATTTTCAACCTCGAGTGCGGATTCGCAAACAATTAAACAAATTGTGGATACACTATTCCCAGACCATCCAGAGAGGATTGACTGTGAAGATGAAAAAGAACTGGATGATATACCCCTCTTCACTGTAGAAGAGCTGAATAGAGCTATTAGCTCTCTTAGAAATAAGAAAACTCCAGGAACAGATGGTATACCTACAGAAGTGCTAAAGATATTAGAACTGTGTCCAGAACTGTTTGATGAATATGTACAATCATTGCCTGCAAACGGGTGTTTTTAGTCCCCGATTGAAAATGGCTCGTTTGGTTCTGATCAGCAAAGGAAAACTTGGTGGTTATAGACCTTTATGTATACTGGACACAGCTGGAAATGGCCTGGAGAAACTTCTGCAGCCCAGAATCCTCTCAGCAGTTAAACTAGCAGGGGATCTATCTGTTCGCCAACATGGATTTCGGAGAGGAAACTCGATGCTAGATGCAGTGTGGGAGGTGGTGAATACAGCAGAAAGGGCACAAATGGGCAACCATCATTCCCGTAAATTGACACTTCTTGTGACCCTGGATGTGAAGAATGCCTTCAATTCGGCAAGATGGAGCAACATGTTGGTAGCTCTTGAAGAAACTTTAAAGCTACCAATATATATTATGCGCATAATGAGAGATTACTTCAAAGATCGCACTCTGTTGTATGATACGGAAGATGGAGAAAAGACAAAGCGTCTGACGGCTGGTGCAGCGCAGGGATCGATTCTTGGTCCAGATCTTTGGAACATAATGATGACTTGTTACGTTTGGAGATGCCAGAGGACAGGAAGCTTGTGGGCTACGCTGATGATGTGGCCGCCTTGATAGTAGCTCGTAATGTTGAAATGGCTCAAATTAAACTTAACCAGGTGATGCGGCGCATAAAAGAATGGATGATGAGCCACAGTCTGACATTAGCCGAACACAAAACAGAGATAGTTCTTCTGACGAGGAAAAGGATCGAAACTCTTGTACCAATGACTGTTGGAGAGTTAGTGATAGAAACATCTGCGAGCACAAAATATCTAGGAGTGACACTTGACTCCAAGCTCACATTCTGGAATCATATTCAGAGAGCGACAGACAAGGCAGTAAAATACATGACCGCACTTAGCAGACTAATTGGAAATATTAAAGGTCCGAAATCCAGTAAACGACGTCTTCTCATGTCGACGGTTCAGTCAGTGCTCCTATATGGCTCTGAAATCTGGGCTGAATCCTTGACATTTGCTTGGTATCGGAGGAGGATAGCTGCCGTACAACGGAGAGCGGCTTTACGTATTGCATGTGCGTACCACACGGTTTCCGAACCTGCATTCCTCACGGTGGCAGCAACATCCCCAATAAACCTACTCGCATTGGAGCGGCATGAAATCTGGCGTACCCAAAGAGAGCTGGGAAAGAAATGTTCAAAGAAGCGTGCCTTCAGTCAACTGATGAGGCGATGGCAACTCAGATGGGAAAGTGACCCTCGAGGTAAATGGACCAAGCGACTGATGCCACGCTTGGATATCTGGGTTGAAAGGGCCCATGGTGAAGTAAATTACTACCTCACGCAGCTTCTAACAAGGCATGGATATTTCCGGAAATTCCTGCATAAATTGGGCAGAGCGAGTGACGCAGCATGCATATACTGTGATGACATTGACGATGTATTTCACACCTTTTTTGTATGCGGCCATTGGACGATTCAGGGAAGATGTGTGGAAACTGAACTAGGAGAATTGACGACAGATAATATTATTTCGGTGATGCTGCGAAACCAGGAATCCTGGGATCGCGTGGCAGTGCATGTGGAGGACATCCTTCGTCAGAAGAAGAAGGATTTGGAAGAATACGAACGTTCGTAAAGGAGAAATGAAGAAAGAAGACGTCTGAAAGACAAAGCACGATATCACCCTGAAGTAATGCGGGAGCGGTTCCGGGATGATGACACACATCGTGAGAAAAGGGTGTGTGGTTTATAGTGGGTAAGAATCCCACACACTTGTGGAGTGCGGACCCTTCACAAGTGTCTTTTGAAGATTTTCCACAATCCCTCGTAAAATTATTATTATTATTATTATTATTATTATTATTATTATTATTATTAAGTCCTTCCTGGCATTTGTCTTTCCTTAGCCTATACCTTCATTTTTGAAGTTTAGAATCCCTTCCATTTTTCCCTCTGATTAGTGTTAATAGAGGATTGTTGACCGGTTGTATTTCCTCCTAAAACAATAACCAATAACCAATAAAACAATGGCAGTTTTAATGTGAGAATTAGAATCAGGTAATCATTTTTCGGGAGGAAAAATTTCGTTTCAAACTTCCAATTTTTTTTCATACAGTAATTTTGACTGTCACAGACAGGCTTATACACTAGTATTTCAAAAGTAACATGCAGAACTTGTCCATCGTGCACTGGGCGGTGTTTTACGATTACACTGACTTAGGTCCCTGTAGTGACCGTGCGTGGTTTCCAGACAACGGGCAGTACTGTCATTTTAGAGTTTGAAATTTAGCATCTGATACACAATACTCAGTTGTATTTTTAGAAGCGCTACTGCTCACCCTCGAGAAAGCAACGTGAGAACGAACTGACTGCACATTGAGAGGAATACATAGGGAGAGGGGAACAACTCGCGCAATAATTAGCCGGTGAATGCCGGATTACACAGGTCTTAGCATTTATGGCGTGAATATAATTAATTGGCAATTATACAGGATGAAAGAGAGTGTTGTATCGCTATCATACGCCTTGGCAGAGATGATATTTGCAAGCCATACACGAAAACCATTTTATAATATGCTGTAGATACTGTGATGGTACGCCGTTGAAAGACGGTACTTTTATTTAGGTAATGCAATAGGTAAGACCGCACTCCGTAGTACAGTGGCTAGCTTCCGTACGCTGCACAGTGCGTAATTTCAGGAATCTAGCCGGCCAAAAATCGTATCTAGGAAACTAATGGACCGATTTACATAAACCTTACTATGTACACTGCTATTATTGGAGATAATTAAGTGTGTGGTCAATCAAGTACAAAGAACAAATTACAACGCCAGGAATAGAATTAGTAATCTTTGTAATTTTAATCATTTTTCGTTATAGATTTAAGAAATTAAATAGATATTAATAGTGGGACATGCTGTTTAGTATGTTTAAAAACTGATACAGGAATACATGTACTTGCCAAACAATTTATTCATTAGATGCAGTTTCATCAGAATCGCTATAGTCACTGTCATTATCTCCTTCGGCAGAACCAGATACAGGAGGCTCAGACAGTAAGTTGAACTTTTCTCGTGAAGGAGGAATCAACTTCCTCCTCCTTGATTTCCATAAGCTGGTAATATAAGGGTCCGATGATATAAGCAGCCTATGGAAAAGGTCAGTATTTGTGTCTTTCTGGAAGGTTTCCTATTATCTCTATTCCTGGTCTCTTGGGCTTCCTCGGAGAATTGTCCAACAGGTATAATACAGTACCTAATGACCTCCTCTCGATGACCCAAGAGTTTGTGCAAAGTTACAGGCATGTAGTACGATTTGTATTTTTGTAAGTACAATTGTATAGTTTCCTTTGCGTACATGCCAAATGTCACTTTATCAATGGCATACCCACGCGAAAGAGTTTCTACGATGGCACGTAGATGGTTTATTAAATTTATATCTACTCCAGTAATATCCGTAGAAGTGGAAGCCTCTCTGAAGAATCTTCTAGCGGTTTCCATCATTGGTATAGCCAGCACTTTGCTTCGGATATCAACCAACAGAAGCGTTTCCTCCCGGAACTTCTGTAATGAAGTCATCTACAGTATTTATTTAATGCGTGTGTATTTTAGGCTTTAAATCAGTGCGTAAATATATTGTGTTGAATAAGAGTTATGCGATAAGCCTAGGTTGTGATTTATTTCTTTAACATTTTGTAGCCATCCGTAGAATTTATTATTTGCGTCTGTTTTCTAGCTTTTATTGTCTGGATAAATTTATTAATTGCAATTAAATACATCCTCCGCTCTTCGAGCCCATAAAATTAATTGCCTAATTTCTCTCGCAATATGCGTTATATGTCAGCGCTGAGGTTTCTTATGTGCCGTAGATGACCTCTGATTCTGTACAAACCAAAAGTGGCCCCTGTAAACCCCACGTCCCCTTTAGTTCATAAAAGTAATTTGTAGCTTAGTTTCTTCAGCCTTTTGTCTTGAACTTACATACTGAATTTCACAAATTTATGTGCCGCCTATTTCCCGTGATGGCGTTGAGCCTCAGCCGTTCGATATGGCAACCCTGTTGTCATAAGAGCAATTCTGTTTTCTTAACATGGAATGAGCTATAGTAGTGGCAGGTTCATCCTGACATTGTTGTGATGCACGTCCTTCTGCAAGGCTCATTCTCTGCTCGAACTATCTTTTATTGTACTTCAGCAATTTGTCCCTTTTTCTACTATATTTTGTCCAGCGTGGTCGAATTTTAGCACACAAAATACTGACATATTTCCTTATTGACTTGGATATATCCTCGGAACAATTATCAAAGCCTAAATGTTCAATTAAAACACTAGCAATATCATCGTTCCGCTTATATTCCCGGCTGTTCCTCAATAGCTCGAAAACCGACCTCCCGGATAGAGAGTATATGGCTTCTGAAATTTTTTTCTTACTCTCACGGTCGCGCCTGGTCGCAGCAGAAAGTCACAGTTTTCTATTCAATAAAGTATATATCACTTATCCAAAAGACTTTCATTGTGGATATCAAAGGCAATCCAATTTGAAAGTCAGCTCAAATTTGTATAATTAGATAGCACTTGGACACCGTGTGCCTGATTTTTAAGTGCATATTCCGGACAACAATATAGTAATTTTCATAAAAATCTATATACTATACAAAATGCGTACCTTCATCTAATATAATCACATTGCAAGCTAAAGAAATATTTAGTTCTGATGTCTTAACTGTACCAGGAAAGCCTAGGTCCTGGCCCATATCAATCGAAAGAAACGTTATTCCAGCATAAAACATCCGTCCGACGTACGAACAACTGAGCAAAGGAATGTTCCAGCATATGCCAGACTCCACGAGTGCACTAGGCGAAGTCGAGTGACGTCATCTGTCGCTCGAAGCTCACCTCCCGTAGAGATATTTCTCGAAAATAATTTTCTTTTCGCAACCTTTTCAACGCCTTAACCAATTTCAACGGGACAAACGCTGAATTGTAGCGGACGACATAAAAGTTAATCCCTGAGAATTTCGAATTAATCCATCCCATGGTTGTTGAGTTATAATAATTTAAAGTCTAAGAAGATTATGCACTCACGGTCAAATGACCAAGAGAACCACCCCTCCCAGCGCCGGTATATATGTCAAGGCTAACAGGCAGAGCAGAGCAGTACAAGGACGAGCACACAGATGTGTGAGTGTGAGTGAGACAGAGAGGAGACCGACCCTCGTACAGTATGTCCGCGCAGTCACGGTGAAAGTACTTGCCGTCGCGTTTCCGGAATACGAAGTTATATCGCCGACAAAATTATAAAAGACGTCGCACTGTATTTAGTATATCGCGTCGCGACTACGGTCTAATTCTAAGGACATTTCAGAATATAATACGAGTGAACTTATTGAAGTGCAAATACCAAATATTTAACGTTCACAGAGTATATCATTACGTGTGGTCTTAGTTTACTTTACATAATATTGAACTTCTACAATGAACATAAACTAATGTGTAAAATTACCAGGACTCATTTCTTTTCGAGCATTGAACTGTGTTTTTTTTTTATTCACGTAGTGTTCATGCCATATTAGTGTACGACTTACAGTAGTAAACTGGGTGAATACTTAGAACTTTTTCTGAGGTAATATGGCGTTATAATAACCAGATAATCAGAAAATAATCCTTAGTGACTTAATGACTGTGTTCAAAGACTGTAATTATAGACTGTGATTAGCCTTTTTCAAGTGTGAACTGTGTAATTATGGACGTTCTTAGTAACGACTTTAAATAGTATTTCATACAGAAAGGACAGTGATTATTCATTTAACGTCTTAAAGTTCAATTACGCCATAAACTGTGTTCGACAGTAACTGACAGTGTCAGTGATAACTACTCGCACTAAGTGAATTTTCCGTGTGCGAAAAATCACCTTAACGAGCTGAAATTTTACACGATCCAGTTCCAGCAATCATCAGCTCATCGAGGGACGTCAACATGGTGTGTTAATGGAACATCGCCTATCCTGATTCTCCACGGAACATTCCATACATCCGTCCTTCAACATTTGTAGCAACATTTCTTTCATTAAGTGAGTAGTAACAAACTGACAAAAATTTTCTCATTAATTTTGAGCAGTGGAAACTTCAGTGCCGCGTGTGAACAAATATTTCAGAGTTCTCATAATTTCTCAGAAGTTCATCTTTTGTGATTAATTTAATTTTCAAATTTAATTTTCATATCTCATAGAAGAACTTTAGGCTTTTCAAGTGTGCTATACATTAAGGTTTACAAACAGAAAAACTGAAAAACTTTCAACAAAAATTTAAATTCTTATGTTAATTTGCAATTATAAGTGTGTGCTCATATTTAGAACGACTTTAGGTGGAAATCTAATACCTCGTATTCTCACATATGAAAGACTTTGGAATCAGTGACATACATTTAATTTTCATGAACAGAATTCAAGAAGATTACGTTTAAATTTTTAATTCCAATGCCAGATTTGAGTCCAAAAATCATATTGCAGGGTGAAGAATCAATAAATTGTTCTTTTTTAATTTAACCATCTATTATTCTCTCTGCGAGTCTCTGCTACTCTGTATTGGCTCCAAAACTAAGTTCCACTCCCTGAGGTCCTACTCATGCCCTTTACCCAAGAACTTTTCCTGGTACATTACTGAGCCCTCGCATGATAATAACTGCGCGCTCACCTCGCCAGAATATGATGCCCTTACGGAGGAGAGCCACTTTAGGCCTTCGGTGAGATTATCTAATCAGAGAGCGCGACTTTTCAGTACTTAATTACTGTACCCAAGAGTCTTATAAACACGACTCACAGAAAATGCGCACCAAAGACAAGGGTTGAAAATATTATTTTTGGCCGGCTGGATGCTAGAAATTACCTACTGTGCGCTGTGAGTCGCTCCAGTTACAAGGGCATGTGACCTGTCGTGACAATCGCAACACGCCTGTACGAAGGTTAGATGAGTAGAATGAATAACAAGCAAACAAATTCTTTTTACATTTACATTTAGATTAACCGAATTTCCTTTTGAATGTGCACTTTTCACACCATCGGCTGTCGAAAAGGGAAGATTTTACCCGTTATGAGACACTGCTTCCTTTGGTACATCATTTAATTAAAATGCCATCTAACGAAATGAAGTGTTCCTCAGATAGTGCAAACTGGCACCTAATGTACAGTACATCTGTGCAAGTCCCTCGTTCCTTGATCCCAGATGATAACATTCACCGTCTTCAATCCTTATCAGAATATGAAATTAATTTGTTTTTACTGTGAAGAGATAGCGATTGCTCATAATAGCGTGAGGTATGATGATGTGCTAAATTCAAGCACATTTATAATGTTAAGTAATTCCATCGGCAATTATGAACACTTGCAACGAACAATAAACATTTTCTTCGTAAGCTCCCTATCAGCAGACATAATTATTCAGATTTTTGGTTTCAAGCTTCCAGTGAACCCACAGAACATTCAAGGGTTTCAGCATGACATATACCTGAAATGTATCCTGGAGACGTCACATTCTGAATGTAATGTTTCGTTGATGTGCACCCATAAATTAACACTTTGTAAACGTAATAGCAGACAGATACGCAGAAATGAGTTTTTTCTCATGCACTGGTTTTTGAACAGTCTGAAACGTGTAGAAACGATCCGTTTTTAATTAAAATTGTCGAAAGAACAGGAGAACTTGAATTGTATTTAGATAATACCAAACAAGAGTTCAGAGCAAATTGAAGAAAGGTGTTCATAGAGAGCTGAAGGGAAGGGCTGGCTATATTCTCCTATTAGAGGAACGAACAAGGAGCTACCTAGTGGGAGACAACAGCCTCCTTCTCTCTTCTTCTGTCCTGTAAGGTTCGTTCGTAAGTAAAGTCTGTTCTGCATTTGTGAAGCGAAATACCTGATTTATTTTATGCGGTCGTCGATTATGGTTATAAAGTGCACAGTAACAATTATCTAACATAGTTAAATACACACTTTAGCTACGAATGTTTATTGTTGAAACATATCGTTTTAAAAATAAACTATATTTAGTGTATGTGGGTGTGTAGAAGTCCATCCAAACAAACCGGCTACACATGAAGCCCTGGAAAACGAACTTAGGAAAGTGATAAGTGAAATAATAGAGGACTAATACGATGAATGCAACATAAATTTCTTCCTTCTGCATAAAAAGAAATGGAAATCATTTTTAGCAGATGTTGTATGAAAGTAAGAATCATAAACTAATTAGAATTTATTTGCTGTTTATGATAGTGAGGTTGTTTCCTAATTGCTTCTTATTGAAGAGGACGTACTTTTCTCCAGCGGGAAGGACCGGCAGGGTTCTGGAGGGAAGACAGCCTGTCCTTTCCGTCAACTCACTATGAGCACCTCGCTCGAGTTTCCCATAAACTCTTCTTTAGTACTAAGTAAATCCGTGTCCTCATCTTGAGGTGGTGTTGCTCTCATCAGGCACACCCCCAATGGAGGTTAGCGTCATGTACAATTATAGCCATGTACCAGCCATTCTTAAATCTTTGGCCGCACCGAGAATTTAACCCATACCACGGAAGATGGCAACTAAGAGCGCTAAACATTACGCTGTGGAGGTGGACCCTTCTTGTTTGGTGGTCACTGTACACACAGCGAATATCTAAACATTTGTCACCGAGCTCGATAGCTGCAGTCGCTTAAGTGCGGCCGGTATCCAGTATTCAGGAGATAGTGGGTTCGAGCCACACTGTCGGCAGCCCTGAAGATGGTTTTCCGTGGTTTCCCATTTTCACACCAGGAAAATTCTGGGGTTGTACCTTACTTAAGACTACAGCCGCTTCCTTCCCACTCCTAGCCCTTTCCTGTCCCATCGTCGCGATAAGACCTATCTGTGTCGGTACGACATCAAGCAAATAGAAAAAAATTAACATGTGTCAAACGTTGGGGGCGGGGGGAAGATTAGATATTATTATTATTATTAATAATAATAATAATAATAATGATAATAATATCCCTGGAAGAGTACTTAACTGATATTTGCACGAGAGAGTTCGACAATATATTTTCTCCTTTGCTCTAAGTTGATTTTCTCCGTTTTCTTTATTGTTGTGGAAGATATAAAGAAAATGGATATGCATTTTTCCGTGCTTTTCCGCCTATTTTGATGCATCACCGGTGGAACACAACGGGTCTACACGAAAGTCAGGCATATGTCACCGGTACTGTTCTCAGTTTCACGGCTTGGTTGACAAGAAGTCTTAACACTGAGAGGCATGAGACATACCGAATGTGCCGAGAAAGAAACCACAAGTCAGACCCCAGAAACCAACATTCTCAATTCTCTATGGATAATGGTCCTTTTACAAATGTCTTCAGTTACCAGAGTGTGCGCGATTTGGCCGTGCGCGTAGAGGCGCGCGGCTGTGAGCTTGCATCCGGGAGATAGTAGGTTCGAATCCCACTATCGGCAGCCCTGAAGATGGTTTTCCGTGGTTTCCCATTTTCACACCAGACAAATTCTGGGGCTGTACCTTAATTAAGGCCACGGCCGCTTCGTTCCAACTCCTAGGCCTTTCCCATCCCATCGTCGCCATAAGACCTATCTGTGTCGCTGCGACGTAAAGCCCCTAGCAAAAAAAAAAAAAACAGAGTGTGCATTTCTGTCCTCGGTGACCGATTTAACATTAACGGTTTGAAGACCGTGCTTTTGTGTTAATGGTGAGACAACATTATAATTACGAAGGTTAATTATTTCGGCCATGGATTAGCGGCGAAAGCACGGAACTCTCCTCAGGTGAACCACCACCACCGCAACCACGACTTTCTTCTAATAGCAACCCTTCAGAAATCAATAATTCATCCAGAATAAAGGTTGCGAAGCTGTGAAAACAAAGCCTAACGATAGTAAAGCCTGTTAAGAAACTTATTGAAGGAGTAATTAAATAGGAACTTAAACACACTGGTTGCAGAGGCAACAGACGTCAGTCTCAGTACTGCGAAAATAATTATCTTACGGTAAATTTGATTCTCTCCCTCCCAACATTCCAAGCTGTTATAATTATTATGTGTATTATTATGATTACTATTATTATTATTTACGGAGAGTTAAGTACAGTCATATTACTTTCATATGTCTGACAAAGGTCAAAAATAAATTGTAAAAATTATGAGAGAGAGAGAGGGGTGGAGAGAACAACATAGTAAACGTGGCAACAGTACATGTCACTCGAAAATACTGGTGTAATAATAATAATAATATTGTTTCTTTGTCCCACTAACTAATTTTACGGTTTTCGGAGACGCCAAGGTGCCGGAATTTAGTCCCGAAAGAGTTCTTTTACGTGCCAATAAATCTACCGATACGAGGCTGACGAATTTGAGCACCTTCAAATACAACCGGACTGAGCCAGGATCGAACGTGCTAAGCTGGAGTAGAAGGTCAGCGCCTCAACCGTCTGAGTCACTCAACCCGGCAAAGTACAAGTGTGAGGGCAGAGTTACTATATCGCGAAATAAGGATTAGACACACTTTTCCTTATCAACGTTACCTAAAACGATAGAGCAGTTACCTTTAAGAGTTTCAAATTCATCATGAAATCATTGACACAGAGTGGATGACTGCAGAGATTTGTACACTCGATTCGTTTTGCTGCCATTTTTGATTGTTTCATTTTGTGTGTTATTTTTTCGTCGTGCGTCCGATATTACTGCTTACTATGCGACTGATAGTCACGTCATTCACTGTGATTCCTTTCTAGGAGGAACTAATTTCTCTGATATGTCTTCTGAGTAGCTAGAAAGATACGAATTAATACGTAATACTCTGGCCTCTGAGAACGATGTGCTTGTACACGCGGTCGCTAACGCGGTAATGTAACAATATAACTCGTACAGGGATCTTTCCCTTTTCAGCTTCCTTAAGTGCCAGTCGTACAAAAAGTGAGGGTCTAACAATTTGAGCTGTTAATTTATTCATTTGTAAGTACAAACATAGTTTTAGTTTTGTGATAAGAATGCAGGCAATCCAGTTCCATTGAGATAATGAGGTATGAGTCAGCCCGAATTGGCGCTAGAGGACATGCTCAGTGGTCAGATAAGCTGGCCCGTACCCACAAGAGGGTGATTAAGCGCATCCTCATTTGTGTACGGCATCCTTGAGCAATTAGGAAACAATTAAGATGGATCGATTAGTGCCATCCAACATAGCAGAGCCAAGGATTCATTTACATTACAGTATTTCAGGTGATAAGATTGGGAAAGAGATGGTGTTAATATAAGACCACAATAAAAACGGATACATTCAAAGTACAAATACTTGTATCGCAGCTATCAGCTTGCATTCGAAATATAGTGGGTTCAAACCCCACTGTCTGCATCCCTGAAGATGGTGTTCAGGCCACTGGCATTAAAAGGACTGTGAACCGTAATAATAATTATTTATGTAGACTATACATGGGAGCATCTGGAACGGTAAGTCGCCATATTGTTTTCTGTCCATTGTCTTCGTGCAGAATACACACAAAATTACAATCGTCGTAAAAACATACACATTACTTCCTGCTTGATTGGATACCTTCAACGAACACATACGACGATCATTAAGGCAAAGACAAAAATTGAACGTACTATCAATATCACACTACAACCAGATGTTTACACACAAGTACAAAGAGTGAATTTTGTATGTGTTTATCTTATTTCTGGTCAAAGAGAAGTAACATTACTGATGGGACGTTTTATTTTTTTCTGTTTCAGTACGAATATTGACCAGTCTCCGGGAAATACCTCTGCGATGACATCTAAATTCCGGGTAAGAAGTGGTAGATTATCCTCCTTTCGCAATAACACATTGCCTGGTGTGAGATTGTCATGAGTAGCTGTCGATTTTGTCCTTTGCAGGAGATTGTGATAATCACATGACCAACGTCGCCACCAGTGCTGCAACATTACGCTGCTGACTTTGTCCTATGGAAATACTGGTATCAGAGAGATCAGATATATCAGGCTCAGGGAAGGTCGTGAGAGGGGCACCTATTAGAAAGTGACCAGGACTCACGTAATTAGTATCACTAGGGTCAATGGAAAGCATAGTAATTAGTCTTGAGTTCAGGCAAACTGTAGAGTTCCTCAAAAGTGGTGATAATTCATCGATTTAACACTTGCTTTCCACAACCCTCCGAAGTGTGCTGAATTGGGTGGTATCAAGTGCCACGTAAATCCTTCCTTAGCAGCCATTTCCTCAATACTGGCTTTGAATTGTTGAAAATGGAACAACTGATGAAGCTCCTGCAGTTCACGATCGGCTCCAATGAAGTTATGCCCATTGACGCTGTACAAATTTAAAGATTTTCCTCTACGAGAAATAAGTCGCCTTCTTGTGAAACCACATGCTTGCAACTACTGATGTTTGTATATTCTTGGATTTGGGACACCCGACTCGCTGTAGCAGCCAATCATGCTAAAACAATTGTGGAGTCTGTCCAAAAATGTACACAGTCGATCTCAAGGTTTAAAAATGGGCCCCGTTTTGTGTAACAGCTGGCCAATAACACTGCACCGCAGAGCTCTTGACGCAGCGAGGTCATGCTCTTCACAGGTGCAACCCTAGATCTGGAGTGGAGCAAATTCGTAGTTCTCATATACAGGCATGCACCGTACGCCTTCTCGGATGCATCTGATAATCCATTTACACATGATTCATTAGTTAAGACCAATATATCAATTTGAAACTTACTTATCGGTGTGAGGTGACTCTTGAGATGTTGTCACTCTACCTGTAGTTCTATGTGAATTGATTCATCTCAATGTACTCCAAGAAGACATACTTTCTGTAAGAAGATCCTACAAGTAATTACAACTGGACTAATTAATCCTTGGGGATCGAAGATCGAAGGCCCAATTGATACAATTTGACCTTCGGAAAATCAACCTTCTCTCGACCGTACTGTCGTGCTGCTGATATGGAATTTATCCGAGGACGGATGCCAAAGCAGGCCAAGTGTCCTGACGCTATTCTCTTCATTAAATTGCCGATGTAGGTTGGATTCCCTATATTCTGCAGGAAATGCTTCCAGTAAGGCAGCCTCATTCGAACACGATTTTCTCAATTGGAATCCTCCATGGTGAAGTTATTCAATGAGCTAACGCTTCTTGAAAATTGTTACATCCACGAGGGCATCATCCATGTAGAAGTCTTTCTGTACTACACTAGCTGGATAATATTGAGATTCATCTTCTGCAAGTTGCTTCAAGCACCTGCTTGCTTGAAACGGCGCTGATGATGTTCCATAAGTAAATAGTTCTTACTCATATATCTTAAAGGTCTCTACTGGGGACCTCCTCTGCACTATAATTTGCAGTCTTGTATCTTCAGAGTGAATCTCAATTTGACGACACATCTTGGCAATATCAACGGTGAAAGCTATACCGTGGGTTCCGAACCGTAAGATGATGGAATATAGATCCTGTTGGATGGTCGGTCCTACCATCACCGTATCATTAAGGGATACTCCAGTGGAAGTCTTCGCGGTTGCGTCAAAAGCAACTCGTGTCTTCGTCGGTGTGCTGCTAGATTTGAAGACCGTGTGGTGAGAGGGATAATACATCTTCTTTCCGTTATCCTCTTCATGTTGCATACACGCCATGTGCTCTAGCTGTTCATATTCATCCATAAAAGCTACGTATTTCTGACGTAGTTCTGTTTGTCTTTCGAACCGTCGCTCTAATTGTCGTAGTCTGGTGCGGGCTTGATTTAACGATTCACCCAGTTGGCGTAAGCCTCGTCGTCGAGGAAGACGAACCATAAATCTACCGGTGTTATGGTGGAATCTACAAAGTGCTTCTAGCATCCTCCTTCTTTCATAGTGCTGTGGAGTTCTTCGATCTCCCAGAATTTTCGTACCAGTAAGTCTAAATTGCCACTGGTAATAAGCAATGATATCACCACTCCTGCCGAGTACCGACCTTGACTAGGCTGTTGTATTTTGCCCGAATGTATCCATCCCAGTTCAGTTTTCTGCAGAATTGGAAAGTTACCTGGTCTTGTCATGGATCCGGGCAGCAGGATTTTGAAGAATAATTCTGCACCGAGAAGTAAATCGATTTTTCCAGGTCTAAAGAAGGTGGGATCTGCTAAGTGGATATCTGGAGGAGGATTCCATTGTTCATAATATATGTGCGTTGATGGTATATTACATATAATGGTAGGTAATAAAACACAAGTTGTACTAGCCATAAAACTTCCACTAGTTGACTGCAGTTGTATATCAATACTATGCATAGCTTTCATGGAAGAACGATTTATTTCTTGAAATGATGTTTGATTATTCGCTTCACTAGGCTTAATCTTTGTGTCAGAAATTCCGTTACAAAATGACACTGCGAACCGCAGTCTAAGATTGCTCTACACCGCTGCAAATCGCTTTGCGAATTCTTTCCCTTAAGCATGCCGGTTGACAGTAGAAATTGGGAATTCTGCTTGTTCCTAGAAGTGTGGTAGGATTGCTGTGTAGGAGATTTCTGTTCAACCTGTTGACTAGTAGGCTTATCCTTATGAAGTAGGGTGTGGTGTTTACAATTGCATCGCTTGCAAGTGCTGGACGTAAAGCTGCTTAGCAAATGATCAGAACGCAAACAGTTCCAATTAAGACTGTGTTTTCGAACGCATTCTTCCTTCTGCTGGGTGCTAGCATCCATAAAGGATGAACATATTTGTAAACTGAGTGTGATTGTTTACAAAAATGACACACTGGACTTGTTGCAGCCATTGACCTAGATGTCTTGTAAAGCTTGTCAGGTGACCTCACAGCTTTATTACTAGCAGTGTTAGGTTGGATTGTGCCTATTTCTTCGGCTTTGTGTTCAAGGAAAATTTACTGGATTTGGAAATTCTGAAAATGTCCCTTCCGTATGCTTCAACTCCCATTCCCGCTTAGTTTGCGAATCTAGCCTGTCCAGTAATAACTGCGATAACAACATATCATGCATTGGTGGTTCTAGTGGCAAGGCCTGTACTGCATTTATATTACTGGTGACTTCATTGACAAGATGCCGCAACTCTGTGGACGATTCCTTGACAGCCTTCGGTAGTGCTAAAATATCCTTGGCTTGCATAGCAGCAATCAATTTCTCATTGTTGTATCTCTGATATGCTATATTCCACGCTAAATGATAATTACTATCACACAATGGAAGGTTTATTGTCAACTGATGCGCTTCTCCTTTAAGTGCAGGCACTAAATAATGTAGCTTTCGAACAGCAGACAGATACATTCCTGATAATTAGCCCATCGAAAGTCTCCAGAAAGTTGAGTCATGCTTCATAGTCTCCATCAGAGATGGGTAGACTGATGACTGGCAACTTCCTTTTGTTTGTACTTGATCTCTGAGTTGTCTGATCCTCCCCACTGTTACCAGAATACACTGATTTGACGTCATTGTCTAATGCAGTTAATAACCGTGCCTTTATCTGATCGTAAATTTCTTCAAATTCTTCTTTTTCCTGAGTATAATATTCTACACTATCATACTGTGTTTCTAAGTAGCATTGAATCTCCTCAAATTTCTCATAAGTTAGTCGTTCTAATCCGGCTCGTACTAAGTTTATATCCGTTTCGGCATTTATATTACTAACAAATGTCTCCATTCTAGTCAGACCAGACTTAGTAATGGCTCTTTGCTTTAATAAAGCCTTATATCGGTTGCCATGTTATTATGGTTCATAACCTGGTGGGAACAAAGGCGAGCAGAGATTTCTTACCTTTACTGTCCGATAAATCACTGACCAGAACTCTGTACGTTACTGTAAACGGCCCGCTGAACTGCCAGATGGTAGATTCTGGGCTCAGATGGTGTTCACTGCCGCTCACTCACGTTACTGTAAACGGCCCGCTGAACTGCCAGATGGTAGATTCTGGGCTCAGATGGTGTTCACTGCCGCTCACTCACGTTACTGTAAACGGCCCGCTGAACTGCCAGATGGTAGATTCTGGGCTCAGATGGTGTTCACTGCCGCTCACTCACGTTACTGTAAACGGCCCGCTGAACTGCCAGATGGTAGATTCTGGGCTCAGATGGTGTTCACTGCCGCTCACTCACGTTACTGTAAACGGCCCGCTGAACTGCCAGATGGTAGATTCTGGGCTCAGATGATGTTCACTGCCGCTCACTCACGTTACTGTAAACTGCCCGCTGAACTGCCAGATGGTAGATTCTGGGCTCAGATGATGTTCACTGCCGCTCACTCACGTTACTGTAAACTGCCCGCTGAACTGCCAGATGGTAGATTCTGGGCTCAGATGATCTTCACTGCTGCTCACTCTCGTGCTGACCGCTAGCTAGTGCCACTTTCAAAACGGTGAACTATTTGTAGATTGACAGGCTGGCTAAAGAATAGGGATGCTGTCGCGAATATGTTTATATATATCCTCTTTGATATTCACACAGGGATCGAACAGAAATGGAACCTAGCTATCTTTTGTCTTAACACACATGCTTACTGTATATTAAATCTGTTTCACCGTTTTCACCATAAATCAAAGCGCCCTGAATTCACATTCGGATCGGAGTGACCAATGTTTAAGGCTCTGATAGTTAAAGCAGCGTAAACTGTAATAATAATGATTTATTCACATCATATATTGGAGCATCTGGAATGGTAAATCGCCATACTGTTTTCTGTCTGTTGTCTTCGTGCAGCACACACACTGCCAACCTGATTACTGCAAATTACGATCGTCATCAAAACGTATACATATGGTTTTCCGTGGTTTCCCATTTTCACACCAGGCAAATGCTGAGACTGAACCCTAATTAAGGCCACGGTGGCTCCTTTCCGACTCCTATCCCCTCGTTGCCATAAGACCTATCAATGTTTGTGCGACGTAAAGCAGACTGTAAAAAGTTAACAATAATAATAATAATAATAATAATAATTTGAACGGTGTTGTGTCGGGGTCAATACCTTAAGTTTTGACGTCCAACGCATTGACTCATATTAGCGCTCGTAGTGGTAGAAAAATGGAAATTGCTAATCTAATAGACCGGATAACAAATTAAGCAAAGCTTTTGTAATTTTTAGGAATAAATAAAGAATATATTCTCATACTTTACAATATTTTTACCTAGGATGTTTTCAACATTAAGTTGCTTGCCTGAAGGGTAGAACTGTGGATTTTTGGTGTTAATATTGACGTTGATCTCTTACCATCTTATTTCTCATATGTCGCCTTCTTCTTGAGATTACGTTCATGTAGGCCTGTATTACATGGAACTTGTTTAACATCGTATCGTATTGGCCGGGCTGAGTGGCTCAGACGGTTGAGGCGCTGGCCTTCTGACCCCAACTTGGCAGGTTCGATCCTGGCATAGTCCGGTGGTATTTGAAGGTGCTCAAATACGTCAGCCTCGTGTCGGTAGATTTACTGGCACGTAAAAGAACTCCTGCGGGACAAAATTCCGGCACCTCGGCGTCTCCGGAAACCGTTAAAGAGTAGTTAGTGGGACGTAAAACAAATAACATTATTATTATCATCGTATCACCGGGCGAGTTAGCCGTGCGGTTAGCAGTGCGCGGCTGTGAGCTTGCATCCGGAGGACAGTGGGTTCGAACCCCACTGTCGGCAGCCCTGAAGATGGTTTTCCGTGGTTTCCCATTTTCACACCACGCAAATTCTGGGGCTGTACCTTAATTAAGGCCACGGCCCTCTTCCTTCCAACTACTAGGCCTTTCCTATCCCACCGTCGCCATAAGACTTATCTGTGTCGGTGCGACGTTAAGCCACTAGTAAAAAAATAACGTCGTACCAACACATCGAATGCTTTCGGCGACGGAACAATTGGAAATTGCAGGCTGTAGGTTTAATTAAGGTACAGCGCCACCATTGTTCTGCCAAGAAAGTGGAAATGGAAGTCGTCGTTGGGATTTGAACCCACTATCTCTCGAATAGAAGCTCGCAGCTGCGCGACTCTAACCGCGCGGCCAACTCACTCGAGTCTGTAAGTTTATATAGGAAATTCCACCCATACTGACCTGATACTTTATTACGATATATCACGCGGCACGCACTGCACGTCAATACTTGCGGCCGTGAACCCGACACAAGCTCTCTCGGATGGTTTCGTTTATTTGTTTCATCCCTGCGCAATGCAAGTCAGCACTGGGTAATAATTTTCAGTAAGTTTTCCTTATAAGAATCCAAAACTTTTCGGCGTGATGACGGAGTTCGATGACCTATGTTTAATATTGCACCTGCTATCAGTGATGCTGCAGCCGGCTCACAAAGGAACACGTAGATGCTGGCACGTCGTTATGGGAGTGTGGGATAATGCTCACACCCTACACCACATTCATCACACACAAAATGCACGAAGCTCATCTCTACATGACGTCACCGCACGGCTGGCTGGGTTTTATTGGTGCAAGGGGCGGCCGGGTCCTCCCCTAACAATAGGGCCCGCCATAACGAGGGGGACACCATTCTTTTAATTTAATTAATTTATTTTCATATCTCTCTCTCCTCCTCATACCATTCTCTCTTACTCCCTGACCCCTTGTGCGTTGCCCAACAATTGCTTTGCTGCGTGTAAATTTACCACCCTGCCAGGCGTAAGGTCTTCTGCCATTACAAACAACAGAATTGAGCCTTTAAGTTTGTTCGTTACACTTCAGGGAGTAATTAAGGAGACCCTGTGACTCATTTAGAATTCCAGCTCAAGTATATGTCGTTCAGGGTTGGAAATCTTGTTAGATAAACATTGCCTTGTTTCGTAGTTGTTCTCTTGATGAAAATAATAGTTAGATATAGCAACAGTGGATTGAACCCGATATGGAATCCCTACAGGACAGTTAAAACAAACGAAGAAGTCAGGCGATATTACGTTACCTTACAAAGGCACTCCATTTTCTCAGTAATCATTCTACTCTTCTTACGGTAATGCTGACCTCTTCATTTCGTTGTAAACTCGGTGTCACCTAATATTGTTCTCTCAGGGATAAATGTTACCATCGCCTAGCTGACAAGAAAATTATTTGCGTTCTAATGATCGATATTGTATTGAAATGGTAGGAAAGCCCAAATATGGTCGCTGACTTCGTAACAAGTAGACAGTTTTTGTATATATTTATTTTTGAGCCCACAACTGGAATGATGTGGGTCAAAATACCACAGTGGCTGGACAATCTGTATTAACTTTCAAGTATTCTCCGAGAAATGCCTGTTGTCTATAGCTAATGACATGTTAAGTAAACGTTATTGCACCGAGCTCTATAGCTGCAGTCGCTTAAGTGCGGCCAATATCCAGTATTCGGGAGATAGTGGGTTCGAACACCACTGTTGGCAGCCCTGAAGATGGTTGTCCGCGGTTTCCCATTTTCACACCAGGCAAATGCTGGGGCTGTACCTTAATTATGGCCACGGCCGCTTCCTTCCCAGTCCTAGCCCTTTCCTGTCCCATCGTCGCCATAAGGCCTATCTGTGTCGGCGCGACGTAAAGCCAATAGAAAAAAACATTATTGCACATACGACAAGAAGTTAGCCATGTCGAACGGCTCGGATCAACAGCATCACGGGAAATCCGTACCATATATATTAGTGAAACTCAGTATGCTTAAGTTTAAAATAAGAGAAGGAAGAAATTAGGCTACATTTTTTAAATATCTAGGGTACAGGGGTTGTAGGGCGTGGGAAGGTCTTATTTTGGTTCTTACAGCAACATGGGTAAACTACTGTACATACAAAACCTCAGTATTGAAGTTCAAGGCAAACTGGGAGAAAGTAGACAGCAGATAAATTTTACAGGATCGGGGTGGGTGATTCAGATAATTGAATTTAATAAATTTGCCCAGGCAATGCTGGGTACTACTGTGCCACCATATCGCCCCACCAAATAATAGTAACAATTAAATACGCTTGTGAAAATGTGGTAAAAATGGACAAAAATAAAATGCGCTTAAGAAACAGAAGCAAAATAACAAAACCAGCACAGACAAACATCATAGCGAATTTCTATATCAGTACATGCCATGCCGTGATGTATCGCTGCACACGACCGCATTAAAATCTTCAGTAACAGCTGATGTACAGTACTAGAATATTATTATTTTTTGCTATTTCCTTTACGTCGCACCGACACAGATAGGTCTTATGGCAACGATGGGATAGGAAAGGCCTGGGAATTGGAAGGAAGCGGCCGTGGCCTTAATTAAGGTGTGAAAAAGGGAAACCACGGAAAACCATCTTCAGGGCTGCCGACAGTGGGGCTCGAACCCATCATCTCCCCATTACTTGATACTGGCCGCACATTAAGCGAATGCAGCTATAGAGATCGGTACAAGAATATTACAACACACACATACAGTACATAAATAGATGACTTCTCTTCAACAGTGATAACTTGCCGGCGATTCACAGAGTAACGGATTACGCGTAACATGTACCGCATCAGAGCAACTCAGAAGCAAAATGGAGGAAGGCAACAAAGCGATGGCTGCTCCTGGCATTTTGCTTCCTCCCTGCGAATATATTTATTAAATAGAGAAAGTAAGTAGTTATTTTAATAACTCACGGTCAAAAATATGCCTCGTCCATTTATTTCTTTCATAATACAATATAAACTACATTATAATATTCCTTAATCGCGAGGAATTATGAGTGCCTAATTGTAGGAGGGGGTGTATTCACTCCTTGTAGGTTCATAAGAGAAATACTGTCCTGTTAACATGGAATGAGCTATAGTATCGTTAAGGCCACTTCGCGGCACCAGTACGCCAAATGTTCCCACACTTCATTGTTGCGTTGCAAGATATATTGGTCTTGTTTGCTTGCATCATACCAGTGTCCTTCGTAGCGTAACGGTTAGCAGCTATTAGCTGCCATCATCAGAGGCCTGGATTTGATTCCCGGTACAGCCAGAAATTTATGAATGGCAGGAAAGCTGGTATATTTCCAAAATAATGCATGCCCCTCATCTCCATTGGGAGTGTGTCTGTAAAGAGGTGCACCACCTCACGTTTGATCCTCGGGTCCCGGGATCGATTCCCGGCCGGTCGGGGATTTTAAACTTCATTGACTAATTCCGATGCCTCGAGAGCTGGGTGTGTGTGCCATCATAGGTAGGGCCCTCATAGACGCGTGCATGTCGCCTATACGGCGTCATATCGAAAGACCTGCACCAGGCCTCCTCGGAGACTGCACGCCATTATATCATCATGCCAGTTACATGACATTGTATAATTATTGAACGGTAAAGTTTATTGTCATCTTCTCATTAGTTTTCAAGTGAGAAGTGTCTCCTTCGTTTGCCAAACACTATATTTTACTCACATTTAGATTAACCAAGTTGTGTACACATATGTAATCAAAGTAGCAAGACAATCACATATTGGTATGTATTAAAGACTGGTGTCTTTATAGATCTACTTGATGAAAATATAGAGGATATTACTGGTGACATATTGCGTTAGGTGTCTCATAAATATTCCACATGTGCACATAGTAGGTCGAGTCATGAGTGTGGTGTTAGTAGAAAAATGTTGCGAATCACTGCTGTATACTTTATTACACTAAAAGTGCATATTTCTTATAATTTTGTTTCTGGTTTGTAAGAAACCTTATGTTGGACGGGGAAATGGGCTCAGGAAACCTATTCAGCCAGTAGAAATGACGTCAAATCACCTTTCATAATTGAACAATGGATTTCTTTCTAAATTTCCCAGGCCCCATTTGTCGGATAGATCAGTGGAGTGCAGCTCTAGAAGCAGGTGGTCGTAATGATAACAGGCAGATGAATGAATGCATGTATTTTAATTTTACTAACATTCTTCCAAAGCAAAAGCTCAGAGAAAGGTGAAGATTTAACATATCTAGGATCAGTAATCTCCAAAGACGGACCACTGAACCAGATACTACTACTACTATTATTAAATATTTTCTTTCTCCCCTGAAGGAGGAGGCGGGCTTCCTAGACGGTGACGCCGTCTCTCAGGCCAGGAGATTTGTATCCGAGAAGGAGATATACGGTGAAGATAAAAGGGTTGGCTGCCGTGGCCTATACTATGTCCCGGCATTCGCCTAAGTACAGGAGAATGGAAAACCACGTAAAACCATTCTCAGGACAGCCGACGGTGGGTACCAGCCCCCCTCTCTTCGGTTGGCCGGTCGGAGTGCAGAGCTGTCGGACCATGGAAAAGCCGTGGCCACTTGTCGGCCGAGATCCAATCTGCAACCGCCGATCCACTTCAACAGTCTCTCATCGCATAAACTCGGCGTGGATGAAGTAGCGCGACCTATCTGGAATGCTTCAGGGGAATTCCCCTTAGAACGAAGGGTGTCTCCGAAACAGTAATGATACCAGCCATATTGTACGGTGTGGAGTGGTGGTCTGTAAGGAAACAATGCGTGAGAATGTTAAATATAGGCGATACACTTTTATTGATCTGTCTCTGTCGTATCCTTGGCTTTGACAATATGAATGTGACTGAGGTATGAGTGATGCAAGTAATACCAATCCTTATGCAGCCAGTCCCTGTTATGAATGGTGTGAAAAATGTTGCTCATAGGGTCGGTTGGTGTATGCATTTCAGTGGGTTTGGGAGACTGATACGTAATAACAACTTCTGACTCGGTGAGGAAAGCAAGGAGAAGCTACCTCACTCCTCATTTCCCTAGTACGCCTCTTTTTGCTAGTGGCTTTACGTCGCACCGGAAGAGATAGGTCTTATGGCTACAATGGGATAGGAATGGCATAGGAGTTGGAAGGAAGCGGCCGTGGCCGTAATTAAGGTACAGCCCCAGCATTTTCCTGCTGTGAAAATAGGACACCACGGAGATACATCTTCAGGGCTGCCGACAGTGGGATTCGAACCCACTCTCTCCGGAATGCAAGCACACAGCCGCATGACCCTAACCGTGCGGCCAAATCGTTCGGTCCCTTGTCGAAATACACACTGCATTCCCAGACTTCATTCCTTGATTTTTATTATCAGTTCGACTGAATTTGTATTCAATGTATCATAATTATATTAGATTCCAATAAATGACACGGTAATTCGTCCACCCAAAGGCAAGACATTCTGTTGCTTTGCATTCGGGAGATAGTGGGTTCGAACCCCACTGTCGGCAGCCCTGAAGAGTGTTTTCCGTGGTTTTCCATTTTCACACCAGACAAATGCTGGGGCTGTACCTTAAGTAAGGCCACGCCGCTTCCTCCCTACTCCTAGCCTTTTCTATCCCATCGTCGGCATAAGAACTATCTGTGTCGGTGCGACGTAGAGCGAATTGTAACATTCTGTTGCTAGGAACACAGTAAGTAGGTGTCCACGTGCCAAGCAGTGAAGACGGTGTTTTCAAAACAACTGTGTGTAGCTGACAGTCAAGTATCCCACACGTGCACAGTAGAAGAAATACATGACATTTTGTAAGACATAAATGCTACTGCAACACTGAGGTGGGTACACAGTGCATGTCAATATGCCATTAGAATACCCACAGTGATAAAATGCTTTGTTTATACCCTGAATTTTAAGCTTTCGCTGATTTTATTTAACGTATATTTAATGCCTGGAGTGTGCGAGGACATGTTCGACTCGCCTGGCATGTTTTTTCTATTCGACGCTCATGGGTGACCTGCGCATCTGCGTGAAAACATGAAGTAGAGAGAGGGTGAAACCCCGTGTCAGCACATAGCCCATTGTTGTTGAATAACACCAAGAGGTTTGTTGAAGGCTTAATGTCTCCATCTGACGAACGAATCATCAACATAAGCAGCAGCAACGTCATATGCCTTCACTCCATATGAACACTGCGGAGGGGTTTGGAACATAATCCAGTTATTAGAAATTGTATACCACCACTTCTCCTACCCTGCCGGCCAACATTCTGATGGAGAAAATATCTTCCAGTACTCCAATGGGTGTCCAGGATGGTAGAACATAGAGATTTGACGACTTAACGGTTATGGCCAACAGACGGGTAGCACCTTTCCCTAAACAAAATGGATAGTTTATAAAAACCTTGTTACCGGGCGAGTTGGCCGTGCGCGTAGAGGCGCGTGGCTGTGGGCTTGCATTCGGGAGATAGTAGGTTCGAATCCCACTATCGGCAGCCCTGAAGATGGTTTTCCGTGGTTTCCCATTTTCATACCAGGCAAATGCTGGGGCTGTACCTTAATTAAGGCCACGGCCGCTTCCTTCCAACTCCTAGGCCTTTCCTATCCCATCGTCGCCATAAGACCTATCTGTGTCGGTGCGACGTAAAGCCCCTAGCAAAAAAAAATAAAACCTTGTTTCCAGTTCCCTGTGGATTGGGGCAGTAGAATAACACCCACGATATCCCCTGGCTGTCGTAAGGGGAGATTAGAAGAGTCCCCAAGGGCTCTTAACTTGGGAGCGTGGGTTGGCAACCAAGGGGCCCGTAGCTGAGCCCTGGTATTGCTTCCACTTACTTGTGCCAAACTCCTCACTTTCATATATACTATCCGACCTCACTTGGTCAACTCTTGTTCTTTTCTGTCCCCGACGGTATTAGGTATACGAGGCCTAGGAAGTCTTTCACTTTCACACCCTTCGTGGCCCTGGTCTTTCTTCTACCTTCATTTTTCGAAGTGTGAGATCCCTTCCATTCTTCCCTCTGATGATTACTAACAGAGGATGATTTCCTAGTTGTACTTCCTCTTAAAACTGTCTGATAAAATTTCAAAGGAGGCTGCAAAATTAAGTGAAATCTGTTTTGATAGAATACCCATCTCTACATTAAAGAAAAATCTCAGAGAAGAATCAATTCATGAACGGCATCAATAATGGGAACAAACTTCAAAATGCACACTTACAAAGGAATTATTTCCACCAGTTGCAGGCAGATTAAAATTCAAAATCAATTTAACACCAAATATGACTACAATACTGACTGGACATGGAAATATTGCTTCGTACTTATGCAGACTTAAAATTATACGTAACCCCGAGTGTTCCTCTAACAGCAGCCCTCAGACAATAGATCATAAACTTTTCGCGAGCAGTGAAGTGAAAAATGTTAGGCAATTATTGATAAATAGTATTAATAGAGACGATAATTGGCCAATGCAGAGATGTGTGCTATTGAAAAAGTATTTAAGTTTTTTTTTCCAAATTTGTTAATGCTCAGGACTTCCAAGCTCTCAGGAAAAAGGAAGACTGGTATTGGTTGGTATTGATAAGATTAACAGTCATTTAGAAATTTAATTATTCAAATGTAATTATGTTTGTGCATTTGTAAGAAAATGTATTGTAAGCGCATGTACTACTACTCATGTAGTGGAGCATGCAGAGAGTATGTACAGCAAAAAAGTCCCACAATAATCGCCACTACCTCTCGTCTCCTGAAGGAGTGGGAGCCACTGAAATATTGCTCCAGAAGTGGCTCTAGAATAGAAATGAAATTTTGGTACTGGTAGACACACCAACATTACATATTTATCATTAGTGGTCATTTAAAAATGAAACTACGAGTAGGTCTATAACACAAGTAAAATGCATTCTAGTCATAATGAACTGGGGTGTGAGTAATGCTGAGTGGTGACCACTGGAGCACGACTAGTGTGTCCGATTGTTATAAGATGTGTTGTTTGTGGAGTCAGACATGCTGCAATAGCACTTTCTGGTCCAGTGAGGAAGGCAACAGCAAACTACAGGTAGTATAATTTAAGACTTCCCACTTCTGCTCACAGGCCGCGAGAATCCCCAAGAGAGCGCCAAATGGTTCGTGTCAAGTCTGGCGTGATGAGAAGTCTTGACAACTGACTCAGCAATTAGACATTTTAAGGTGTGTTGTGAGGTTATTATCCCGGTGCTTAAGTACTCTACAGCTCAGATAATAGTTTGGTCTAGGGTTATTTCGCACAAGAAGAATAAGCTAGTGTCGTAGACAGTTTCCCTGTTCTACAATACCATCAAAACGTTACGCGCAACAATACGTTCACAAGCGACGTAGTTCTGGTTTCGTAAATAGTAATATAAAAAATACAGCAAAGGAGAACAGCTCATATACAAGAGAGGTTAGAAAATATACAGGAAAGACTGTCAGTCCACGTAAGTCGCTTCGTAGAGTAGTTCAGGAAACTGGTATTTCACATTTATCAGCACGTAATGCAATATATATATATTTATGATCTTACCAGACTCATTCAGCGATGAGTTAAATTTCATTTACTAGTTTATTTGCTTTATTCATTCATTCATTCATTCATTCATTCATTCATTCATTCATTTATTTATTTATTTATTTATTTATTTATTTATACATCGAGTTGAGCCTCTATGGACTGCATGGTAACAACCAACTTCATTTAGTGTCTAGGTCTTGTCCTTGTTCCAACTTTGACTTCCTGCCAGTATCATCTGAGCCCAGCACCGATTGTCTGTTTATACTCTTCAGACAAAGGTCCTTTCCGTCTTCTGGAAGTTGATGCCATTTTGAAACCTTGATAGTTGTTCACCAATGTTCTAAATGCATTCCTGTCATGAATTTCTTAGTCTGAAATACCAATCTGGCTCAGATCTTCTTCGCATTCCTGGAACCATATCGGCCTTGTTGCCTTAGATTGAATAAAATGTCCATATACTTTTTATTTATTTATTTATTTATTTATTTATTTATGTATTTATTTATTTATTATTCTGAGCATGTATATAGCTGACCACTTCAGTTTCAATTAGTTTCTATAGGCGTAATTATGCCTCTTCTTTGATACGATTACGTCCGCTCACCATTGCGGGCACTGCATTCGCTCTCACCGCTTCTCTGCGCTCCTGTGCCTCGGTACTCCACTAGGAATTCTTAAAATGTACTCCCTGTACTTCACTCTTTATCTTGCCAAATACGCCTCATTTTTGCACCACAATCATTTTCCATATAACGGCACGTCTTTTGGTGGTGCTATTTGACTCGCAGGATCAGAATGTGCCAGCATATCACATGAAATAATTTCTTACATGAAATGTACCAGATGCACTCGGTTAACATTGATGCATGTATACGCAATACCTCAGAGATACATCAGCGCATCCGAGACTCATTGTGACGGTGGGATGATGTACAGTAGCTATTCAGGTAATCGAATACGTTACTCTAAAACAAGAAACTAAACCGAGGAATTTAAAAGCAAGAACCTCAGGTGATTTTTAATACAATACAAACACACTTCATTAGAGTATAATTACATCGTTTTTTGAGAGGAGGATAAAGAGCAATATAACCAAAATAAGAAAAAACTCTTTCCCTCTTCAGATTACACCCCCAGGTTCTTTATTTTTCAGTTAAATACGTGTTTCTCACTTCATTCTGCAATAGCTTATTTATTTATTCTACTAATTAAAATTTCACGGTAGGACCTCATCCATCAGTGCGTCACTGAATAAGGTAATTAGTTATGCACTCCTCATATATGCTCCAGACTCAGGGATCAACCATCCATACTACAGTATGTGTTGCCATTTTAGAGAGCTCAAATTTATGTGACATGTTTCAGAATATTTACTGCCACGTTTAGTGTTCTTTTCAAACAAAAATTCCGTCACACTGGCGTCTCTCAATCAACAGCTTCCGAAGTGAATCTAAATCATTAAAAATAATAAAATATGTGGACACAACTTCCATTTATCGCAAGACTGGTAGCGCAAAATAGTTAAAGTAAACGTAGCGAAAGTGTATGTTCATTAGGTAAGGGAAAGCATTCATTATACCTTTCGGGCTTATATTTTTGAAAATTGATTAAGTGGGCGATGGTTTTACTGACAGCTTCATAACCGAAAACCCGAAAATGATAAATCACTAAAATATTTTACTGTGTTTTTCACGACTATATCTTTCCAAGCGACCCGTTTCCACACAACCAATCCATGAATGAACTTTACTACAAAAAATATATTGCAGTACTCATTTCATTCAGTTTATTTCTCCATGCCTGCCCCAACATTTTCTTTGCCTAGATCAACGTCTCCAATTTCAAGTTATTGTCTTCGTAAATCAGAATTTTTCAAGGAGGAGTACCTGTAAGAAGATAATTACTAACAACGGCCTGTAGCTTCCGAAGAGACCTGATGCAGGTCTTTCGAGTAGACGTCGTATAAGCGACCTGCGCATCAGTGCGGATGGGGCCCTACCTACGATAAATTGCAATGCTGGAAATGGCACGCACTTACCCAGCCCTAGAGACACTGGAAGTAAATGAAGGTTAAAATCCTCAGCCCAGCCGAGAGTCGAACCTGGAACCCGTGGGCTAAAGGCCAGCACGCTAACCATACAGCCACGAAGCAGAATATAAGTAAAAGTAAATAACAATTATTCTCACATATTGAAGTGGAGACAATTTTCTTTACGTCGCATCGACACAAGTAAGTCTTCTGGCGGCGATGTGGTAGGAAAGGGCTAGGAGTGGAGAGGAAGTGTCCGTGGTAGTAATTAAGGTACCGTTCCAGCATTTTTCTAGTGTAAAAAAGGAAACCAGGGGAAACCATATTCAGGACTTTTGACGTGGGATTCGAACCCACTATTACCCGAACGCAAGCTGACGGCTATGTGACCCAAACCGCTCTGCAGTTCACTTGGTATGAAGTGGAGGAATCAATACATTATCAATCAAATACCCCTTTTTATTTTAAGAAGTGGCCATACATTTATAAACTACAAAGGAAAATTAAATGAAGTTAATGGGAAAGTTCATATTAAATGAGACCAATTTACTTAGTCTAACATTTTTAATATCTACGTGATTTCTTAGCCAGTTCTAAGTCTGGAAAATGTTAGCGTGGCTCACATTGCATTGGTTTTACGTCCCACTATTTTCACTATTCCGGTTTTCACAAATGTTAGATGGGGAATTTTCTATTTGTTGTACGTGCCTGTAAATCTAACGATACGGGACTGATGCACTTGAGCACCTTCAAATACCATAGCACTGAGCTGAGATTGAATCACCCAATTTAGGCCCAGGTTCAGGCTCAGTCAAAAGATCCGCTGTTTAAATCCACTTAAGCCGACGACGATAAATCACATAACACTATAAGTGAAGTTGTTTTCGGGACTAGCTTTCCTTCAGACAACACCTTATAACAGAATAAAGAATAAAATAAATCCAAAAATAGATCATAATCAAATTTGATTAAAAAGGGAGCAGGGCTCTTCAACTAATATTTTAGAAAGGATACTGGATCTGAAGAGAAATGCCAATGATGGTTTCGTAGACATAGGAAAAACATTTGACAATATAGCCTGAACTTGGAGATTTTCAAAGTTTTGATAACGGTTAGTTTGGACTGGAAAGACAAAATATTCTCCGACTGTACCATGCAAAATCTACATGACAGAGGTATATGGAAATTGTGGAAAATAAAATTAAGACAGGGCTGCTCAATAACACCCTACCAGTTTAATATATTGATTGAAGAGGTCATACAGAAGTTGAATGGCAGTAAATCAACGGTCAGCAAATTCAATGCATTGGTTTTGCAGACATAGCAATAGTCACTGACTTAGAGAGAAGGAACTGCATAAAATATTAGGAGTACTATCATCCACATTTTCTGACTTAGAGATGAAAATCAGTACGAAGAAAAGGAAGGTGTTATTTATCGACGAACATACTGGGCTAGTTCGCACGAATATGAAACTCGCAAAGAAGAAGGTTCAACAGCTCATAAAATACTTCTATTTCGGCTGTATTATTTCTCAAGACAAAAGGTATAGCAGCGAGATCAAGACGGGGTTTTTTGTTATTCGCTGCATATTGCACTGACTCAGAGAGGTTTCGTAGGAACGATGGGATTTGCTGAGACTTGGAAGGAAGCGACCGAGGCCAAAATTCTCCGGTATTTGGCTGGTGTTAAAATGAGAAACCACAGAAATCGATCTTCAGGCCCCTGAATGCAAGGTAACAGTTACACGCTTCGAACCGCGTAGTCAGCTTTCTCTGTATCTAGAGGAGACTAGGGTTGACCAAACAAGCGCTCATCAACAAAATAAACTTGCTGGGAATTAGAGGCAAGGGCATCAAGCTGGGAAGTTCTTCGCACAATCCCTTGTTCGGAGAGTACTGCTTTATGGTTAAGGATGTAGGACATTAAGTAAACAAGACAGGAAATAACTCGAAAATTTCGAAATATAAGTCTGGAGATGAATGTCTAGATGGACAGAAAGTAAATCAAGTTAAAGCGTACTGAAGGAAATGAAAGGCAAGTTGGGACTACTAATGATGATGAGTCAAAAGGCGGCCAGATTCCTTGTGTACTCCCTAATATATAACAATCGCTGAACAACTTTACGGAGGGAAAGATTCTGGGAACAAGAAAGAAATTAAAAAGACCAAATGCCTTCAAGATCTGATGCTGGGTCCTCAGTATATCACCTAACAATAGATGAAACACGAAGTTGATGACAACGGTTGTGGTTGCGTCGACTAATAATAATATAAAATAATATAAAACTAATAATAAATCTTCATTGTAATAATGATTATCTCTTGGCACAGGCCAGAGTAAAGTGTAGCTTCCACCTAAGTGCCAGTCAACATTCATGGCTGTGACAATATGGAAGTTGCTGGGGTATGGGTAGTGCTGAGTAATGACGTTCAGAGCATGACTAGTGCATCTGAGTGTTATGAAAGGTGCTGCTCATAGGGTCAGTCGTGCTGCAATAGTACTTCCTGACCCAGTGAGGAAAGCAATGGCAAACTACCTCACTCCTCATCTGGCCTAGTACGCCTCATTTTGGCGCTGCCATTGGTTTTTGGGGTTTCCTTATAACCGCATAACCTTTGGTGGTGCTATTTGAGGATCCAACCAGCCTCTGGGCTGATGACCTAACAGACAGTAATAATGATTAACAACAATAGAGTGCGAGGTGAGCTACAAGATCTTTTCCACGAATACGCCCTTCAGCGACCAGCAGAGCTCTGACTATGTGAGGTTCCTTTTCTTAGATAAGAGGAAATCTGTCTTCAAATTATTCCATTATTACTTTATATTTCCATTTAATATTGTATTTTCTTAGCATAACCCCTTATATATTTTATCATCAAAATAACTTGTCTTTTCCTAGGGTGGATTTGATACAACGATATTATTGAATGCATACCGTTACCTAATCACATCCACATATGCCGGTTTGCGGTTGATATGAGCAATCCTCACACCAGAAAAGCTCTGCAAGATGCCTACCACCCCAGGCGTTCTCTAGAATTCAATGCTTATTTTCTCCGTATCATTTGAATGAGAGTTTAGCTCTGATATGGAGGATACTGTGGCACACCAATTCCACTTGCTGATCTCTATTTGGTGAGTTATTCCTGCGGATCAGTGAACACGGACGCTTTAGCCAATGGTTAATGCCTATTTACAAACTCCTTTTAGTTACACACGAACACATACAAATTAAGCAAAATGTTGATAGAAGGTTTTGGAAATTCCCCTTGCACAGGAGAATTTGCGTGATTAAACTACCTGTTTGTCGAACATGCACTGAATCTGAATTTGCTCGTAGCAGTATGACGGCGGCTACAGTGTTCTTAATCACATAGGGGTCTATTTTATTAATGACGCTTCTTGAAGCATGTATCGATATTTACTGTCTCGCATACATACTTCTTTGCCAGATAAAGAATATGCTGAAAGAAGGTGATGAATTCTGAAAGTTACTCTCTTGGACGGGACCGGAAAATTATCTGAATCATGAAAGAAAAATTTGGACTACTTTAAAATTATAATAGTGGCGTGTGACCACAGAAGAGGCCTGGTGCAATTCTTTCGAGTTGACACCGTATAGGTGACTTGCGCGTCTATGAGGATGAATTGTATTGATGAAGACGGCACACACAACCAGCTCCCGCGACATTCGAATCAACCAATGAAGGTTAAAATTCCCTAATTGGCTGGGATTGGAACCCGGGGCCAATTAGTCCAAAGGCCAGCAGGCTAATCTTTTAACTCTGGATCCGAACACCTTGAAATTGGAACATACGCATACTTTTGGAAATAAAATTCAATCGTTCTTATCTAGAAGGTAGTATAGCTTCGTACCATATAACTTATCTCTGCAACGAACATAAAACCGACTTAGGTCTATAGCCAGACGTCATTTTCTAGCTGTAACAAACCTGGCTCCGGTTTCAATTTTCCTGCCAGGATGGTTTGAGGCCCACTTAGGCTACGTGAGAACAATTAAGGAACTACGCATATGACTGAAGGCCTTCAGGGTGTGCAACGGTTACTTGGTAGGACAAGGCATATTTGGCCTACAGAGCTGTTTATTTGATTGTCTTGTTTGAGGGGGCATACAGGGGTGAAATATAGAGGAATTGCTCTAGAAAATAACATCTACAAACTGTATTCAAGAATTTTAGAGAACAGGCTCGTCGCAGAGACTTACACAAAGATTCCAGAACAGCAGTTCGGCTTTATGAAAGGAAGAGGAACACTACATGCAGTAGCAAACCTCATTGATAGCATACAAGACACAATCAGACATCAAAATGGTAAACTCTTTGCAGTCTTTGTTGACTTCAAATAGGCATTCGATCTACTTGACAGAAAAATGATAATTACGAAACTGGCCAATATGATTGGACAAGATAATCCACTAACCATAGCAGTCAAAAATATCATAGCCTTCGATCAGATCACAGTGCAAGATGGGAAATCATCATCGAACAACATAACTCAGGGAAACGGAGTATTGCAGGGCGACCCTTTAAGCCCCCTCCTCTTCAACATAACCTTAGCAGATATCATGCAGGTCATTGACAATAGTTCAGTTGTACATTATCAATATGCAGATGATATTGTTATGGGTTCGAGTAGCAGGGAAGAGCTACAAAGATCAATGGACAAACTTGATGAGTACGCGGTCAACAACAGCCTTGTGATAAATAAGAATAAAACAGTTCAGATTGTTTTCCGGAAAGGAGGGGAGAATCGCATCTAGGGACAGAATACAACGTGGAGGGGTGGACCTAGTCATAGTGAACTCGTTCTCATATCTGGGTGTCACTTTACAACCTACGGTCACCTCATTTAGAATTCACGTAAGAGAAAGATCTTTAGCAGCCATCAGAAGCATATATGACATTACTAACCTGAGTAGACTATCGCTAGACACAGCCATGGCCTTATTTTACGCCAAGGTCCTCCCAGTTCTCACATATGGTATGGAACTTATTTGGGAAAGACTAACAGTGTCCGACCTTCGGACTATTGAACATTTAAAGGCCAGATTTCTGAAACGAACACTGGGCATCTCCAAAATGTCACCATCACGACTTGCGTATGAATTATCCAAAGAAACTTTTTTACTGGAAGATTTGAAAATGAGAATGCAGCTTCCACATACTCAGCAAGAAGAGGAATTTCTCCAAGAGAGAAAGAGGAAGCAAGCAGAAATCAGCCTGGACTTTTACTCAAATGATGCTATGATTGACCGCAGCTGGACCGGTCGAAACAATGACATGAGAAGTACTTTGAATAGGCTGGCGGTACATGGGTTTCACCATCGTCTTTATGCCGGAGATGGGGTTTTCATGAACCGTCTCTACATTGTATGTGTATGTTGTGTGACAAACATTGCGATCGCTATCATTTCAGCAAGTGCAACAAGAGAACATAATCTTTACTAGAATATGCGAAAGATTAATGTATTTTTAATGCACATTTTGCGCTATTAAATAAATAAATATATCTTCTGTAGAACGTTTGAGAAGAAAAATCACTAGTATCTCACGCTGAGATATTCTAAACTTTTAACCTGTGATTTCCTCTTTCTCAGTTCACTTGAATGCCGGGACGTTATCTATACTAATATAATAAGGAAAGAATGCGAACTTTGTGAGTTCGTGTATATCCGGAGGATAATCTCAGAAACTACTGGACGGATTCTAAAAAAGATTTCACTAGTAGAAAGGTACATTAGCCCTGACTGCTATAGGATATATTTTAAAAACAATTCGAGGGTTGGCGACGGAGAGATATAAATCTAATAGGCTAATATAGGCGAAATGTCGAATTTTTCGTACAAGGACGAGACAAAGCTCAAGTTAAGCCCCTTGTAGCAAAGAATAAAACTCGGCAAGCCCTACGGGTCCAAAAACTATTTTAAGGCCCTAAAACCAACCGTTACGGAGATATTGGCACCACACTACCCCTGCTCTAGGATTCGGATAAAGAAATGAACTGCCGTAACCATGGCAACGTCAGCTCCAGGATTCTACAACAGCGAGATTATGCATGTACGTTTGGGCATCGCTGCCAACCAAAATTGGTACACTTATGACTTACTATCTTGAAAAAATGAACTGTTGTGTAAGAAACTCATAGGACTCCTTTGCACGGGGATGCAAAGGAAGTGAAGAATAAAAATAAAAGGACAACTACCTATATTAATGTAGAATACTTAGTTTTTGGGGTCGCTGAGGTGAATATTCACATTTTAGATATAATTTAATTCCAAGATCAGCTCCATTGGCGCGGCGGTGAAAAGGGGTGGAAAAGAATATGGCCAATATGATCGAGATTACGGATGAAACTATGTATGTTCCAGCATAGCTCTCGATCAAAATTGGTACAATTACGACTCACTATCTGAAAGCAAAAAACGACTGTGGATGCAAGGCACCACCAGAACCCAAATATTAATATCGAGTCCATAGTTTTCAAGGTCCCCAAGGGAAACTGGGACAATCTGGATGCGGTATAAGTCGTAGTTCAGACCCAGTCGGGATGTCCAATATGACCAAGATTATGGATGTATGCGTGTACCGATTATGATAATAGAAGTAATGAATTTAGACTTCTGTTGCTTAGTCCATATCAACGCCGAGCATTTCTGACATGGAAATATGATTCAGTCGTGTTCACGGGCAATGGTTTTCGTCATGACTGTTTTAAGGCCTAAACACCGCATGGTCATTGTTCTATATTGACAAGAAAAATTGTGAATATGACTTTAAAAATAAAAAAATCGTAAGGGAATTATCTCCTGAAGAATAAGAGAAGAGGGAGTGAAGACTGACGAGAATTTAATGAAAATCGGTACGTTAAGTCGGAGAATGAGGCCCTACAATCTGGGCTATAAATAATTTTATTCACGCTAAGTGAAATGATACTTTAGGGGAAGGCCTAACGTTTAATTCTTAAATATATATGTATTTACCCGCCAAGTTGGGCTCACAAGGCCAGCACTCTACCATCTGAGCTTCTCAGTTCGGCACTAGGCGAACCAGTCAATTTGGGCTCAGAAGGCCAGCACATATCTTGTTGCCAGAAAATAATGTAACATCAAAAATTGTCTACGGAGATGCGTTGATATGAAATACTTATTCTGTTGAGAATTTAAACCAATCGAAACTGTTTAATGCCATTCTTTGTTCATGTTATCAATGATACCACATCAGACATTGTGTACAAAGGAGCCTAATTACGCAGAAATAAATTCCACGCCTACGAAGTCGCGGGCACTGCTAGTCTAGGATACAAGAAATGATCATTTCCTTTCTAAGTCTAGGATAAATAAATTAAAAATATACCAATCATTTCAGACATTACACTACACATTAGGCAGAAACATATTAGACACACAAGTGCATTGATAATGCTGTTGTACGTTCCTTGTATTAGGCCTAGGAAATAATAATAATAATAATAATAATAATAATAATAATAATAATAATAATAATAATAATAACACTAATATACGAAAAATCTTTATGATTATAATAAAATAACATTAACAAAAATATCATTTGGCTGATGTAAAAATATATTATCATGCACAGCCTCGACTAAAATGTAATCAATTTTATACTATTAAAACTGAAAGAAAGAAGGAAAGAAGTCCGAATGAATGAATGAATGAATGAATGAATGAATGAATGAATGCATAAATTAATATTCATCTCTGTCGATCATGGGTGATCATCAGCTGGAGAGAATATTAATTTGCTGACACACTGTTAACAACACATTTTGTCAGGTATGTTTAATACAAAATATTATAAACAAAAAATTATTACGAAAAGCAATTTACTTATATGTAATACCATAAATCCTTCTCGGATGTTTATTTAATACTTAGTCGCATTTCTAATTTATGAGGTACTCCCTAAACTCTGATTTAGTCATGCAGTATATTCTTTCTGCAAGTTACATGTATATGTCCTGTTTTTCACCTTTTTCCGCTTTCCTTTCCTAGATTTATCTGATAGTACAGATGCAGATGATGTCTTCCAGTCTGTTTAGTAACTTTAAAACGGCATACATTTCAAGTTAATTTTCTACTTTCGTATCCATACATTTTCCTCTAATATTTCTTGTTTAATGGCAGTGTTTTAGTAGGTGTGCTACTTCCATATCTTTATTGCATAAAATGGATTGACTTTCTTTATTTTTGTCTCCTGACATTATTCTTAGATAATTCTCCCTAATCATAAAATTGTCCTCCTCACTTTCCTGTCACATAATATTTCGCTACTTATTGTCATAGCTTTTACTAGCTTTAAAGAAGTCTGTATGTTTTCTCTTGATCTTACATTCTGTTCATATAATTTAGCTTTTCCATGAATTTTAATTTTTCGAACCACCTTGTTACACAGCCTTGATAAGTCTCTTTCCCAATACTGTAGTACCCCATTCTTATATCATCTAGTCGACTGAATGACTAGAAGCTATGGGAGCTTTAACTTCTAATATACACTAATAAGAGTCATTTCCAATCAGAGCATCCTCAAAATAAAACGAATTAATGATATACAGACTCAAGGACTTAACAATCATACTTTCTGTGTTTGCTGTTCTTACAATACATTTTTCTTAATTTATACTCTGTAATGATTGTGAACACAAGGGATCAAAAACGTGTTGGCGATTGCGAATGGTCCTGAGGGTATTAAACATACAAAACGTTCTGTTTAATGGCAAAGATGGGATAAGAAAGGGCTAGGAATGGGAAGCAAGCAGCCACGGAAAACCATATTCAGTGCTGTCGACAATGGGGTTCGAACCCACTATCTCCCAAATGCAAGGTCACAGGTCCACACCCCTAGTCGTAAATCCAACTCGCTTGGTCATTCATTTTTAACAGTACAAGTATGAACAACCAGACGATCACTAGAGGGTAAAGTACGAGAGGGAACTCAAATAAAATGTCATTAAAACATGCTGTGTCAACTTTAATGCAAGAAAGTGATACATGGGTGAATAAAACAATTCATAGAAATAAAATACAATAATCTGAAGTACTGTTTCTTAAATTAGTGAAATCATACTCCATCACAGGAAAAAGAATGACAAAGTAAGACAATAACTTAATATAGTTTCTATTAATTAACAAGTTTAAAGAAATAGGATAAATCGTAAAGACAACATTCTAAGGATGGAGGAGAATACAATATCTAATCTCGCCCTTGTATGCTATCCTGGTCGACACATGAAGAGATTGTTTGAATTATGAGGTCGGAACAGGCTTAGTAACCTATCTATGAAGAGGTTTCATGCATGCAAGTTTATTTAATTATTTATATATCCACGTGTTAATTTATTTGTTTTTAAGTTAAAAACGTCTAATGCTGAGAAACATACGCGCATTTCTTATTAAGTTATATACAGCTTTCGAATTCAACTAGGTTTTCCGTAAAAGTAAATAAGGAACATTCGTTCTATTTATCTCAAGTGAGAAAAATAATACAGGAGAGACCTTGTTGGAGGTAGGGGGTTATTAAATGTCCCAACATGCAATGTTTTAGATTCAGTTTTCTTTTTATCTGAGCGAAGTTATGTTTTTATATATTGCTGATTTCAGTGACACAGAAAGTTAGTCATCATCCGTCTGTTCCGAAGATAGCGAGTTCGATCCTGACTGAGGTCCACGAATATAGAGGTATTTAAATACATGATAAATCCATATCGTTTGCTTACGTCATGCTAAATAAGTATTATTTTTGGCATCGCATTATCTCCTAAAATCCAATGCAATTGATAGGAAATTAGGAATGTAGTAGTAGTAGTAGTAGTAGTAGTAGTAGTAGTAATAATCAATCCGTCGAACAAAGTTTCATTTTCGATGGAGTATATTAAGTTTAGTTGAATTAAAAATCTAACAAGTTCCACCTTTATCAATACAACATTTTTCTTGCTTTTGTATTAACATTGGGCTTTCATCATTACAGGGTTGCACTGAACTGGGAAGCTACACCCGCCTAACAACTTTAGGGTAAATTAAAATCACAGTTCCAACCATTACATTTACACCATAAAAACTACGTTTCTGCGCACCAACAAAGTTAAGAAGACGGCGCAGTTTAATAATTTTTGTTGTACACAACGAGTTTTTATCCAACAAATGGCTATCAACGTATATATGAAATGAACATTTTAACATTAAAGGACTGTATTCAACTTTATTCCTCAATTTTAAGATCGTATAAGAACCTGACATTTACGATGTATAGATCAAAAGAGTATTTTGTATTGAAAAAGGTGGAATTTGTTAGATTCTTAATTCAATTGTGATCTCAGTTCAATACGGACAAATAATATGAAGTTCCTTATGTTTAATTCACTTTAGTTATTTTTTATCTTCTTTTGTTACACGCTTAACGTCTCACTAACAGTTCGAAGGTTTACGCCGTCGTATGGATGGGAAAGGGTTAGGACTGGGAATGTTGCAACCGTGGCCTTAATTAAGGTACAACCCTAGCATTTGCCTGTTATCATCATCATCATTATCATTTCATGTATTGTTTCTATAGAAGAGCTGTTACGGTGTATAGAAAAGATTCATATTTCCACGCCATCTCTTCCTGCAGCGTCCTAGAGATCTCTTCCCAGCGGGGCAGTAGTATATGACTGCCTTGGGGATTCTGCTGTCTTTCCATCCTGTTTAGGTGTTCTAGCCAATTTCTCTGGTTTTCATACATGTATTCAATTACAGGTCTGATTTTAAGGTCATTCAGCACTTCTGTATTTCTTTTCTGTTCCCACTTAGTGACTCCTGCTGTTTGCCGCATGTATTTCATTTCAGCTGTAATTATTCTTCTCTCATCGCATTACCGTGGGGTCCGCGCTTCACCTCCATAGCAAGGTACAGGTCTTGCCAACGTTTCGTAGATTCTTGTACGGGCGTGTCTTTGAACTAATGGTGGTTTGAAATCTTTATGTAGTATTCTCAAACATCTGTTGAATTTGGAGATTTTCTCGGATATAGCCTATACATTTCTTCAAAGAAAGACAGTTTGTAGCCGAGGTATTTAAAATCATTTACTCTTTCCAAAATGTTATTATTTAGGCAGGTATCGCTTCTAACTGGCTCCTTACCACAAAAAAGCTATTATCTTAGTTTTCTCACGGGATATTTCCATTGGGTACTTTCCTGAGACCAGGTTTAGGTTACACATTGAACGCTGTAAATCATCTTCTGAGGTGGCGACCAGAACTAAGTCATCTGCAAATGATATTTTATCCAGCTCTATATTTCTGTCAATGCGGATGGACCTATGTCTTGTTTCTCTTAATTCTCGTATGAGAGCATTAATATAGATTTTGAACAGGAGGGGGTAAAGAAAGTAACCCTGCTTTACTCCTGTGTTTATTGTTTTCCAATCTGATAATATATAGTTGACCTTTACGGAAATCAGGTTATGTTTATAGAGGTTACTTATGTTCTGCTCCATCTGTTGTGGGGTGTGATCAGATATTAAAATATTAAGTAAGATATTTCGGTTTACTTTATGAAAAGGTTTTTTGAAGTCCACAAAGGCAATGTGGGTTTCTACATTAAATTCCCTGTGTTTTTCTAGAAGGAAAATAGGAGACCATGCAAAACCATCTTCAGGGCTGCCGACAGTGGGATTCGAACCCACTGTCTCCCGAATACAAGCTCACAGCTGTATGACACTAACGGCACGGCCAACTCGCTCGTTTATAACCTTCTTTCCTCTTAACAACAGTCCTTACTGCCTCAGTTGGAGCAAGATATTACTACTTGCTTTAGTAATTCAATGAATCAATTATGAATGTTTACTGCCCACCTTAGTCTCATTTCCAGTTTTCTCTCCTTTGAGACACTTGTCAGGATTTGCCTATTTTACTTTAACGCTGGCGTAAATAAGCCCTTACTTTTCAGTTCCTCGCATCATAGACGCAATGAATTGCAGTGGCAGCGTTGACGGATTATGAGAATGCTCCTTCAAAACGTGCCCTGCTTTCCGAGAGTAAAACCGTTTAACAGACACACCATGTGTTCGGGCTGGAAAATTACTTTGTGTAGTCTTACAAGATCAAAGGAGTTTATTCATAAACTCCTTAGTTTGTGAATGTGTTCCTGACAGGCTTGCCAACCACGGGGATTAAAATTTCAAAGCCAGCTGAGTGAGCTTCACACTCAGGTTGCCATGAATAGTGCCAGACGGCGCCACCAGAAAACTTCGCCGTCTACCTTATCCTCGTTATTTCACATCAGGTAAACACATTATGAAGACTGTTTTAGTTAAAAGTACTTGCTGATCCCGTTGCATCATTCTGGTATAAAGGACCAAAGAACATTCCCCTGTTCTTAATGCGAGTGAAGTATCACCATCTGTGTGACGGTATAGCCTGTAGGTACTTCTTCTTCTTCTTCTTCTTCATGGCCTTTATAAATCCACTGCTCATATGTATACCTCTTTTAAGTCGGTGGATGCACGGTGGGTCTAGGCCCACAAGTGGCCAAGGCTGGTCCGTGGTCTAACAGCTCTGCACTCCGACTGGCCAACCAAGCAGAGGAGGGGTAGACCTCACGGCTGGCCCCAACCGTTGGCTGTCCTGATAATGGTTTTCCGTGGTTTTCCATTCTCCTGAACTAAGGCGAATGCCGGGACAGTACCTAAGATAGACCACGGCCACAAACGCCCTCACCTTCTCCGCGCATCTCCTTCACCGTAACAAATCTTCCGGCCTGAAGTACGGTGTAACCGTCTGAGAGGCCCGCCTCCCCCTTCAGATGGGGAAAGAAAACATTTCAGAAGTAGTAGTAGTAGTAGTAGTAGTAGTAGTAGTAGTAGTTGTAATGCCTCTGTTCTTTTCAGTCTCTTTGATTCTAAGCCTCCCCGTACCAGTGTTCTCCTGGTACCTTATTTACGCCAACTGTCCCTTATGTGGTCTTTCTACGTTACTCATGTATTTTTACAATCTCCAGTAAAAGATCCCTTTGTGCTAGTGGCTTTATGTCGCACTGACACAGATAGATAGTATGGCGATGATGGGATAGGCTTAGGAGTTGGAAGGAAGTGGCTATGGCCTTAGTTAAGGTACAGTTCCAGCATATTTCCTGGTGTGAAAATGGGAAACCACGGAAAACCATCTTCAGGGCTGCCGACAGTGGGATTCGAACCCACTCTCTCCCGGATACAAGCTCACAGCCGCGTGCCCCTAACCGCACGGCCAACTCGCCCGGAAAAAGATCCTAGAGGTACATCTTTTAGTATCTGGTCTCGAAGTAATCGACTATAGTACCGGTACTTGGCACGAAGTGCTTTAAGCTAAAAATGAAATATTGCCACCATATTCTCTCATGTTTAATGGTTCATCATTGCTGCCATATTAACTAGTTATATTTTGGAATCACAAGAGATAACCATCAACAAAGTAACCTCTATATGAAAAACAATAATGCAGGTTCTCTTAGCCAAGTAAATGACCAATAAATGTATTCATAATTAAGTCAGTTTTCATGTTCAATGATTTCCCAACTTCCTCGTGCCCTTACTCCTTCCTCAACCCGCCGAAGCTCCTGGCCAGGGTGAAGGCGTAACCTTCAAGGTGGCCCGCCCCTCCCCTTCAGGGAGGGGAATGAAAACTTAGGGAAAAAATATTCAATGAAGAGTTAAGGAAATAAATGCTTTCTCCCACCTTCACTCGATTTAGTGTTATACATTTCTGCCTTTATTTTGATGTACTGTACGCATTACTATAATCGTATTCTTCGGTGTTTGCCTGGTGTAAATAACTGAGCTATCTTCTTGAAATTTGCTATTACTTGCCGGACTGAAGTGGAACTACGGTGTAATAATCCACACAAATAAATATATTACATGTACATATGTCATAAGTCAATAATAATACACAAAGGCTGCAAACCGTACTAAAGCCGATACATGACAAGGTTAGATTAGGTTAAATTGTTAAAGAAATTTCTTTCCACTTCAGCTGATTGACCTTTAGAGAGGAGGGAACATTTCTTTCCTTCTCGGAGGAGTTCTTAGAGACTTTTCTTGCTTCTTCTTCATCCTAACCGATTTCTATAGGTACAAATTAGACGAAAACAGACCGTATTAATAAAATGCTGTGTTCGTCATTTAACGCCAACTACGTTAATAAGTAAGTTACATTATTTTAACATGCCTCAATTCAACTTACCTGGAATTACACAAACAGATTTACAATCCTGCAAATGTAACGCTAGTGGTTTTTAAAATATGGCAGTGGCAATATGTACAATCTTGCAAGTCACGAAGAAAATCATGAGTACATAGTGTCAACATGCAAGATTAATAGTAAATTTAAGACTTTGTATAGGAAAGTACGGTCCCTAAACTGTATGGTTAGCGATCCTGAAACGCACCCGACAGTCAGAAAATACACTACCTTCAGTATTAACACGGGAGAAAGAGTAAGGTTTTAGCCTTAGTGTATAAGTTTGCGTGGCAGGGACTACACTCGGGTTCATCTACGCAACGTAACGTTCACAGAAGGTTTGTTCAGCGGATTTTCAAATATGTTCCTTGTTTTGATTTTGATATTTACATGCAATTTGGTAAAATTAATCTATACTGTTTGAATTTATGTAACAAAACTTAGCGTGATATTTTGTTGTATTACTGTAAAAGGCCGAAGATGACTTCCAATAAAGTTGAAACTCGAATACGCGAAATAGAAAATATCATGGTGAAAACTACATCGAAAATTCTTCATCATGATTAAATTCCACAACAAATCTGCTACAGCCATTGACATAAAAAAAACTAATAATTGTATGGTATATTCCGCCTGGGACAGGTCCTGCTAAGCTAAGGTGCCATTTTTGTATTTTAGGGATAATCTCAAAGGAGCATGGAACATTTCCGTTAAAATCGATTTTTCGCTGTATGAAGGTTCTGCTAAGGGTAGATTTCATCGGGCGAGTTGGCCGTGCGCGTAGAAGCGCGCGGCTGTGAGCTTTCATCCGGGAGATAGTAGGTTCGAATCCCAATATCAGCAGCCCTGAAGATGGTTTTTCGCGGTTTGCCATTTTCACACCAGGCAAATGCTGGGGCTGTACCTTAACTAAGGCCACGGCCGCTTCCTTCCAACTCCTCCTAGGCTTTTCTTATCCCATCGTCGCCATAAGACCTATCTGTGTCGGTGCGACGTAAAGCCCCTAGCAAAAAAAGGGGAGATTTCTTTATATTTAAATAACATTTATATACCAGCGTAAAGAGATGTTGCCACCAGGGCATTCCTTTTTTTTATTATTATTATTATTAAGTCAGGCAGAGTGTCTGTGATGATAGAGCGTTGGTATTTGAAGGTGTGAAAAAACGTCAAAACTAGCGGACGGTGAAATTATGGCACCTCAGCGTCTCCAAAGCGGTGAAAATAGTTAATGGGACGTAAAATTGAAAACATAGTAATGTATATCTGTCTACCCCTCCGTCCCGTTTCTTGATACGCACAGTGGGTAATTTCTAGCATCCAGCCGGCCAAAAATAATATTTTCAACCCTTGTCTTTGGTGCGCATTTTCTGTGAGTCGTGTTTATAACACTCTTGGGTACAGTAATTAAGTATTGAAAAGTCGCGCTGTCTGATTATCTATTCTCACCGAAGGCCTAAAGTGGCTCTCCTCCATTAGGGCATCATATTCTGGCGAGGCGAGTGCGCAGTTATTATTATGTGAGGGCTCAGTAAAGACATCAGAACTAAATATTTCTTTAGCTTGCAATGTGATTATATTAGATGAAGGTATTTATTTTTATATAGTATGTAGTATTTTCTGAAAATTACTATATTGTTGCCCGAAATATGCACTTAAAATTCAGGTACACGGTGTCCAAGCGCTATGTAATTATACAAATATTTGAGCTGACTTTCAAACTGGATTGCCTTTGATTTCCGCAATGAAAGTCTTTTAGATGAGTTGTATATACTTCAATGAATTGAAAACTGTGACTTTTTGCTGCTACCAGGCGCGACCATGAGAGTAATTAATATTTTTTAGAAGCCATGTACTCTGTAACCTGGAGGTCGGTTTTCGAGCAGTTGAGGAACAGCAGGGAATATAAGCGGAACGATGATATTGCGAATGTTGTAATTGACCGTTTAGGCTTCGAGGATTGTTACGAGGATATATCCAAGTCAATAAGGAAATCTGTAAGTATTTTGTGTGCTAAAATTTGATCACGCTGGACAAAATATGGTAGAAAAAGGGACAAATTGCTGAAGTACAATAAAAGTTAGTTCGAGCAGAGAATGAGCCATGCAGAAGGACGTGCATCACAAAAATGTCAGGATGAGACTGCCATTAGCCTACTTTAGCTCATTCCATGTCAAGGAAACAGTATTGCTCTTATGACAACAGGGTTGCCATTACGAACGGCTCCGCTCAACGCCATCACGGGAAAACGGCGGCACATAAATTTGTGTAAATCAGTATGTGAGTTCAAGACAAAAGGCTGAAGAAACTAAGCTAAAAATTACTTTTATGAACTTAAGGGGACGTGGGGTTCGGTTCGTACAGAATCAGAGGTAAACTACGGCACATAAGAAACCTCAGCACTGAAATACAAGGCAAATTGCGAGAGAAAATAGACAAATGATTTTTATGGACTTGAGGGGCGGGTGATGTATTTAATTGCATTTAATAAATTTATCCAAACAATAAAAGCTAGAAAACAGACGCAGTAAATAAATACTGCAGATGACTACAAAAGATCACAGTATTAATGTTAAAGAAATAAATCACGCACGTAGGCTTATCGCATAATTCTCATTCAGCACAATACATTTACGCACTGATTTAAAGCCTAAAATACACACACAATAAATAAATACTGTAGATGACTTCACCACAGAAGTTCAGAGAGGAAACGCGTCTATTAGTTGATATCCAAAGGAAAGTGCTGGCAATACCAATGATGGAAACCACTAGAAGATTCTTCAGAGAGGCTTCCACTTCTGCGGATATTACTGGAGTAGATATAAATTTAATAAGCATCTACGTGCCATCGTATAAACTCTTTCGTGTGGGTATGCCATTGATAAAGTAACATTTGGTATGTGCGCAAAGGAAACTATACAATTAATTGTACTTACAAAAATACAAATCGTACTACATGCCTGTAACTTTGCACAAACTCTTGGGTCATGCCACTGTGTTATACCTATTGGACACCCCTCCTAGGAAGCCCAGGAGACTACGAATAAAGATAATAGGAAACCTTCCAGAAATACCAAAATACTGACCTTTTCCATAGGCTGCTTGTATCATCGGACCCTTATATTACCAGCTTAGGGAAATCAAGTGGACCTGTTAATTTTTCAACCTTTCCCGATGCCTCTGTCTTATGTTGTTGCGCCACGTTGGGCGACCAAATTTAATGCACCTTTCGTCTATTAATGTTCCCGCGGTGACTTCCTCTATTACGCCGCGTTGGAGCATTGACTGAATATACACCTGTTTAAATATTGCTCCGGCTACTAAATTCAAAGCATCGGGTCGAAAATCATACCTAGACTCTGAACTGAGATATCATTTATGAACACGAGCTACAACAACATGGTGCATATTCGTTTCTCAGGGTAAATTCGCTTCATTATATTCCCATATGCTTTAGACAAATCGTAGATTCCGTTGAAGAGTATCTGTCCGTTCAACCAGTCATTCCGTATCCATACGTCAAGGAAATTATCTGATCATCACCTAGTATTTAGAATAAATTAATTCAATAGATCCGTATAATATCATACTACTATGTACTACAAGTTACTTAAGGAATAGAAACGCAAAATCAAAACTATATCTAGTTTATTAGCATGCTAATGTATCATAAAATTGAATAATATGCATCCATCGGCAATAAAGGAAGGAAAATCATGTGAAATTACAAATATCATTCTCAAATGCTTGACTTCCGAGATAAACATATTTGAAAAATCTTTAAATTATCTTCATATTTGCTTACATTTTCGTTAAGTTTCAAAAATATACCATATCTTCCATGTTTAAATTGATCCAAGGGGAAGAATAGGGACCAAAACTTTATTAATCCAAGGAGGAGTGGAATATATTCCTTTTAATATTGTTTGGGATTTTCTTTGGGGCATCATTTAGGTTTCATCTTTCATTTCGGTCTGTTTGACCAAATTTACTTGGATACATGTTTGGATTCTTGTTTGGATTTTCACTTGTGACTCATCACGTTACGAGATAAGCATTACCATGTTTAAATCTGGGTTCAAAACACCCATGCAGTTATTAACATTCCTATCATAACCAAAAAATGAATAAATTAAAACTGTATATCACCGTATGTACAAAATAAATCAAATAATCTTACTACAGAGTGCCATAGATATGATAGTACGTCAGCCTAACCTGCGAATATCGTGCCATGAATTCCTTATCATATGCCAATATATTTACTTATTCTCAAATATTTCTTCGCTGTGCCAAGATTTTTTCAAAGAAAACCGTTCTTCATACTAGCGTTGACGCGCTGACCTTCAAATATATAAATATGCGAGACTCCATTCTATTCTTGAATATTTATATTACGTAATGTATAACAAACACGTAACCTATCAATATCTTCCTCTGAAAGTTACTACGAGACACATTATGCTTGGCTCACGACATACATTCAACTTAACATGGCCTAAATCCTTCACTTGCAGTGCTAATCCAAATATAAATATAATACGTAACACAGGAATTCGCAATTCAATCATCTATCCAATTCTCAAGCAACGAACAGAAACATATCTACTCACTCTAATTACAACTTGCCACATTAACATTCCATTTCCTTTATATATATATATATATACCTCCATATTTAAAAATATATTCATTCAATTCCACTTAAATAACCTCTGTGTTACGGTAGCAATACTTAATAACCTGATTATTCTCTCATACACTGCAACTTCGTAATATTTCAAACATTTCCTTACAATACAATTATCGTACTGCCATGATTGCAACACATATTGACCTGAAGTTTTAGGTTACGTCTCGTATCTCGCCTGGATTTTCTACAACCACAACTGGTTACACATTTCACGGTCTACACGTATGGATTGGCACTAAACATGCAAGAATACTCAATCACATCTAGTTTCCATTAACCTTAAAATTATTACATTAGCACCATAGTTATACAGCATATTGGCACATTTCATCGGCTAATAATTGGCATTTATATTCTAATATCCTTTCATTGGCACTACATCTCTTACTTCTAGCACTCCTGCACACATATAAATATTTTTCATCAATTGATTTCAAATTCATTACGATGCAACTCATAATACTTATCTCGTAACGGGATTTTGCTGCTGGATCTCTCCTGGACTAGGACATCTTGGAGTAGGCAGCCCCTGCAGTCCAAAGATTACGTCATCTGCGGCTCCGGCTGGGGATCTTGGCTTGAGCTATTTCATCTTGAGCGACCATTTCCATCTGTTTAAGCTTACTCCATCTTGTCACCAAATACATAGTAGAATTCATATTATACTGGTGAACAGTAGGCTACTCAATACGTAATATTTGTCTTCAGAATCTCGTATTGGTCGAAAATATTCTTTTTTAAATTTAGAGATTTCTCTAATTCGGCCTACTTTTTGCTATTTCTTTCGCTTAAACAGATATTGTCTCCCTCCTGGAAACAATAAATTATGCCTTCTTTAGCAAGGATTTGCCGCTATAATACTAATTTCGGCAATGTATGACTCGGCTGTAGTTTCCTTTCGCTTCTGAGTTTAGGTGTTACAGTAACAAATATTTTCCTTCAAATCTACGCCTTTTCTGCCGATATTTTTGCAGATGTAATCTTCACTGCTGTTTGTATATTAATACTTTAGTATTTAACGTTACGTTGACCCTTTTATATCCTTCCGTAAGTCGTGCTGCTGCTCTTCAACTCGTAACTTTTTCTTCTCAAGGTAGTGAAGAATCGGTTTCATTCAAATTTTTTTAGTCCATCATTATTTAATCTTGAGATTCCTTTTCCTTGCGGCCGGACGATATCGATTTACTAGATCTCTACTCTGTGTATTTTCACATTACCTGAAGCTATTGTGCGCCATATTTGTCCACTGTTTCCATGGCATTTACGGCCGCTAATGTAACGTAATGGTACACAAGGAGGAGGAAGTTGATTCCGCTTTCACGATAAGTGCTCAACTTACTGTCTGAGCCTCCTGTATCTGGTTTTGCCGAAGGAGTTAATGAAAGTGACGATAGCGATTCTTATGTAACTGCATCTAATGAATAAATTGTTTGGCAAGTACATGTATTCCTGTATCTGTTTTTAAACATTCTAAATATCATGTCCCACTATTAACATCCTACATTCCTGAAATTACGCACTGTGATACGGGGTTGCGATGAGGTGAGATTAATTTACATGGCATTCCTTGAAGAACGGGTGCCCTTCATGACGTCAACTCGGTTGAGGAACTAATGAAGATGAAATGAATAATAGTAATTGAAACTGGGTAAGGATGTGGAATAAAACGGCTGTTGCTTATGAATAGGAACTTTCCCGGTAATTTCCTGGGAGGAAAAATGGGAAAATACAGAGAGCTATTCTCAGGGCAGACGACGGTTGGTTTCGAACCCTCACGTATCCCGAGTGCAGAGTTTGACTTCATAGCATTAGCGCGTTAACATGCGTAGCCATTCCGCTCGGTCAAGAAAATAATAATAATAATAATAATAATAATAAGAAGAAGAAGAAGAAGAAGAAGAAGAAGAAGAAGAATGCCTTAGGTTTCTTCTTAAGAACAAAGAGGATAGAGAGATCCTTCATCTATATAATTTAAAATCAGTACCTTATCTTTCTAGCTCTTGAGGGAGTTGTTTAAAGGAATCCAATTTCATATTCTTTAGCGCGTGTGTGAACCACAGACCACCTCAAAGCCCCTCTTGTTTTTCGATTGTATGAGAAGCCATTGAGGCTGTTCAGACAGGCAGTAGAGATACGCAAACTGTGAGATAGGGGATCAGCAGGGTAAAACAATAGCCGAAACTGAGATTACGATTCTGCCACAAGCAGCTCATTGTGCCGTCTTGGATGTGCACTGCTACCAACCTCATCTTGGCACAGAGCACGCACGCACGCTTAGCAGTGTATGCGTGTGAGGATACAATGGAACAGGAGATGTGGAAGTAGGGGTGGGAAGGGATGGAATGAGAGAGTTTTATGCGAGGCTATATAGCTCTCATGAGAGTCCTGGGACATAGGGAGAGAGGGAGATGTGAAACACAGAAACAATCTACAGTAGGGAGGAGAAGTAACAAAGAGAGAAGAGATAGATGACGCGGAATAAAATATCTCTATGGAAATGAGGATAACAAAGATGTGCCAACTGAGAATGACTAGTAAGGTGGAAAAAAAGTGGGATCAAGAATATACTCTCAAAGCCCACGCTGATGAAATGCTATGGTTCAAACTTGAACAGCCGAGGAGAAACTTCGACTTAATACTGATTGCAAAATAAATAAATAAATAAATAAATAAATAAATAAATAAATAAATAAATAAATAAATAAATAAATAAATAAATTGTAGACTTAATACAAGTGTATCGTAAAGAAATGTGCGAAAGTGGTACCCTTGCAGGTCCCAAGTTTTCTGAAAGACATCGGCAAAGCTTTTTTAAGAACTGAACAGCGAAGATCTCATTTTAAGGTGAAATAATCCATGACAAGGAAATGTTCTGTTAGAATTATTGTGACTTTGCACTGTGAATGAAAGAACAGCCCTGTCTCTTCAGAAGGAGTCCTTCACTGCCTTTCCAGAACTGAATCACAAGAAATACAGGTGTAATGAAAGGAATATTCACGAAGAGATTTTGGTCCTAGAACACTTAAAAGTGCGAGTGGATGTGGCGGAACCCTGTTATTTTGAAGGAAATGATCCTCTATTTACAGAATTGAAATGCCAAGAACTCTGTTGGAAGTACTATTGTACAAATCTTTCAGAAAAAATTGTCGTTCTGGAACTGGTATCGGTTAATAACATGAGTGAAGATGTCCGGCTCCATGGCTAAATGGTTAGGGTGCTGGCCTTTGGTCACAGGGGTCCCGAATTCGATTCCCGGCAGGCTCGGGAATTTTAACCTTAATTGGTTAGTAGCGCCGGCACGGGGCTGGGTCTATGCGTCACTTTAATCACCATTTAATCCTATTCACGACGCGCAGGTCGCCTACGGGAGTCAAATCAAAAGACCTGCATCTGGCGAGCCGAACTTGTCCTCGGACACTGCCGGCACTAAAAGCCACACGCCATTTCATTTTTTCATGAGTGAAGAGAAACATTTTTGTTTAGAAATGCACCGTCTTTGTAACTGTATAACTATGAATTGCTCTGCTTAAGATACTAATAAGGAATATTTAGAGAGGAGATTGCTGGAACTGGTGTAAATTCACAACATGAGTACAGCTATGCCAGTTTGAAAGACTGACATTGCATGCAGAAGTGAACCGGGAAGAACTCGGTTAAAATATCTTTAATAATGACTTTCATTCGTCCATCGGATATAACACTGATGCATAGAGGGTGATAAACTATTCTGCTACCTACTGGGTCCCACATATTTTTTATATGTATGCGATAACATGGGCTTGAGTTGAACTAGGTGTTCACTCAACTTACAAGAGAAATGGGTAGCAGGTTAATTTCCGAGTATCCGTGGTTTTGGATAATACAAGTCTTTACATTCCACTCTTCTAGGGTACTCAGTAGCATGTACGAAAATTTATTTAATTTTAAATAGGTTTTCCCAACTGCACAGATTATCAGGGGCATAACAAAATATACACCAATCACCCAAAATGAATCAGCAATAACAAGAAATCTCAATAACTGATCAATGCGTTGGATAATAGGACCACCTGTATTGTATCATTCCTCTTACAAAACTCTCAGAAAATTGTGTTAATTTCTGATTACACAAATTTTAGAGTGGTGTACCACTCCTCTCACAAATATTTCATAAAATGGTTTACTTTTCTATTTACAAAAACATCATGAAGTGTCTTATCTTTCTTCCACACAAGTCTCCGAACATGACGTATCTATGCCCTTACACAAATTTCAGAAAGTGTTGTATCATTTTTCTTAGACAAATCTCAGAACGTGGTTTATATTTCTCTTTACAGTGACTCATGAAAGTCGTGTATCTCATGCAAAGTGGTGTATCCTTCCTCTCAGACCAATTTATATCAGAAACTAGTGTATATTTCCTCATGTAGAGAAGATAATAAGTAGCATATTTTCCTGAGATTTAATTATCAGGGATTAGTCTATAACTTATCTTAGACAAATTCATATTATGGTGGATAAAGTGATAGATAGATAACCATGCTAAATTTCTTACGTCCCAGTTACTACTGTAACGGTTTCTGGAGACCCTAAATAACGGAATTTTGTTCCTCAGGAGTTCTTTTACTTTGCGGTAAATTTCTTCACTCGAGATACGTATTTGAGAACCATCAAATACCAATGGACTGAGCCGGGTTCGGACCCGCAAACACGATATCAGAAGAACAGCGTTCTATTATCTGAGCTACTCAGATAAATAATCAAGTTTTTATACTGGAAAAGGTAGGGAAATTCAGCCACCCCTCATTTATTGCCAGCGATTTAACGTCTTACTAACCTACCGAGCGTTTTCAGTGGCACAACGATGAGAAGGGGCTAGGGCTGGAAAGGTAGCGACTGTGGTCTCAGTTAAGTACAGCCTGGTGTAAAAATGCCAAATCATGGAATACATCTCTTCAGGGCTGACGATGGTGGGGGGTTTAAACCCACCATCTCTCGAACACAGGCTCACTGCTGCTCGACCCGAAACAGGAGGATAACTCGCTCACATTTTCTAAATTTAACGAGGTTTAGCGCGTTCATACCGTTTCATTTACTTTGATATGAACTTTCCTAACCTAAATTAGAGTGATAAAGTATTATATGGGAGATTAGATACACATCACTGGAGTATATATATTTCTTCTCACAAAAAGGGGCATTTTTATCCACATCGTAATCAGCCTTTACAGTCATTGGAAAGCGTCTCACTACTTTGCTATCTTTTCGCTTCCATGACAAAAGCGGTCTTCAGCTCTTCGTAGTATACGTTTGATTTTTTTGCTTGATCGAACCATCTACCAACTATACTTCCTCGAAGTCTTCTGCCTTACACTTTGCCTAATACAACCGGCGGTAGCTTTCAATCGTGACAGCCGTTTAGTGATATTTAGTTATCCTATGATGGACGTATGTAATCTTTCAAATATTTGAGAATATTTCTTCTACTGCCAAACCTTCCTTTACATTAATCGTGCATATCACCTCTGTGTATAATTCTACTATGGACCAGATCATTTTGTTTGACAAACGTGGCAACAACAGCCCGCCTGCTCACTGAATCAAATTATTTTTGGAGATCTATCGCTGCAATATAATATAATCTCCCACCTTTTCTCTTTGAATATTTTTCAATTATTGTTTTAATTATAGGTAGATTATCTGCGGTTCTCATTCCTTTCCTAAATCCAGACTGGTACGCTAGGAGTATATAGTAATCTTCTGCCCATCTCATAATTCTTTTTGCCAGAATTTCGGTGTAAATATTGCTAAGTGTATCCAGCAAGGCAATACCCCAATAGTTGTTGCTATTAGATCTCTCCCCTTTCCTTTTTTATGCTGGATATACAATTCCTTCTTGCCAGGAACTTGGAATTATTCTACCATGAAGGATGCCGTCGAATATAGTAGTTATTATTTCCTGCATCTCGCTGTTCTTACCTAACTCGTTCCAAAATTCTTAAGTGATTCCACTGATAGCACTTGATTTATCTCCCTTATATCTTTTCAAAGTGTCTGCCGAATCACCTGTTGATATTGCGTCGTCTAAGGAAGGCAGAGTGTACCCCACATGAGTAAGTATGCCAGTATGGATTTCGTTTATTTTCTATGTACATTTACCCCCTAAAAAACTTTTGAAATATACTAACCACTCCTGGTTGCTTATGATTGTTGGATTATCACTTTTATATTTTTTACAAATATTGCTTATTTTTTCCAGATTTTCTTAGTTTTGTTTCCTTTACAATACCTATTTAATAATTCTCCATCTTTGGCGTGCCAGTTCTTTTTATTTTCACTCAATAAATCTTTGTACTCTTTCATCATTTTGAAATTCTTGCGATCCCTCATTTCTGTATACTTTTAGTGCCTTTACGACTTCGATTTTCCTTTTCTTACACTCATCATTTTACCATGATTTTCTTTTCATTTTCCCTGCTCTTTCTTATAACCATTTTTCCTGCTATTGTTACTGATCCTCCAGCGATTTTTATTGCTTCTTCTATGTTATTACTCTCTATAATGCTCTCAATACCAAATTTCAGAATACCAAACGTTTTCCCCCAATAGCAGTTCCTAATTATTTTGTACTTTAAAAAGTACTGTATGTGGAAAAAGAAAATTAAAAACATCAAAACAAATGAAAAGGATAGTAATAAAGGATAATATAGATTTGTAGCCTGCATATCCTAGAATAATAAATACAATTACTAATACATTAAAAATAATTTCAGTCGTAGTAATATATAAATGGTTGTATGGTTGTGTCATTACATTATATTCATAATTCAGCCGTTAGGCCTAAGTAAGTCAGTTGTTAATGGTAAGATACTCCAAAAAGACTTGTGACACGAAAGTAAGCATAAAGTAAGCTAAGGAAAGATGCATTTATCCTAGACAATATAGCATTTTTAACGTTCAGGGCAAAATAAATTATATTTAGTGCAGTAATAGTCAAATAATTATAAGAGGGAAATTTAATGCATGTATCGAACTTTAATGAATTGCAATAAAATAGTGCTCTCTCCATAGTTTCAGGTGATCCATAACTAGCGGATGGGAGTGCTCTATTCTATTCTATTCTATTCTATTCTATTCTATACTATTCTATTTTATGTAATCTTCCATCCGTCAATGGTACTAGAAACATTCTCCGCCAACATCATATCTCGAATATATTAGTATAAATTTAAGGGGCTGCCTGGCCGAGGCGGTAAAGGCGTGCTCAGTTCGCCCGAAAGGACGTGGGTTCGAATCCCCGTCAGGAAGTCGTAAAATTTAAGAAACGAGTTTTCCACTTCCGGAGGTGCATATGGCCCTGAGGTTCACTCAGTCTACACCAAAAATGAGTATCAGGTTAATTCCTGGGGCAAAGGCGGCTAACGACTCCACCCCATCACGTGCCGAGTTTAACGATGGTGGAAGCCTTTACCTTCCACTCCTCCAAGGGCCTTCATGGCCTGTACGGAGGTGACTTTGCTTGTTTTGCTTTGCTTAGTATAAATTTAAATACGGTGAAGACTTGAGATTCAATCAGACGTAGACTAAAATCACTTATCACTGGCCATGTACAACACTATTTTAATAACCTTTTCGCTGCATCACGTGTCATTGATCACTGAACCCAACTACACAATATCACCGACTACTTTCAAGTCCCATAAATATCCAACTAGTTGTGATTAGGCTCGTCCATAAATTACTACTAGTTCGGTATTTTTCCTGTTCAACAATAAAATGTAATTTAGACTAACATTCATTCGTATACAGATCTTATCAAACGATTCTATCGACAGTTCGGTAGATATAAAGAATGTAAAGCATGGGGAGTATAAGTCTCTGGTAAGACGACAATTAGAGTATGGTTCCAGTTTATGGGACCTTCGCCACGACTACTTGATACGAGAACTGGAAAAGATTCAAAGCACAGCAGCAGGATTTGTTCTTCGTGAGTTTCGACAAAGCAGTAGTGTTACGAAAATATTGCAAAATGTGGACTGGGAAGAGATGTTCGATTATGTGGTATGTTTCGAGCTGTCAGTTGAGAGATGGCGTGGAATGGCATTAGTGGAGCGGGGCTCTGAAAGTAGGAAAGAACATAATATGAAGATAAAGCTGGAATTCAAGAGGACAAATAGGACCATTTATAGGACAGAGAGTACGGGATTGGAATAAATTATCAAGGGAAATGTTCGATAAATTTCCAAGTTCCTTGAAATCGTTTAAGAAGGAGCTAGGTAAACAACTGATAGGGAATCTGCCAGGAGGGCGACTGCCCTAAATGCAGATAACTGATGATTGATATCTCAGAGAGTTCCCCTCTGTTACACACTGTGGTGGAAAGCGCAGAGTTCTAGGGACAGACGACAGTACTTCAGGTCGCCAGTGAGTTGGGTCTGTCAGAAGTTGCCGGCCTTTATTGTTGGAGTACACGTGCAAAATGGAAACCTGTCAGGCGCCCATAACTTGCTATTTCCGGTCAAACAACGTAGCCTATAGCTTTAACGTCGTCGTAGCCAGGAAACTCTACACAATGCAACACTACTGTTTTAACGCACGAATCGATAATGTTTGATTAGAAGTGACTCAGAGGGAGATCCAGTTTTGAACCTCGCATCGCTCGTGGCTTTATGATGACATTTCAGATAGAGTTTCAAACGTATACAAACAAAACCGTTTGACCACTTTCCAGGCTGCCTTGTTGATTTTCTTCTCAAATAACACCGCTGTAGGGACCATGTGGGAAGGATAGTGCTGTGGGTTGCCGGTAGCCTTACTCTGCGGTTATCTTAGAATTATAGAGGAGATAACGGTTCGATTCACGATAGTGAGACTTTTTTTTTTTGCTAGTTGCTTTACGTCTCACCGACACAGATAGGTCTTATGACGACGATGGGACAAGGAAGGGCTAGGAGAGGGAAGGAAGTGGCCGTGGCCTTAATTAAGGTACAGCCCCAGCATTTACCTGGTGTGAAAATGGGAAACCATTTTCAGGACTGCCGATAGTGGGGTTCGAACCTACTATCTCCCGAATACTGGATACTGGCCGAACTTAAGCGACTGCAGCTATCGAGCTCGGTTGAGAAAAATTTAATAAACAGCCCAACTCTTCACACGCAGTAGTTAGTCTATTCAGCTTGCTTTACAAATGAGTCTGGTGAGATGAAATAAATATCATTTCTGCTTTATTTTCATTAAGAAAGTTAGAGAGAAGAGTATAGTTCAATTCTCGATAGGGATAGAGATAAAGAGAATAATACAGCCCTTTTCAGGCAGCGCTATATCTACTCAGCCAGCTATCCAAATGAGTGTGTTAAAATACAAATAATGTCATTATTATGTTGGTTCTGACGCTACACGACCCCAATCGCGTAGTAAATTCCCTCGGTTGCAGAATGTTTGTATATTGCGAATATGTTACACCCTGAAAAAATCACACGGATATAAAATTAGCCAATTTTCCTTCATGCAGTACGTTTTTTTTGCTAGGGGCTTTACGTCGCACCGACACAGATAGGTCTTATGGCGACGATAGGATAGGAAAGGCCTAGGAGTTGGAAGTAAACGGCCGTGGCCTTAATTAAGGTACAGCCCCAGCATTTGCCTGGTGTGAAATTGGGAAACCACGGAAAACCATCTTCAGGGCTGCCGATAGTGGGATTCGAACCTACTATCTCCCGGATGCAAGCTCACAGCCGCGCGCCTCTACGCGCACGGCCAACTCGCCCGGTAAATGCAGTACTTTCTATTTATAGAAGAACATTTTGATATTCTGCACAATTATCAGGTTTCCGCACTCTATAGTATGATGCAATATGTATCCACTCATTAACGGATTTTGGTGCTGAGATCCTTGGATGCCTTTGCTGCTGAGACAGAGTTTACAGTGTAATATGCCTTATCAATTTTACAGACCTCTCTCAGTCTCATCCTTGGCTTTGACAGTATGCAAGTGTCTGAGGTATACACAATGCTAGCAATGCCATTACTTATACAGTGCCTGTTATGAATGGTGTGAAAATGCCACTTATAGGGTCAGATGATGCGTACATTTCAGTGGTCTTGGCAGATTGATATGTAATAGCAACTTCAGGCTCGGCTAAGAAATCCATGGGAAACTATATCACTCCTCATTTAACTTGTACGCCTCTTCAGTGATGCCTGGTCCATCTATGACAGCTGACGACGGAGATGTTGAGGAAACCAGCCTTCCAGCTGAATGCTCAACATATTATTATTATTATTATTATTATTATTATTATTATTATTATTATTATTATTATTATTATTATTCGTTATGCCCAGCGAAGCTGTGCAATCGAACTTATTTAGCTGATTTTGTTGCCTTTTCCTTACCCAAAAACCTCTTGTCTTCATATTCTCTCTGTGGCTTTATCTGCGATTTTCTGACCACGTTTTGTTGGTGGTAGATCTGAGATTGTCTGCAAAGCAGTGATTGACGACTAATTTTCTGAACTTAAATCTGTCTGATACAGTGTCATCTTTAATGCCTATTTTCTGAGGATCTTTTCCAACTTCAAGCAACCAAATATTTACAACTTTCATTCAGAGGACAAGGTTCAGAATTCTGATCAGTCTCTCATTACTCCCTCCAAGAATATGTCCATAAAATTTCAAATGACTTTTCCTAAATCTGCCTTAGATTTTCTTCCTTTTTCTTCCTTTTGTTTTCTAGTTACAGCTACACTTCCGGACCCACGTTGTAATACCCATTTTTCCCTTCTCTTTAATTTGACGTTGAGTTTTGGCATTCTGTATACGTTATGATATATATTATATGGTGCCTGCTATTTGTTGTGAGCACCAAGCTCGATAGCCACGGCCGCTTCCTTCCAACTCCTGGGCCTTTCCTCTTCCATTGTCGCCGTAAGATATATCTGTGTCGGTGCGACGTAAAGCAAATAGCAAAAAAAAAAAATTGTTGTGAGCCAATGCCATGTTGAACAGATGAACTTTAATTTATTGTTTTCAAAATAATATATACATTTTCAGTGATTATGATTTAACTGTTCTAATCCAGGAAAATTCCATTTTTTCTTTGCTTAAATAATTGGGATTTAGAGTATTTTGCTTCTTGAGAGTATGAATAAGACTCAGCACCCAAGAAACGCCGAAAATGTCATTGTTTAGGAAGTCATTGAACTATACAGAATACACACACACACCCACATTGAGTTAAAATGCTGTTAATCATTTTCTCGTATTTGTCGAGGTGGTGCGGTTCTTTCTACTCCACCAACAGAGATGAGCATCGTGTGCCATTTTAACACCAAAACAATCTTCAAAATCTGACAGTACGAAAAATTTAACCCGGGCCTCCGAGGATGGCAGCTAATAAGAGTTAGGCATTAAACTACGTATGAGGGGAGGGGACTCATTCTAAAAGCTATCCTTGCCTTCAGCGCACGCTGGATGTCAGACACATAAATATGCTATGCAGCATGTAGAGTCTATGCTACTGTTTCCTTAAACTGGTGAAAACTACAACCACGCGGGCAAAGCCGTGGGTAGAAAGTAGCGGTTGCAATAAAGGAATATGATCTCTGAAGTTGCTGGTCGTCCGTCATCGGGAGAAAAGACCATTCACTTTATTCGCTGATTCAATTGGACTTTTTCAGAAAAATATATAATTAGAACGCATCTCTTCTCGGTCATAGTGTCTTACTGTCCTAAAATCATTCGTGAGATAATGAAACTAACAAAAAATATTACGGTTATTATGCCTTAAATTACTTTTGTTAACTCTTTCTATGTTCTGTGAAAAGTTTATCATCATCAACATCATCATCTGTTTACCCTCCAGGGTCGGCTTTTCCCTCGGACACAGCGAGGGATCCCACCTCCACCGCTTCAAGGACAGTGTCCTGGAGCTTCAGACTCTTGGTCGGGGATACAACTGGGGAGAATGATCAGTACCTCGCCCAGGCGGCCTCACTTGCTATGCTGAACAGGGGCCTTGTGGAGGGATGGGAAGATTGGAAGGGATAGGCAAGGAAGAGGTAAGGAAGCAGCCGTGGCCTTATATTAAGTACCATCCCGGCATTCGCCTGGAGGAGAAGTGGGAAACCACGGAAAACCACTTCCAGGATGGCTGAGGTGGGCATCGAACCCACCTCTACTCAGTTGACCTCCCGAGGCTGAGTAGACCCCGTTCCAGCCCTCATACCACTTTTCAAATTTCGTGGCATTGCCGGGAATCGAACCCGGGCCTCCGGGGGTGGCAGCTAATCACGCTAACCACTACAACACAGAGGCGGACGAAAAGTTTAATTAATAAATTTCAACTCCATAAGAAAATGATCAATTATTCAGTTGCAAGTTTTCTCACTTTCAAATTACCTATTTAAAAACGTATATTTGAGTTTTGTGAACGGTATATTTTGATGATTTATCATAGGGCCTATACAGTTCCACTCCTGATAAGGGCAGATCGAAAGCTCTATCTCACTTGTTAAAATAGTCAATCCTACAGTATGTCCCTGTATTTCTCAAATCTGCTCTGTTGTAAATTTAAAAGGCCCACCTCCACAGCGTAACGTTGACGTTATTTGCGGCCTTCTTCACGTCACCATGTTCGATATGCCTGAAAAGAACCGTATCACCTCACAATAAGGAAACGAATGTAATCCGGTTCCTTGGCTGAATGGTTAACGAAGTGGTCTTCCGTTAGGAAGACCCCAGTTCAATTCACGACCGGGTCGGCAAGTTTTATTTTAAGACGGCGAATTCCCTTCACCTGCGGAACTGAACGTATGCGCTATCCTCAACATCCATGCAACTAATACGACATACACAGTAACTAGCAGTACCTCATACGCTGCAGATGCTGCCTATCCTCGTCATCGGGTCGGTCTGTTTTTTTGTTTTTGCAAGTTGATTTACGTCGCACCGACACAGATAGGTCTGATGGCGACGATGGGAGAGGAAAGAGCTAGGAGTGGGAAGGAAGCGACCGTGGCCTTAATTAAGGTACAGCCCCAGCATTTGCCTGGTGTGAAAATGGGAAAAAACGGAAACCATCTTCATGGCTGCCACCAGTGGGGTTCGAACTCACTCTCTCCCGATTGTGAGCTGATAGCTACGTGACCGACGGAATTAATTAAGCTGTTTCTAAACATCAGTGGAAACCGAAGCCAAGTATATCACTCGGTTTTGGAAATGTGGAGGTTTCAAGACAAACATGTGGAAAAAATGAAACTATTTTTTTCCTTTGTGAAAATCAAATGATCATAAATATAGCCCGGATTTTTTGCAGTAACAGGTTAGAATGCAAACTAATTTGGTTAGTAGGAAGTGTCGGCTACCCGCTCTCCCACAGTGTAGCAAGAGTAACATAAATTATAGGGGTTCTGATGGGTCGTACCCCTAATATTTATGGAAAGACCGTAACATAGTCGATGTGAAGGTGGACTATATTTGCCACTGGCTTCAGTAAGTTTGCATTCTAACCTATCAATGCATACAAATCCGGGCTCTAATCATAAATAAATATATCGCGGTCATGGCCATCCATCAACGGCTGCTAATTTCAAAAGACCACCAACAATAAGACACAGCCTGCACGGTTGCTAGGATTTCACTTCCGTCTCACATTTTGTGACGCTAACGTCCATAAGGCAAATTTCCAGATGACCCCTAGCCATGAGACATATTTACATCAAAATTATGTAAACTCTAGCTTAGTAAACATTTAGTTTCTGGATCGGGTTTGTAATAAATGATACTCGAAGTTAAACAATGTACATGCCCTTGTGGGATGACAAAGCTGGAAGTGTCGAAATTCAGTTATTAAGATTCAAAATCTCTTTAATTCCTGGCATTGTCCTCTCCTCAAATGACATAAAAAACAAGCAAATCTACTGTTGTTTGTGGTTTAGTATTGTGTCATACTGTTATAAATTCAGTCTTAAAAACAATTCGTGATACAAGACAGTTTTGGCTTATCAGTTCAAAAATTTAACATACACAAAATATTTTTTCATGGGGAAGTACAAACTGTTAGCCATCCTGTTTTAAAGCTAATTACAGGATAAAAGAAGAGGCTCCACCCTTCGAGGAACGAAGGTCGGGAAACGAAGGGGAAGGGCGACGAAGAGCGTGAAGGCTTAGGGGTAAGAAGAGAACAAAGTTTGACCAAAGGAGGTTGGGTAGGAAAGTTGAAAGTAAGCGGACTAGCACAATTAAGTTGAAGCAATATCAGACTTAGCTAGAGGCACATTCCCAATTTGAGAGCCCCTAGGGTACTGTGTTAGTCATTTCTTACAATGGGCAGGGGATACCGTGATCGTATTTTATCGTCGAAACCCACAGGAGGTTTGTACCTGATTCGAAGATTGGCAACTTAGCTGAGAAGCAAGGGACATTCTTCACATTCCTCTCCACAAACGATGTTCTCGATGAGAAATATTCAAAGTTTATCATTGCTACGCAGTACTCTGATAGAATATCTGCCAGTGAGCCATGCAGTGTCTGCTTTTTCTCCCTCCCCATTCTCGCCCGAGTGCATGGCTGTTCATGTAATTACATATTACTCTACTCCATATTCAGTTAATGGAGTTTAATGGCCTTCTCCTCACTACAGCAGAATGCCACGTATAGCAATGCAGTGCCTATGAATAGCGGCGTGCCTTTTCATTTCCTATTCAGCGGGAATGATCCAACCAACTGGAACATGCAGAGGCTTACATCACTACTGTTACTAGTTTGTCGAACATATTCTCTATACCGCTACAAAATTTTGTGATGCCACTGAGTCATTCTATTTGTCGAATTGGATAACCCACGATTTTTTAACTAAAGTGATTGTCCGACTCTTTGGCTGAATGGTCAGCGTACTGCCCTTCGGTTCAAAGGGTCAAATATTCAATTTTCAGCCAGATCTGAGATATTAATCACATCTAATTAATTCTTCCGTCTCGGGCACTGAGTGCTTGTGTGTCTACCAACACTCTTCTCTTCATATTCAGACAACGCACCGCACTAGCAACCACCACAGAAACACGCAATAGTGATTACATCCCTCCGTATAGGGTTGGCATCAGGAAGGGCATCCAGCCACAAAACACGACGAAATCTACATGTATGACGCAGTTCACACCCCAGACCCCACAGGTGTGGTAACGGTGGTAGTATTATAATACAAATTGATATTAATTTCTGACGGTTTTCGTAGACGCCAAGATGCCATAATTTTGTCTCGCGGGATTTATTTTATGTGCCAGTAAATCTACCGACACAAGGCTGTTATATCTGAGCATATTCAAATACCAGTGGACTGTGCCAGTATCGGACCTTTCAAGTTGGGTTCAGAAGGCCAAATCCCCAACCGTCTGAGCCACTCAGCCCGGCGAAAGTAAATCCATATCCTCGTCCCCGAGTTGGAGTAGCTCTTTTCAGGTATAGCCCTAATGGAGATGAGCTACAAGTACTTACTTAGCCACACACCAGCGCTACTACTATTTTTAAATTCCTGTCAGTATCGTGAATCGAACCCGGACCGCTTGGAGGCAGCTAATAGTGCCAACTGTTAAACTACGGATGTGGACAACTTCGATAATAGATCCTTCTGACAGCGTGCAACTATTTATCTGAATGAATAATTAAATTCTGCAAAGAATTATCAGAGGATAGTATATGGGTCAAAAATAGGTACATGAATTTGAAAATGAACTAAAATTTTACTGTATAGTTAAGATATTATATACACAGAGACTGGCGAAATGTTGAGGCATACAAAAATGTTGTAATATTAATAATAATAATAATAATAATAATAATAATAATAATAATAATAATAATAATAATAATAATAATAATAATAATTTCGTGTGGCTATTTCTAGCCGGGTGCAGCCCTTGTGAGGCATTCCCTCCGATGAGGGTGTGCGGCATCTGATATGTGTAGGACACTGCGTGTTATTGTGGTGGAGGATAGTGTTATGTGTGGTGTGTGAGTAGCAGGAATGTTGGGGTCAGCAGGAACATCCAGTCCCCCGAGCCAAGGGAATTAACCATTTAAGGTTAAAATCTCCGACCTGGCCTAGAATAGAACCCCGGACCCTCTGGACCAAAGGCCAGCACGCTAACCATATAGCCATGGTGCTAAGCAAACAATGTTGTAATATATGAACAAAGAAATATGGGAAAGGGGACACGAAGTAAGGTGCAAACAGAGGCGACACATGTAAGTGGATGAATGGATTTACATGATGAGATATACTAGACCAGGCCATAAATCAAATGGGCAGCCTCGACCTCTCAAGGCTGAGAACGATCCCGGAAGAAGATAGAGAGCGAGTAGGAAAGAGTCGGCGGGGACTAAGGTCTATAGTCAACACACACATAGAATTCAAAAATTACAAAAATCACCCTTTAAAACATAATAAAATAAAAATGTCCCCTTTTTCTGCCTTTAGGACGACACGGACATTTATTTCACTTAACCTATCTAGTGATGTAGGGGTAGCGTACCTGCCTCTTACCCGGAGGACCCGGGTACGACTCCCGACCAGGCCAGGGATTTTTACCTGGATCCGAGGGCTAGTTGGAGGTCCACTCAGCCTATGTGAGTTCATTTGAGGAGCTATCTGACGGTGAGATAGCGGCCCCGGTCTAGAATGATAAGAATAATGGCCGAGAAGATTCGTCGTGCTGAACACACGACACCTCGTAATCTGCAGGGCTTCGGACTGAGCAGCGGTCGCTTAGTAGTACAATGCCCTTCAAGGGCTGTAGTGCCATGGGGTTTGGTTTAGTTATCGAGTGATGTCTGGAAAATTATTTGAGCAGAGTGAATACGTAAACCTGCTTCCAACGCAACATACGTGTTGATGATGATGATGATGAACCTTGTTTAAAGGACCTAACATCTAGGTCATCGGCCCCTAGTGGTACGAGATAAGATGATATTTTGTGACAATTAAAATTCCAAAATTCATCCACTGACCAGAATTCAAAACATGATGATGAAAAATGTATATATATGAATATAAAATAATCAGCGGATCCACTTCACGATACTGACAGTTAAAAATAATTCCAAACTCCATCCACTGACTCGAATTCAAAAAGACAACGATGAACAAGGATTATGAACTTAATGAACTTAAACTGGCTGGTGACATGACCCTATTCATTTTACGACGAGGACATAAAAAGGTACCCATACGCTGGGACAAGTGCATTTCCAAAGCAGGAAACTATGTGTAAAAATAAATTGTAATTGCTTTGTGTTTCTAATAAATGAATTTAAATAAAAATTAAAATTCATTTCATATTTGATCCCCCAAACTGAACAAGGGACTGCTCCGAACGCAAAATCCTAAATCGATGATGCATGAGTCCAAAATCCACGTCACCGGCTTCTCATAAATGTTACTAACCTCTGGTAAAGTAGAACTGTGGTATTCCTGTAGTAACGTAGACTCATGGTGTTCCCTACACAGTGGTACTAATCATCGGGAATATACTACTCAAAGGTAATGCAGACCAATGGTGTTCCTCACATAATGGCACCACTCATAGGTAACGCTGAACCATGATGTTCCTCACATAGTGGTACTAATCATAGTTATCGCAAACCCACGGTGTCGCTCATATAGTAGTACTAATCACATGCAACGCGTAGACCCGTGGCGATTCTCACAATAATGGTACAAATCACGGGTAACAAAACAAACCCACGGTGTTCCTCACATAGTGTTACTAATCACAGGCTTCTCGCAAACCTGTTGTGGTCCTCACATCGTGGTACTAATCGCAAGTAAAGTCGACCCATGGTGTTCCTCGCGTGATGGTACTAATGAGAAGTAATCTCACGGTTCAAGATCCACCACCTCTTGGTCACCCCTTTTAGTCACGTCTTATGACAGGCAGGGGATACCGCGGATTTATTCTTCGTCTACGTCCCCCGGCAACAGGGGATCGAACAAACATGATCTAGTTTTATTCAGGTTCATAACTGACAATATGTTTTGTAGAGCGATGCATACCAACTAATTTGTATGCCATTGCGTGAATACGTGGAGACTCTTTTTTGCTCCAAATTTTTATAAAATGGAAGGATACTGCCTGGAATATTGTAATACATTTCTTTCATAATTACGTTACATTGAAGCCATATAATTTCTCTTTGAAATCAGACTGGTGCCCGTTCAATGTTTACAGAAGAGGCTGCCATAAAAATGCTTAATTCACGCGATCGATATTTCTAAACCATTGTTGGATTACTGAAGGGCTTCACAGTAACTATTAGAGTTACAATCGGACAAGTTACTCAATTTTAAATATGGGAATTATTCAAACCATTGTGTTTTTTAGCAATGAAGGTTGTATTTTCAAAGCATAAATTCTGTCCCACACAGCACCGATCAACACACTTTAGCCTTGCAATGGAATTTAAATCACTCAAGCGGTTTGAAATTTTGGCTAGAAATAACGGGCAGCAACCCAGCAAGTGCGTCTATGAATTACTTCACAAAGCCTAAGTTTGATATTGTTAAAGGAAGGAAGGATTCATAGGATATATATTCACATACATCCTCAATAAAAACTGCTATACCTTTCAACGTTAAGTCACAAAGCACTGTTTACACCTCCGTATTCGGGAGACGGAGGGAAGTAGACCCACACAGTCGGTTGTCCTGAGATTAAGACAATGCTGATCGTCTGTTTCGACAGCAACGGTGTCATTCATCATGAATTTGTACCCCAGGGTACACCCGTCAACGCGAAATTCTACAGGGAGTTTTGAAACGGCTACTGCAACGCACCAGACGGGTTCGGCTTGAACTGTACCGGAGTGGAGAGTGGAAGCTCCTCCACGACAAGCCGGTCCGCGCACCGTGATCCGCGTGACCCAGTTTTTCTCTGAACGCCAGGAGACTTTTCTTCCACACCCTCCATATTCTCCGGATTTGGCGCCGGCAGATTGTTTGTTCCCCTATCTTAAATTAGCCCTGAAAGGCCACCGGTTCGACAGTGTAGCAGTTATCCAGCAATGCATGACAAGGGTTCTCCGGGAGATTCCAAACGAAGCGTTTGCTGCCAGCCTCCAGCAACTTTACAGTCGATCTCAAAAGTGTGTTGTAGCTAACGGATATTACTTTGAAGGCCAGTAAAGGAGTTTTGTAAGTAAATTACGTTGTATTTATTTCATGAGACCATTCATCGAACTTTTCAGGCACAGGTTGTATTTTGAGTTTTCTGGTATATCCCGCATTCTTGCTGAAACTGTTGCAATGACTTAAACCGAAACTCTCGTATTGTATGAAATTTCGTCGTCTTTAGGTCGACAAATAAATCTTATTCTTTAAAGAAGGTTTTCCATATTTCTGTAATCGTTTATGCCACGTCAATATTAACTTAAAATATAAAGTGAAAGGTATCACTACCTACTGAGACCTAATATATTCATATTGCATGAAATATACATACATGCATACATACATAAATGCATTATTGTAGAACATTACGTCTTTCAGCGTTCAGTCTGCAAGCCTCTGTGAATTTACTAAATATCGCCACAATCCTCTATTTGCAACTAGTGCTGTGGCCACATTTGGTTCTATACCTCGTGTCTTTAAATCGTTAGAAACTTAGTCTAACCATCGTCTTCTGGGTCTCCCTCTACTTCTCTTACCCTCCATAACAGAGTCCAATATTCTCCTAGGTAACCTATCCTCCTCCATTCGCCTCACATTACCCCACCACCGAAGCCGGTTTATGCGTACAGCTTCATCCATCGAGTTAATTCCTATCTTAGCCTTTATCTCCTCATTCCGAGTAACCTCCTGACAATGTTCCCACCTGTTTGTGCCAGGAATCATTCTCGCTACTTTCATGTCTGTTACTTCTAACTTATGAATAAGATATCCTAAGTCCATCCATCTTTTGCTCCCGTAAAGCAAAGTTGGTCTGAAAAGAGATCGATGTAAAAATAGTTTCGTCCGGGAGCTGACTTCCTTCTTACAGAATACTGTTGATCGCAACTGCGAGCTCACTGCATTAGTTTTATTGCACCTTGATTCAATCTCACTTACAATATTACCATCCTGGGAGAACACACATTTTTATTACTTGAAATTATCTACATGTACCAGGTTTGTATCACAAATCTGACATTCAACTCTGTTGAATTTCTTATCTACTGACATCAATTTAGTCTTCGAAAGGCTAATTAGCCTACTATACACATTGCACCTAGTTCCTACAGGCTTTCGGCACAATCTGCCATTAAGACCAAGTCATCAGCATACTACATTTCCACCAAACTGAATTCATTGCCACTTTATACCATTCAGCAGCTGATCCATGTAAACCACGAAAAATAAATGTTAAATATTACAGCCTTGTCTAACCCCTGTAAGTTCTCTGAACCAATAGCTCATTCTACTATCAATTCTCACTGCAGCCCAATTGTCAAAGTACATTTCTTTGGTTAATTTTAATAATCTACATTAAATTCTGTAGTCCCCCGGTATGGTGAATATCTTTTCCCTCGGTATACTGTCAGATGATTTCTCTAGATCTACGAAACACAAACACAACTGTCTATTCCTCTTGTAGCATTCTTCATTCACCTGGCACATACTGAAAATCTGACCCTGACATCCCCTCTGTGGTTTGAAACCACACAGGTTTTCATCCACGTTCCACTTAACCACTGATCATACCCTCCCTTCCAAGATGCCAGTGAATACTTGGCCTGCTATACTAATCAATAAGATACCTCGATAGTTGTTGCAATACTTTCTGTTACCATGCCTATAGATAGGTGCAATTACTGCTTTTGTCCAATCTGAAGGTAGCTTACCAGCAATCGATGCTAATATTATTCTATGAAGCCAATTCATCCCTGTCTTTCCACTAGACTTCACAATTCCAGGGCTAATTTCATCTCTTCCTGCTGCTTTATGATAATTGAAGTTATTTACAATCCTTTCCATTTCTTCAAGCGTAAATTCACAAACATCATTTTCCTCCTCCCCATGAGCTTCGTTGTACACGACACCGCCATACAGATTTCCAGTTGCGTTGAGAAGATTTTCAAAATATTCCCTCCACCTGTCCAGTGATTCCCTGGGATCTGTTATGAGTTCACCTGAATGACCCAAAACACTGTTCATATCCTTTCTGCCTCCCTCACTAAGTTTGTTACTGTCCAGAAAGGTTTCCCTGATGTTTGACCCAGCCTTTCCAGGTTATTATCAACATCTTCCCATGACTTCTTTTTGGATTGAACAACTATTTGTTGGTACACCACCTTTTATGCGGAAACTACTTGTTCAAAGTCTTATATTCCCCATAATTGACTACGGATCAGTCGTATACAACGACTTATCTCAAACTTTGAACATACAACTGCAGAGGGTACAAAACACATGTGTTCGTTACGTTACAAATGCCAGGCGTGATGAACACATAACATCCTATTACATACAGCTGCAATGGTTGAAACTCCATGAACGACGGGAAATCTCAGTAGCCGTTGCTACGCACAAAATACTCAAACTGAAGGCCCCACCCTACCTATATAACGCATTTAAATCTATGGAGTCAGTACATAACAGATATAATAGGTTTACAAAAACTACCCTTCAAATTCCCCTTCATCATACCACTAAATTTAACAAATATTTTGTTTGCACTGCATCCCGTATCTTCAATGTCTTTAATCTTCACCGTTTCGCAAATGACAGGAACTGCACCCAACTAAAGCAGTCCTTAACATCTATCTTACTGGAGGAGTACGCAAGGGGCTGAGATCAGGTATTCTTGTGTCTAATAATAAGAAATATGTATATTTCTAAGAAAATTGTTTCTGTTTTTATATTCCTGAGATTCTTGTAGCCTAAAATATTAAAAAATCGAATGATATACTTTATTACTTCTTATATGATTTATGTTTTAATTTTATTGGAATTTGTATCTGTATTTTAATTTTTAATTTTAATGTTTAATTTAATATTTTAATATTATAAAATGTAGTTAGTATATTCATTAACTTTTTTTGTGTTATAAGTAGACGCTACATAAAGGGGCTTTTCAGCCTCAGTGGCATGTATATAATCATTATCAATAAATTCAATTCAATTCAAATTCTCTTTCATATATATAATTCCCTGTCTGCATCAGCACTTGTTTGGAGCCATTTCCGATATGCCTTATTTTTACGTTTGCAAGCTGTTCTCACTTCATCATTCCGCCAAGTTGTTAGCTTTTTTCCATCTTTAGACAGAGTTGTTCCTAGGCACTCCCTTGCTGTTGCTACTACAGCATATCATGAGCCTGCCTACTATCCACTGTTCGGAACTACTCGATAATTATATCCATGTACTCCTGTCTAATTTCCTCGTCCTGGAGATTTTCTACTCTTATTCGTTTGCAGACAGATTTCACTTTCTCTATCCTAGGCCTAGATATACTTAGTTCACTACAGATCAGATAATGGTCTGTATCATCATCGAAAAATCCACGAATAACTCGTACATTCCTAACGGATTTCCTGAATTCGAAGTCGGTTAAGATATAGTATATTACGGATCTGGTACCCCTACCCTCCTATGTGTAGTGGTGAATAGCCTTATGCTTGAAGAATGTATCCGTAACTGCTAAACCCATTCTAGCACAGAAGTCCAGAAGACACTTCCCATTCCTACCAGCTTCCAAACCTTCCCCACATTTACCAATCAACCTTTCGTACCCTTCAGTTGTAATTCCAACTCTAGCATTGAAATCGCCCATTAGCACTATCCTATCCTTGCTTTTGACCCTGAATACGATATCACTCAATGCTTCATAAAACTTGTCAACATCCCCATTTGCACCCTCACATGGTGAATGTATGTATGTTCAGTCCCTCAGCGCCAACGCTAGTGGGATCCTCAACAGCTCTGCCATCAGCTGTTATAGATGTCCTAGGCATCAATGAAGAGGCGTACTAGGGAAATGAGGAGTGAGGTAGTTTATCGTTGCTTTCTTCACACATGGTGAATACACTGACACAAATCTCGTCCTAATTCCTCCAACTGCCAAATCTACTCATATCATTCGCTCATTTACGTGCCTAACAGACACAATGTTGAGTGCAATAGTATTCCTGATGAACAGGCCTGCCCTTCCCTTTTTAACACTTGTCCAGTACACTTTATAATCTCCTATCTCGTCCTCGTTATCTCCCCTTACCCGAAAATCACTTACTCCTAGCACATCCAGATGCATCCTCTTTGCTGACTCAGCCATTTCTACTTCTTCTCTTCCGTATGCCCCACTAATATTGATAGCTGTCCATCGAATTCCATTTCATTCGCCAAGTTGTTTCCAAGGTGTCACTCGCCTGTCAAATGGGAGTGGGACTCCGTTACTACCATAGGAGTAAAATGTTCTGAGCTCGGTAAATTCATAAAGCAAGATGCTGCCCTACTTACACAGAGACCAAGTGAGGAGCTGTCCTCTAACGAGGTAGGGACCACTGGTGGACTGTGTAGCCCTGGCCGCCTGAGTACAAGGAAGGCCATGACTCAGAATATGTCCTAGATGCCCACTCCCATTCCGTAGCAACTGGTATCCCGACTCTTAGGACCACTTACTAGGCCACTCAGCCGTTGCCCATGGTTCACGAACTAGGACATGAGTACCATGAAACATATATATAATTATAATCTTTTCAATAGTCCTGTTTCTTGGCTAAATGTCAGCGTTCTGGCTCTCTGTTCAGAGAGTTCGTATTTCGATTCCCCGGCCAGTCAGGAATTTTAAATGCGTATAGTTAACTCCTCTATCTCGCGGAATGTATGCTTGTGTTCGTCTACAACATAACACACTACACGCATTCTCTTGTTGTCTGGAAGTGCACCCGACCATAAGACTCAGCCAAATCTATATCAGTTGCGGACCCCTAATAAATTCGTCAAAAACAAGGAAGAAGTGTCTACTATATAACACTGAATAGAATTAAGTTGCTCATGACAATTATAAACGTGGCTGTCTACTGTATATTGTACTTGTCTACTCTATTTCGAGTCAAGCTTGCATGATAGATTCTTGGAATGTTATACATTTACTATCAACCAAGTACAAACCGTCAGAATTATGTTACTATAACAAAATTAGAAGTATTGAATTTCTTGGATACTTTCTACAAAATTCCCGAGAATGTAAACTAGGATCAGTGAGCTTGCATCCGGGAGATATTGGATTCGAACCCTACTGTCGGCAGTCTTGAAGATGGTTTTTCGTGGTTTACAATTTTCACATCAAGAAAACGCTGGGGCTGTACATAAATTAAGGCCACAGCCGCTTCCTTCCCATTCCTAGGCTCTTCCTATCCCATAGTCACCATAAGACCTATGTGAATCGGTGCGATGTAAAACAGATTCTAAAAAAATACTACGGTCAAAGTTAAAAAAGTCACTAGCTGTGTACATCGTAATATCCACTTGATTCGAATGAGTTCAGGTACTTTATGTTCATTAACGGTAAATATTCCATCACGTGAGGCGGTCGATAAGAAACGACAGACATATTACTTTGGAACAAAGAATGTGTATCTCGCGCCCCACGGCCAGCCGCCAAATTCATTACGTGCTCCTCGTCAGTCGGTTATCGGTAAATTTGCTGTGAGTTTAAGAGAACTTAAACTCGCGTTTAATCGTGTATTGGTATTCATAGTAGCTCCGGAGTCTCTTGTGAATTTGCGGAATTTCTCCAGACAGCGACCTAAATTCACAAATGATAACTTTCCAAACTTCGCGATATACGACTTGTCTGAAGTGTGTCGCAAGTAAAGTACGCTCTACTGTTTAGCTTACTACGACGATAACTCAATAAAGAATTCCATCCCTGTAGTCGGAAGTCTGCGACTTAGCTTTAGCGCCTCGCAGTCAAAGGCTGAATCGAGGAGTTTTACTCGTAGGCTAACTAGTTTATTTCCTTCATTCGGGGACTGATTATTTGTTATTTCCTCAACACTCCTGCAAATCACACACCATGCACAACACTATGGTCCACTATAACAACACTCAAGCGCACTCGGCAGACACTGCTCATCCTCATCGGATGGTTTGCAATAAAAGTGCTATATCAACTGTACAATCCACACGAAATTCTCATTATACAGGAATAAAGTTGTACGGGTTCCGCTGTCCTTAATTTAGTTTGTTTAGCCAATTTTTCAGATACAGTATTATCCGTTTTAGGTCAACTCAAGACCGTATCAGTAGTTATTAGCTTTCGTGTCTATTTGTCTTGTTTGTTTGTTTGTTTGTTCCACCATCCAGGTGAAACGGTTATATATATCTCGATCAAACTTCATATTTAGTGTGTACTCATCCAGGGGAAGTTTTAGATATGCATATAATTTAAAAATCACTGAACAGACTGGGGGATTCATAGAAAAACCAGAACAGTTTTCTTGAATTTTCTCTTATACTATTGATTTTCTGTAAATCCATGGACTATATGTGAAACACCCTTCATTTTAAACATTTTTCGTTATGTGCATAATTTTGCTTACTCATCAAGTGACGGATAAAATTACTATTTTCCGCGAGTTTTATGCTCTGCAATGAGTGACCGACAGACCGACAACAAAACTGCTTGCCAGTAGGGAAGTAACGTATTGGTAATTTCGTCATAATTTCTATAAACTCCTAGTTGTTACTTAGGGAGAAGGTGAGAGTGTCGTCAATCTGTCATTCTGCAGGATAATTGCGGAATACCGTTGGAGGTTACAATAGCCTTCGAATTGCACTAAGGGGGGCTGTAAATATTTCAATAGTACCGCGGAGTGTACACCATTATTTCACACCGTAATGGGTTTCCTGGCATTTGCTACGACTTTTAATGTATTTCTCTTCTATTTTAGTTTTCTGCTTTAATTTCTTGGCTCTGACTTGCTTCTTTGGGCTTAAGTAATAATACCATAAGTCATCATCGTAACTGTTAACCTAAGAATTCCTGCGCCTAAATTTCTCCTCTGTTAACTCTTTCTTAAATCTGTAACACATATCACAATTTAGTGAGGGATATTTCATTTTCCAATGCTTCCGCTTGCTATTTACATATTTGTTCTAAACGGCTGTCGTCGGTTATTTTCCTATTTTGAATTAATGTAGATTTTCTGAACTGTATTATTTTCTCCCTTAATTTCTTCGTATGTATGCGAGTGCTAATGATGAAACCTGGACACCCTTTCCTTTGAGAAAACAATTATCTATTCAAATGTGCAACTTTTGACCCTGAAAAATATCCAGATATGTTAATGACGGTTCATACCTTCGTTTCGGGGTAATTGGTGGTTAAACGGTAAGTCGTATCACAAGACAGATAGCGCAATCGGTTTTCAGTTTTGAGGGATCTACAACTTTGGTCCTATGACTGTTTATCGTATCTCGATCACTAATACGTTAGATATAGCTGCATTTCTCGATTTGAAGTTAATTTTGTACTTTAATACGTATATGTTACCGTTTATCACACTAATATGAAAGATAGAATAATGAAATTCAACACACACATTTACACTACTAGTGGCCATATGCTATCCAAATTTTATGATTCCAGCTGCCACATAAGTATCCGAAAAGTAAAGTAATGTGTGAAAACTTTACTCAATTTCACCCTATTCAATGTTTCTAACACAATATAATCCATAAATATCGGAGATAATGTCATGGAACCAACCATGTAGAACACTAAACGAGGCGGAATCCGTTTGTCTATATAACATACCGTTCAAAAGCAGTAAATCTGGAAATGAAGTTCTGCACTTAGAAACTGCCCATGCTTATCGTTTTTAATAAAGTTGTAGGAGGTCTGTTGTCGTTAATTTTGTTTGCTTTGCCATTTTTTCAGATATTTATAAGTTTTAGGTGAACTCAAGTCCGTATCAGTGGTTTTTAGCTTTCGTGTCTGTTTGTCTATTCCACCATCACGGCGAAACGGCTGTATAGATCTCGATCAAACTTCATATTTTTAGAATATGGTCATCCAGTGGAAGGTATAGATATGCATATGATTTAAAAATACTGAATAGATTCGGTGTTTATAGGAAAAACAAAACAGTTTTCTTCAATTTTCTCGTATACTATTGATTTTCTGTAAAATCCGTAGATAATACGTGAAACTCTCCTCATTTTAAATAAATTTTGTTGTGAAAAATGTATGGCTTCCGACTGAAACAGCTAAATAAAATTCAGGAAGTTAAATCGTCAGATATTACCAGTGTTTCGCCTTAGTGTGGCATGGGCTCATCAGTTGGATACCGCACCTTCTCAAGACACTGGCCAGCTAGCACCTCGGTAGCGACACGACTGCAATCTACCCTGTGATATGCACAACGCAGTGACAACGTACTAGGGGAGAATTGCATATCCACTTGCTATTTATATGCCCTCCCGGGCTAGAATGACCAAAAATATTGCTTGCGATTGAGATAACTATATAAAAGTCAATAAACTCAATCATCAAAAGTTACGAGTGTTTCCCCGCAGTGCGGCATGGGCTCGTCAGTTGGATATCGCACCTTGTGCTAAGAGACATATAATTTAATATAATCTTACTCAATGCGTGTAAGTATTTTACCAGTATCACCTATCCATTCTTCGTAATTTTCTTGTTTGTTTACAATTTATTTTACGTCGCACCGACACAGATAGGTGTTATTGCGACAATTGGACAGAAAGGGGTTAGGAGTTGGAGGGAAGCGGACGTGACCTTAATTAAGGTACAGCCCCTGCATTTGCCTGGTGTGAAAGTGAGAAACCACAGAAAACCATCTTCAGGGCTGCCGACATTGGGGTTCGAAACCACTATCACCCGAATACTGGATACTGGCCGCACATAAGCGACTTTAGCTACCGAGCTTGGTAGAACAGGTTTTTGTAAAACCTGGAATGATTCTCCACATTTTCTCAAATCAAGGTAAGGTTAGAATAATACAGCAGGGGTGCAAGATTAAAAAATGTTTACAGTTTTCAGAACGAAAGATTAGGAGTTACAATAGGAAGACTGGGCCATTATTGACAACAACCAAAGGAATTCTAACTACACACGGTCTTCAAAGGTGTCTGGAATCAACAATGGAGACTGTCAAATATTATATGCCATCATTTAAAAACATGTCCGACTCGTTGGCTGAATGGTCAGCGTACTGGCCTTCGGTTCAGAGGGCCCCGGGTTCGATTCCCGGCCAGGTCGGGGATTTTAAACTTAATTGGTTAATTCCAATAACCCGGGGGCTGGGTGTTTGTGATGTCCCCAACATCCCTGCAGCTAACACCACACATAACACTATCCTCCACCACAATAACACGCAGTTACCTACACATGGCAGATGCCGCCCACCTCATTGGAGGGTCTGCCTTACAAGGTCTGCACTCTGCTAGAAATAGCCACACGAAATATATATATTTATGAACATGGAAATTATTCTTCATTGCCTTCAAATATTTTGAAAACTTAAGTTAAAATTAGCATTGTCCTTATAAATTTACAAATTATTAGACCAAACTGTCTCCTTTGTTTCATTGCGTGATATAGCATTAACCGTAAGTGTGGTCTTTCTTACGTTCCTTCAGCTTTGAAATTATTATTATTATTATTGCTCCTCAGTTTAATTAAACATATATCAGCTAATTTAGTCTTCTTCCGGGCTGAACCGTGTTGCGGTTTTCTGTACATTTCGTACAGTTTGCAAACGTTTCGAATACATTGCAGTATTCTTTGTCAAGGCAACTGAAATACCTCTACTAGACCCGAGGTCTCCCAGGAAACTCTTCATGTTTAAACATGCATTCACTACATCTATTCTTTTTTTGACAAGTTGCTTTACGTCGCACCGACACAAATGTTTTATGGCGACGGTGGGATAGGAAGCGGCCGTGGCCTTAATTACGGTACAGCCCCACTATCTGCTTGGTGCGAAAATAGGAAACCACAGAAAACCATCTTCAGGGCTGCCGACAGTGGGGTTTGAACCCACTATCTCCTGAATACAAAATCACTGCTGCATGCCTTTAACCATATGACGAACTCGCTTAGGGAATTCAATATTTAAATGTTAAGGATGTGGGTTCGATTCCCTGTCAGGAAGTCGAAAAATTTAAGAAACGAGATTTCCACTTTCGGAGGTTCACATGGTCCTGAGGCTCACTCAGCCTACACCAAAAATGAGCACCAGGTTCATTCCTTATGGCAGAGGCAGCCGGGCATAGAGCTAACCACTCTACTCCATCAAGTGCCGAGGTTACGGATAGTGGAAGCCTTTACCTTCCACGCCTCCAACGGTCTACATGGCCTGTACAGAGATGACATCGCTTTTATTTATCATCGTAGGAAATACAAATAAATAATAACCTGCACACCAGGAAAGTCCGATATGAGGAACTTTGTGGCTACACAGACGTAATATCGGTGTTAAGGAACAAATATAGAGAGATGTTTGAAACGCTATTTCCAGAACTCCTTGTTAATTAAGAGATGTGAGCCTCTCTGCAAAATAAACGACTGTGTATCGACTGAAGATTTCAACGCTACATTTTCAATGTTTTATTTTACATTACATTTTGCAAAATGGAACATTATGAAAGTAAATGACTTGCTAAGAAAGAAACCATTCTTTCCAGTTACGACTCCGTTAAATGTACCTGGAAAGCTTTTCGTTCTGTCAAACACACGAGTTCAATATAGATATTACACTATAACATAACTGTAATGTAAAAGAAAAACACTATTAAACAAGGAGTAACACTAAAGTATAGGGAAGCTCTGTGGCTCAGACGGCAGCGCCTCGGCCTCTCACCGCTAGATACCGTGGTTCAAATCTCGGTCACTCCATGAAAGATTTGTGCTGGACGAAGCGGAGGCGGGAGAGGTTTTTCTCCGGGTTCTGCGGTTGTCACTGTCATCTTTCATCCAGCAACACTCTCCATTATCATTTCATAGCATTTATCAGTTATTAATAAATCACTTTGGGAGTGGCGACCCCATTGTAATAATAGCCTATATATGGTTCATTCATTACATCCCTGACCCGCTCAAAGACTGGAAAATAGGTTGTAGGTTTTCAACACTAAAGTATATGGTGTTTGATAATAATCTGTACGGAAGTTGTGCTTTGTTTTTTAGAAGATTTAGGTAATAGAATTTCATTAAGTGAAGTAAAATTTCTGTTGATTTCCTTTTCAGGAAGAAACAAATAGAAATATTGATTTATTTACCAATAGATGGGCCTATAATATTCACATCTTCTTTAATATGTTCATTAAAATTGCCCCATTCTGTATGTACTGTATATTCATTAGTAAGCGCATATCTTGTTGAAACTCTAATATAAATTTTCTACATCAAAGTTCATTACACACTAATATGATTTGCAAGAAATAAGACGACTTTGGTTAAGGTTATAAAATTAACTTTACTTTCAGAATGTTGAAAATATCCACAATTTTTCATTCGGGCTATTTAGAACATTACATTTGGTTCAAGTCTTAGAGGATCCCTATTTTCTTCGTGGCTCCTCAAGGTTTAGCAACAGGTATTCTTCCAATATAACCTGAAAGAGGGAAACACACACAAGAACCTCTGAGATGTTGCGTGGTTGGGATAGCCCTACACCGCTCCTTCAAAACGCGTGGCGACCAACCAACAAAGAATGTAATATGTCACCTCCGCCTCATCTTCTTTTTCTTCAGCGTTTGTCCCTCCTGCTGGCGTGGTCCGTTACATGGATTCGTTGTCTCAAATTAGCTCTCTCCTGGGCCATGTCAGGGTGGTGATTGACGATCTTCAGATCATTATGAAGGGTATCGGCCCATCGCTGTTTTGGTCGTCCCTTTGGTCTACCACCAGCGACTTCTAACATGAAACCCGTCTTCGCGATAGTGTGGGCACCTGCCCTTAGTACATCCTCAAACCATCGTAGACGACTCTCGCGCATTTTTTCTTCAATCGGTGCAACGTCAAATATCTCCCTGATGAATTCATTGAAGATGCGAACCAGTTTAGTGACGCCAGCTGTCCACCTCAGTAATTTAGTCTCCATGACGTCCAGTCGACTATCCGTCTTTGTTGTAGTCGGCAGTCCAGTGCTCAGTTTCTTCCATTCTCTGCATGCAACCTCGCCCACAAGGCTCTCACGCATTCCTTCTAGTTAATCTCACTCCTGAATTCCGCCACACTGCTGAGCTTCAATATGAAGAAAGAAGAGATAGCAGTTAGTCTACCAACAGTAAATGGCATCATTATCAAAGTGAACGGTGAAGAAGCAGATCATAACTATCAAATACAATTGGCTCAGCGCAGCTAGGTTCTTCTGCAGACTTCTAAGATCTCAGATAATCCACATTCAAGACCCCACCTCCCACAGTCTACTCAGCCTTGTGGTCAGAGGGGATGACCCTGAAAAAATCATTGTACAAAAATTAAATTCAAACGGAATCTCCGTCCGAATGGTATTCCGAATAAAGAACTCCCCCCAACCGAACATTATGATCTGGCTACTACTACGGACCACCGAAGACGTCCATCGCCTACTGTCAGAAGGATCTACATCTATCAGCAGCACAATCGTGTGGAGCCATCACATGCTCCACCACCTCAACCCCTACGATGTGAGCGCTGCTTGTAGTAGAACAGTCATAGCACCAATCACTGCCGCGCAGAACGCCCGAATTGTGGACACTGCAGCCAAGCAAACTCCACATCCAGCTGCCCAAATATTCAGTCACCACCTCTATGCTACACATGCTCACGGTAACTAATCAAGAAATCGCAAAGCTCGCCCTGCACCACCGACGGATCAACTGAGGATAATCGTCACCCACACACCCGCAAAAGACTCGCTTTATCCACCGTCCACCATTTAAGATACAATAAGGTTCATCACCCTTTCGCTCATGTACATTTTTCCCCATCATCGTCTCTTTCATTTAATTCACTTCCAAGCTGCAACCAACCAGGCACAAAATTTACACTTTTATACAATACACTCCGGTCTGCGCAACAACTTTTTCCATCACTTAGAAACCCTGATTTAATCCAGTTTCTATAAGTTATTTTTGAAAATAACGGAAGGATCATCACTATAGTATTACAACACATTACATAGGCTATAGCTGAACAATAAGAATTATCCCTTAACACATTTCCACCTCTGATCCTTTATTCAGTCATGCATACTCCTATCGCCCCTTTCTTGAAGTTATACATTCATTCTCTTAGTTATCTCCATATGAATTCAACCTTTCACTCATGAATTCATTCATACATCCACACCCTAACTCAGCAGACAAATTTAAAAAATGAAGTTTCATGTTGCTGACCCAATTAAGTCTAGCCATGAACCCAACAACTTTCCTACCATCTTTATTATCCACACCGCTCCCAATCACCTTCTTCAACCTTTCACTTTTCCAGATAACAGTCGGAATCTCTTGGCCAGAGAGAGAGAAAGATTTACCCTCTGAGTCGCCCACATCCCAATTCAAGAGAGGAATGAAAAACTATTTATGGTGATAATGATGATTATGATGATAATGATGCAATATAGAGCCTAAAGGGCTCTGGGAAACAAATCCCAGCATAAAATCTATTATGTTATTACGTAGTAGAATTCCACGTGGCCGGGATTAAACCGAGGACAAGGAGTAAAGAACTACGTTTTTGGCATACTTACATCTTGTGTCACCTGTTAAACTTTCTAACGTTAAATCTGCAACCCTCTGTGACAGAAATAACTACCTCCACATCCCTATTTCAACAATCACCGCAGTCTCTTTGCAAACGTTTAGCATGAAATTCCAGAAAATAGGATCCGGCAATCGTCCCTAAGTAGTGCCTCTGCTTCTCTTACCCTCCATTGTTGAATATGTAATTCCCCTACTTTAGACTCACCACACTACCCTCAGCTGAAAGTTGATCATAACTTACAGCTCATCCATCTAATTAATTATTAACTTGTCCCTTATATGTTCTTTACGAATACTCTTTCGACACTGTGTCGAATTTCTTGTCTCGGCTGGCAATCTTCATGTCTATAAATGCATTCAAGGAAGCTTACAGTTTGGCATGAGGAGGGCGACAAGATGCAAGCTGATAAAAAAGACAACAAAACAATTTAAAAAAGGAGCACAAAGGCGGAAAAAGAGGACAATTATCCTCGATTTAGGGTATACAGTAAATTCTCACACAATATAAACAATGACACCAATTTTCACGCTTTGCTGATACTGTTCTGAAGATTCAGTTGCCTTTAGGAGTTCTTCTTCTTCTTGCTAGGGGCTTTACGTCGCACCGACGCAGATAGGTCTTATGGCGACGATGGGATAGGAAAGGCCTAGGAGTTTGAAGGAAGCGGCCGTGGCCTTAATTAAGGTACAGCCCTAGCATTTGCCTGGTGTGAAAATGGGAAACCACGGAAAACCATCTTCAGGGCTGCCGATAGTGGGATTCGAACCTACTACCTCCCGGATGCAAGCTCACAGCCGCGCGCCTCTACGCGCACGGCCAACTCGCCCGGTATTACGAGTTCTGGCGTGTCCAACATATACTTATAAAAAGATACACATGTAAATTTCTTTATATTATACTGAACCATTTTTTTTTTTTTTTTTGCTAGTGGCTTTACGTCGCACTGACACTGATAGGTCTTATGGCAAGGATGGGATAGGAAGGCCTAAGAGTTGGAAGGAAACGGCCGTGTTCTTAATTAAGGTACAGCCCCAGCATTTGCCTGCTGTGAAAATGGGAAACAACGGAAAACCATCTCCAGGGCTGCCGACATTGGGATTCGAACCCACTATCTCCCGGATGCAAGCTCACAGCTGCGTGCCCCTAACCACAAGGCAAAATCGTCTGGTATATTGAACCATTAAGAAACTTTTCACAGAAACGGCTCTTATTACCAGTCCATTGTGCTCAGATCAATGAAAATAGTGTTTAATGAAAATAGTGTTTAACGAACGGACATCACGTCACCTCCGCTGAACCATACTGGGCACTCGATGGGCTACTGTAAGTCAGATCAGCGCCCAGTTGAATGTTGGAGGTCAGGAACCCATTTCTACAAGATCTGTAAGGAGGCATAGGATTCACCAGCTGACGACCAACTCGTGTCCCTTTGCTGACACCTCGACACAGAGCTCAGCGACGTGCATGGACCCGCGAACATCGGCAATGTACCATGGAACAGTGGCGGCTTGTGGTATGGTACGATGAATCCCGGTTCCAGGTGTATCGAGCTGATGGGCGCGTGAGAGTGTGGCGTATGCCCTACGAAGCTATGGATCCTGCATGTCAACGAAGTTGTGTCCAGGCGTGAGGTGACACTATTCTGGTCTGGTCGGCGTTCTCATGATCGCAATTAGGCCCCATTGTCAGGATGCAGGGAACGCTGACAGGTGTGCGTTATGTGGACATTCTTTCAGACCATGTGCATCCCTTTCTGGCCCTAGAGTACCTTGGTGGAGATGCCATGGTTCAACAGGACAATGCGCCCTGTCACCGCTCTGTGGTGGCACACAGGTGGTTGGAGGAACACTCCAGTGAAGTTACAAGAATGGATTGGCCCTCCCGATCCCTCGATCTTAATCCAATCGAACATTTATGGGATGTTGTCAATGCTGGTGTACGCTCCATGAACCCCGCACCATCTACACACGACCAACTGCGGGTATCCGCGCAAGACCTTGTAGAGTCAATGTCTCGCCGTTTTGAGGGCTCGCGGAGGAAACACTCAATATTAACAATGTATTCAGTGTCTTTCCATGACTTTTGGTCGCTCAGTGTACTATCATCCTGGAAGAACACATATTTCTAAATACCTGCAGTTTTTGTACATTCAAAACTCCTACGATTGTCCTTGTCTTACCAGTCACATCACATTAACGGCGCATTTTCATATTATTACTTGTTACATTTTATTTTAAGTACCAACATTTTTTTATTGTAACTCTTCAACTCAGGCTCTCATTAAGAGCAAGTTTCCAGCATAAGCAAAACTGCTTACAACATTTCCATCCTGTTGAATTATATCTTTTATTTTTATATATTTCAGTAAATGATCATTATATACAATGAACGACAAATGATGGGTTATAGTCTATTTTTTTCTATCATAAGCTGAGTGTTTTACTTTAAATGTTTTGGCTAGCTACCTATGGGGATCAGTGGTAGAGTTTCGGCCTCCGGATCCCAAGATAGCGGGTTCAAACCCAGTAGAGGTAGTCGGATTTTTGAACGGCGGAAACAGTCCATTCGACACTCCATGTCGGCATGTAAAAGATCTCTGGTGACACATTTGGTGTTTACCCGACAAAGTTCATTAAAATATCAGCCACAGAAACCCAAGAGAGATCCGTTTTAAACTGTCTGCCATCTAGTAAGCCCAGAGTAAAACGGAACGTCGAAATTGACAAGCAGACAGCCAGATGGCGTCAAATTGAAATGTCTGCATATGGTAGCTGAGGTCATGCGATTATTATTATTATTATAATTTTATTATTATTATTATTATTATTATTATTATTATTATTATTATTATTATTATTGATATATTGGCTTCATTACTTTCACCGACGAAAGTATGTTTGAAGGTTGGTGTGGTTATAACTAACATTTTTGGATAAACGATGTAGGCCCAACCAACCCTTCTTAACCATAATCATAGGTGATAGAAGAAAAGAGGTACACTTTCTTCAAATAATGAAAGCAGCGTCTGAAACTAAACGGGAAAAGAAAGACAAAACAAATTTACGGATATTATAGGAGTCACAAATTTCTAAATATTTCTACTTTCTAACAGTGATAGGCATCCATGTGGTTCCAGGCGAATCGAACACTGCTTTTCAGATGAGAAGTATGTTATAAACATTTTTATTCACAAGACTTAAAGGTCTATCTTCGTTTTTGATGTGTACTGCAGGGTTTACGATTTATAACAAAATTTGCGCGCTGTAAATTTACCTTTTATGCGGTTTGGGTTCAATTTATATAAATAAAATTGTGAGAAGTCCGCTGTCTGTACATTCGTCGATCCTAAATTTATTGTAGAATACTTAACCGTTTCAGGTTAGTTTTACATCTTATTAGTAGATTTTAGTGTCTGTATTTCCGTTTTTTCTTTTCAAACTCGCGGGGAAAGGGATGAACACATCTCCATCAATGTCCATATTTATAGTCTACCCATCCAAAACCTGGTTTGAAGACATTAGATATTCGAAAATCACGCAATGGACTGTTTCTTAACAATACTCAACACTTATTTAATGTTTTCTCACATTTCCTTGATTACGTGTAAAATCTGTAGGCTCATTGCAAACCATTCGCTTAATATAAACATTTTTTGTCAAGTACATTTCTTAGTTATTCTTGTTTAGTTTTGACTACAGCGAGTATTTGGCTCGTTCGGTGAAGTTGGGCGTCCATCCGAGTTATTTCACGTACCGTACTAATTGTCCACAAAGTTCGAACTGACAGTGCTTGTGAATAATAATGACAATAATAATTATAATAATCTATATAAATAAAGATGTAGGGGGTCCGCTGTCTGTAATTTCGCTTCTTTCGACAATTTTTCATATATTTATCCGTTTTAGGTCAACTCAAGACCGAATCGGTAGTTTTTATTTTTCGTGTCTGTTTGTCTGTCTGTTTGTCTGTTTGTTTGTTCCACCATCACGGGGGGTTTATAGGAAAAACAGAACGGCTTTCCTCCATTTTCTCTTATACTATTGATTTTCTGCAAAACTCCGTGGACCGTATGTAAAACGCATTTTCATTATAAAAAAACTTTCGTTATGTTCATAGTTTACCTTACTCAACAAATGACGGAGAAATTTACTATTTTCTGCGGGTATCATGCTCTCCATTGAGTGACCGGCAACGAATCTACAGGTTACCATGACAACGTCTCTGACTGCATACCAGCAGGGAAGTAACGTATTGCCATTTCCCTCACCATGCCTTTAAATTCGTGGTTGTTCCTTGGGCAAAAGGCAAGAAAGGCATCAATCCGCCATTCTGCGGGATATTGGTGGAATATCGTTGGAGGTATGTATAACGTTTGGCTCCGGAAAATATCGAAATATGAATGCAATTTTAAAGACTGTGCAAACGTTCGTTTCGGGATAATTGGTGGCTAATCGGTAAGTCGTATCACAAATCAGAAAGCACAATCGCCCTTCATTTTGGAGAGATCTACAACTTTTGTCCTATGCCTTCTTGTCGTATTTATATCCCTTATACGTTAAATAGAGCTGTATTTCTCGATTTCAAGTAATTTTGTACTTTTACACGTATTTGTTATCATTTGACACACTTATAGGCAAGTAGAATCATGACATTCGGCACACACATTAACATGACCAGTGGCTATGTGATAGCCAAATTTTATGATTCTAGCTGTCACGTGAGTATCAGAAATATAAAGGAGTATGTGAAAACTGTACAAAATTTAACCCCATTCAATGATTCTAACTCAATCAAACCATAAATATAGGAGATACGAGAAGATTTCACGGGACCAGCCATGTAGAACACTGAACGGGGCGTCTGACTGTGAAGTCCGTTTGTAGATATCTCGTACAGTTTCAAAGCAGTAACTCTCGAAATAATGGTCTGTACTTCTAGACGTGTCCATGCTCATCTGTATAAATAAAGTTATAGGGGATCCGCTCTCTATAATTTCGTTTGTTTTACCAATTCTTCAGATATTTACCCCTTTTAGGTCAACTCAAGACGGAATCGGTGGTTTTTATTTTCCGTGTCTGTCCGTTCGTCTGTTTGTCTGTTTGTTCCACCATCACGGCGAAACGCCTGGATTAGATCTCGACCAAACGTCATATTTAGTATATACTCATCCCGGCGACAGTTTTGTTATGCATATCGTTTTAAAATCATTCGTGGTTGTTCCTTGAGTAGAAAGCAAGAGTGGTGTCAATCGGACATTCTGCGGGATATTGGCAGATCATTGTTGGAGGTTATAACCGTCCTCGAATAGCTTATGTAATAACACCTTTAGTCATCTTCTTATCTGTTTATCAAAGAATCCCTGCGCCTAAATTTCTCCTCTGTTACCGCTTTCCATAACTCATACCAACATAATTTATTGAGGGGTATTTGATTTTCCAATATATTCACTTGGAATTTACATATTTGTACTCATCCAGCTGTCCTCAGTTATAATCCTATTTTCTATTAACTTCAACTCTCTCAACTGTATTACTTTCTTCCTTAAATACTCCGTATGTATGTGAATGCTAATCCCGAAACCTGGACAATCTTTTCTTTGAGGAAATATAACTTCCAGGCTATGCAAATGTATACATTTTGGCCCCAGAAAATATCGGAATATGGATGCAATTTTAACGACGGTGCAGACCTTCCTTTCGGAATAATTGGTAGCTAAACCGTAAGTCGTATCACAAAAGATCGCGTTTCAATTTGGACAGATCTACAACTTTGGGCCTATGACATGTTGTCGTATCTCGACCCCTTATTCGTTAAATAGTACTGTATTTCTCGAGTTCAGGTCAATTTTATACTTTTTACACGTGTATGTTATCGTTTGGCACACTTATAGGAAAGATCCATCATGAGTCATGACATTGGGCACGCACTTTGACATGACCAGTGGCCATATGTTCGCTAATGTTTTTGATTCCAGGGTCACATGAGTATCAAAAAAATAAAGTAGTGTTTGAAAACTGTACCAAATTTCACCCCATTCAATGACTAACTGAATCTAACCCATAAATATAGGAGATACGAGAAAAGGTCATAGGACCAACCATATAGAACACTGAACGTGTCGCCTGATGCTGAAGTCCGTTTGTAGGTGCAATTTAATATAGTCTTAGTCACTGTCTTTACAGTGATTTACGGAGAAATCCGCATACAATGTAGAATACCGTAGCGAAGCACGGGTACATTTGCTAATAATAATAATAATAATAATAATAATAATAATAATAATAATAATAATAATAATAATAATAATAATAATAATAATAATAATAATAATAATAATAATTGTTACGAGGTTTCCGTGGCTCACAGAGGATTAGGAAGCGCCTGGTTCGAATGGGTGGACAAGGAATTGACTAGAGCACAACTTAACAAAACAAATTTTGAAATGCTATTTCTTTCCTTTTTCTCTAATTTAAAATTTATAAATGTAAACTCCGAATTAATAACAACAATATTAATGAACTCATCAACCCTAGCAATAACAGAGACTTAACTTCCGAAAATCAGGTACACATTTTACAATAATAATTGTTGATAGCTTGGTTGATTTACATAGGATAGAGCGTCATTGCTCTTGATGGGAACAGTATTTTACAAGGAGCATGTTTTGCTCTAATCATTTATATGCCATAGGAGTCTGAGCTCCAGAAGGTACTATGCAGAGGCATACATTTCTTATTGTGCACTAAGTTACACCTGGCAATCCATCGGTTGTCCCCAATTAAAGTGTTTACACCAAGTAGCCCCGAGAAGTACTTATCTATCGCTCAACAGTTTATAACTTTCTGTTCCTCAAGGGAACTTCACACCAGGAACAATTCTACAAACAATAATACATTTAAAGGGGCATACAGTAATTGCCCATCCTAAGTGGCCTTAGTGTAAAAAGATAAGGATTAATATGACTGGCCATCAACAAAAGGATAGGAGGAGAAACACTTGCCCTCCTTACAGCAATAGTTAAAACCCTAATTGGGATTATGGACAATGATTCAGAGGCTAAGCCTATTCTACAGCGGGGTGACTAAGAAAGAAATATTAATGCCAAATGTGATTAAAGGAATTTAGAACTTTTGAAAATTTTAGTCACTCCTTGCAAGCTGAATGCGAACCAACAGAGGGTAATCACTCTCTGTTCCCTATTATTACAAATTGCCCAGTACGGAATAGAATAGAGGCCTCAGACTTCCCGAAAATTCCAAATTTAAACCACAAAGTCTAGAAATTTACATAAATAAAAGAGGGTGAAACCTTCCCCTAAACCTATCACGTTTTATGAAAATTCTGCCATTACCTTCAGTTGCTAGAACTTCCTAATGCTGCACGCGCCCCTGCCTCCTTATGGACACGCCGCACTCACAATAACTGCAGCAATTCAGACCATACGGCTCTAAAGCGCACAACTTTTATATTAATTTTGAGGGGAAGCTTCCAGAACTCTTTACTGATAGGCTGGATTCCTGTACACACCCCCAAATTTAATTGGCTAGAGAAAATATTTACGAATTTCTGATAGATTGATTACTATGGAAGAAGGAACCAGCTGATGTGTTGACAAACCAGATTAACATACATCAAAAATACAAATGTCTTTATGAAATAATTATAGTATACCTCAATAGATCGAGCAATTAAACCTATGGTAGGGACATCTTACAGTTGAAAACCAAATTACCTTGTAATACAAAAGTTCAAGTTGGTTTACATAGATCGCCTTATAGAAGGGGCACAGTTTAACTGGACGGAAAACGTGTACTCCCGGTACAATAATAATAATAATAATAATAATAATAATAATAATAATAATAATAATAACAATTCGAACCATTCGAACCAAGCGCTTCCTAATCCTCTGTGAGCCACGGAAACCGTGTAACAATTATTATTATTATTATTATTATTATTATTATTATTATTATTATTATTATTATTACGGAGTATGGCCTCCGGAAATTCCTGGTACAGGTCTTTCGAATATACGTCCATCGGCTACCTGTTCGCGTGTGGAGATGGGTCTCTACCTACCTAATATTGAGGATGGCATGAACACCCGGTCCGCGAGCCCGATGAATTAACTAACGAAGTTTAAAATCCCTGACCTTGCATGGATTTGAACCCGGGACTCTCTTTCCAGAAAGACCAGCATGATAACCATTTAGCCACGGAGCTGGGAAGTGCCCTATGAAGACGAAAATCCTTTCGATTCGTCACATTACAATATCCTTACCGTAATTCTATGCTTTGTGTTCAACGTTGACAACTGTCTTCCTACATGTGTCTACCCAGCCGTAATAAAAGTAATATGGAGGATGACATTTTAGAAATTATTGGGAATGACAAGTTTGGCTTTTATGATGATAGTCAAAATGAGTTTGCAGTCAATTAGTCGGCGGAAAGTGATCATACTGTTGTTTATTTCCGGCGAAAGAGGCAAGAGATAAATATTGTTAATGTTTTCTTTTTCTGTTAATATTTATAATACTTTTCACCTACATAACCCATATATGCTAAGCCATAGTTAAAACAACCAGAAAACCTGGGATAAGCATGCATGAGGGTGAATAAAACTTGGTACTAAAAAGGTTAATCCGCCTCTGTGGTGTAGTGGGGTGGCATTAGTCTGGAAGAGAAGTGGGAAACCACTTCGAGGATGGTTGAGGTGGGAATCAAACTGCCCTCTACTCAGTTGACCTCCCGAGACTGAGTGGACCCCGTTCCAGCCCTAGTACCACTTGTCAAATTTCGTGGCAGCTAATCACACTACACCACAGAGGCGGACATTAATACCCTGTGTAAAATAAATATCTACAGTTATATTTAAATCCGTTAAATAGGAAATAATGAAACCCTTTTACCAGTAAATACTGAATTATAGTAGAGAGGCCTTATGTCCAAGAACCTTAATTTAGTAATTTAACGTTGTTTAAGAATTTATATTCTTTAAATTTTACAGACTGTCAGCTAATAACAGTATCTTTAAGACCCCTCACTGAAAGCAAACTGCAAATCATCACGGTAGCCTAATAAACATACTTTTTTGGGGTTTTCTCAAGAATAGGTGAGGTGGATATAGAGCCTCTCTCAAATAAGCGTTTCGCTTAGATCGTTCAACTTGATTTCCTCACCGATCCAGTTTGTGCTATTACAAGCACGTTAGTATGCCAAGCTAATGTAATGTGTACACTAAGCGATCCAGTGAGCGGTATTTTCACATTGTGACAGTACAGGATACGTACGAAATTGTAAATACCTCAGTCACTTTGGTATTTTCAAATCCAAAGACGAAACAGACTCATAGATAAAAGTAACAAATTTGTCGTATCTCCTACAGAGAGACTTAGTGCACTGTAAAAACTATATCACTCTAGAAATGGAAGTATGCTAAAAACATAACAAATCTAATTCCCTGCTGGTATTCTCTCTCACTTCTATCTCACATTCTGATCCCAGCAGCTGTGGACATGAATATTCTCTAGAATGAGAGGGAAGGTCCTGTTCATGCATTTTCAAAACACGTGTCAGGACGTAATGTAAACACGCCCATCATCCACGCCACACACCGGGCCCGACCCTTTCTATCATCAGCTGGGATTAGTATTAGTGGCCTTATTCTGCCAAGAGAGGACATGTAGACTTGTCCGTCATACTGTCATAGCATATTTCAAGCATGTCTAACGATTATGGATTCTGTCGCGCCTTTCGCAAGCCATCAGCGCTAATCCTGCCGTCGGTGATTCATGAGTCCCATGATGGCAAGTACTTGAGATAAGTACACCCATCTCCGCCTGGGAAAGTGAAGCGGAAAAATTCTACCTCCAGCTCCCGGAATGTGGCCGCCATAAGGTGAGACTAAACGTAAATATCTCAGTTTTAACTCTCGAGTTCGTAACATCACTTTCATTATTTGTGGGATTACAGAGCTGGATAGCAATCATCAAACAGGATTTAGGCTACAGAGGAATCTTCTGCTAAATAACATGAACGTCTATGAACTTGTAAAGTCGTCTTTATATTTCCATTAGCTAAATCAGGCTGCCACGTCTCTTTTGGATATAGCATACCATACATCTCCAATATGCTATCTTCAAAGGCAAATCAGGCAATATATTTTACATCATGGACTTCTAGTTGGAAAGGATCTTTTACGCGAGAAATATTTTTTCCGGAAGTTCAAAATCGAATATGTGTAAAGAATTATTGCCGAACTTTGGTTTCACTCAATTATTAATTGTATTGTTTTAAATCTTACTTCGGACGTTTTAAACGTAACATTATAGACAGCTACTTATGCATTTGTGGATCAATTCAGACAGAGTATCTTTTGATATTTGAGTGTCCAGTGTTTGAAATGAGAAGATTTTTTTTACACTGCCACTTGAATGGCTGTAACCTGGAACTTTCTAAACAACTGTATCATGTACTCAAGAGACAATGTTGTTATGTACAGTTTGTCACATTCATTAACAAAATTGTGTAAACTAAATTTATAAGAATTCTCTTCATTATGATTTTAACCTATAACCATAATATACTCGTCCTCTTAGTAAAATAGGCTTCCTGTATTGTTTTTGGATAATAAATAAATAAATAAATAAATAAATAAATAAATAAATTAATTAATTAATTAATAAATAAATAAATTCGTCTTTACATAGGAATATTAACCTGAAACTTAGTTTTTATACCGACCAGGACAAATAATGGCCTATGTTTGACTCAGTTTATTTTCCATTTGTATGTTACAGCATCAAGGAAAAACGAATGAGTTGATTATTAATAAATTCGGTATTTACGTTCAGAATAAGAGAGAATATGATCTTAGCTGCTGTAAATGCTGTTCAAAAACGTTACCAGAATGGAGGCTTCAGAGGGATTCAGAAATTCAAAACTCGATGTATTTCTATAAATGCTACCGCTTGAGTCGGACGTGCGGTTAGGGTCGCGTAGCTGTGAGTTTGCATTCGGGAGATAGTGGGTTCGTACCCTACTGTCGTCAGTCCTAAAGATGAATTTCCGTGGTTTGCCATTTTCACAGCAGGCAAATCCTGTACCTTAAATAAGGCCATAGCCGCTTCCTTCCCATTCCTAGCCCTTTCCTATCAAATCGTCCCCATAAGACCTATCTTTACCTGTCCGACGGTGTAAAGCGAATTCTACAAATGGAGCCCGAAATATACAACTTGATGTGTTTCTCATATGGTTGGTTTTACAGTTAAAATTTTGTGAAACATTTCTTTAAGTTATTACTTACAAACATTTTATTCTCTAACTTTCCCTGACACAGTGAAAAATTGGGAAATATAAGTGGGTGTCATATACAGTAGAAGTCCAAAAGCCGATAACTAACTGTGGAGGGTTGCTATGAAGACCACCGCGTAAAGTTCTAAAAAAGTGTATATTCTACATCTGCCTGCACTTTTGACTATTTACGTAATACTCAACTTTTATAACTGGAATTTTACGATCCGTATGGAGGCCGAGAGGAAGGCTCGATGAAGAATAGAACCATGGAAGTTCCTTCAGTTACTGATCAAACAAAAGGGTGAAATTTCGTAATTGTCGACTAGACTTACTCTCTGAGCTTCGAATAATTACAGAAACGAGGCTTGAAATAATAGGACTGTAACTTCATGTTGGCAAAAAGGAAGTCAAGTATCATATGATTTCAATATTTGGGTTTTCATATTATCAAAATATATTATCTATCGTCCGTATCTATATTCTGATTTCGGGTTTGGAGATAAGTACTCTATCCAACAACTCGAAACATGAAGAAATTAAAGCAATATATGGATATTTTTAATTCACAGTTTTGCGTAGAAAGCTTATAAATTTTCAACTAATAAGTAATTATGTACATGTTACGACCACGTAGTTCGAATTCCACGTAAGATATCCGGTCCAGCGACAATCATGAGATCATCATTCACGTGAAACTAAATGATTTCTTCCGTTACAAGTAACTTGACGAGGTCCATATCAGAAGCATTTGATAACTGCATCGCCAGCGTATGATTACTATCGAAGTTATGTTTACATTTTTCACCAGATTTTCCCACACACTGGTGGAGTGGTGAGTGTAAATAGTGTTGCACAAGTTGGTTTGGCGCTGTTTAATGTCCGGATGCTCTTCCTGACCCCAATCCTGTATGGAAAGGTGTATTCATTATTGCGTATTACTTTAGTGATTGGTACGAGAAAAAATACCGCCGGACTGAGCCGAATCGAACCCACCAAAATAGGCTCAGGAGGCCATCGCTTCTACCGTCTGATCTCTTCAGCCCGGATCTGTGTACTGTACAATAATTAATCTTTCAAAATATATATTGAGTCCTGGGATTGCATCCCCATCACCTCCACAACCAGCTGTCATAGGTAGGCATAAGCTAAATGTAGGTGATACCGCGCACTTATTTTGGACATTATATGATTTTTTAAAAATTATTGTAACTGTTTAAAATTATGCGTATTGGGACTAACACAGACAGGGAAATTAAGCAGACGTACTGATAATCGCCGACCTACCTGGGAATCAAACCAGAAAACCTCTCAACCGAAAGCCTCGACGCTCACCATTTATCCAAGGAACTAGATTGTACATACTTCAATATTTAATTTTCTAATTTATTTAATGTCACTTTAATACGCATGCATATTTTCCACGGAACTCGGTTTAAACTACAAGAGAGGATTTAGAATATGTGGTGTTGGTAATTTTATATTCCCACTATTTACCTAGTGTCAACATGCGAAACAGCAGATAATAGTATTCAGTGATGCCTATGATGTAATTGGAAGCGACTGTGTTTTCTGAATGTAGTTACGCTTACTGCTACAAAACATATCCAACTCCTCGGTAACGGGTGAGTTGGCCATGCGGTTAGGAGCGCGCAGCTGTGAGCTCGCATCCGGGAGATAGCGGTTTCGAAGGTCAATGTCGGCAGCCATGAGGATGGTTTTCCGTGGTTTCCCATTTTCACACCAGGCAAATACTGGGGCTGTACCTTAATTATGGCCCCGGCCGCTTCCTTCCAATAGCTAGGTCTTTCCTGTCCCATCGTCGCCATAAGACCTATGTGCGTCGGTGCGACGTAAAGCAACTAGCAACTCCTCGGTATAAAAAATAGCTTTGATGTTTTAATGCAATTGTCAGAACAATTCGTCGCTGTTCGGGCAAAACGTCATGTCTAAGTATGCACTTCCTATCGATTATTTTCGTTAAGACTGGTCACGCCTCCCATCCACATATGGATGTGCAGTCCATCAGAACAATTTTCGTTGAGTTCATGTTTGTATGCTAACGTGTAGAGAAAAAGAACCTTAAGTACTTTATATTGTATGAGTGCGTAAATAAGTCGTGCAAACAAAGATTCCTAGAGTGCGGTAAGGTAAGGTTAATTTTTCTTTACAAGGAAACATATCAAAATGAACACAACGAATATTGTTCTGATGAATTAAATATCCATATTTGGCTGGGAGTCGTGACAAGTCTTAAGGAAAAAAATGGATAGTAAGAAAATTGGGAGAAACGACCTTTCTCCCGAACAGCAACGAATTACTCTCAGCTTATTTCCTGACAGCATACTTTCTCAACGTTCTTGTTATAAACATGCAGAAATTGTCACTTGGACAATAAACTGTGTCATTCATGGTGTGAGCAATATACGCCTATGTACTAGATATATTCGCAAAAGGCAGATAAAACTCGGTCCACGAAGTGTTCTGCATTGAGTAAAAGCTTTAAAAGTCTGTAGCGAGTACGAATACAAAGGACTTTGTACATGGAATCAAAGCCAGCGAAAGCAGTGTTTGAAGAAGAGCAGATTTTTCTCCCGGGTGTAGCGTACCTGCTGCGGTCTAATGAACGCTTTACTTTACAGGTAACTCAAAAGAACTTATCGAGATGGTTCAGCAAGATGTCCCGTATTACTTCCTGACTGAGTGTGTTACCTAGGTATATACTAATTAAATAAATAGATACACCGTGATAAGGCAGTTTACATACGACATTCCGCACACTGGATATTTCCTATAAACCATGTTCCCTGAAGGAGCGGAGTGGCCTCGCGTGTGAACGCGCTATAGCGCCTAGCTCTGCGTTCGGGAGACGAGTGGGCTCAAAGTACCCCGGACACTAGGTTGCCTTCTTTGTACTCTTGGTAGGCCCCACATCCTCTCTCTATTCTGTATCTTCCAGTAATGGCTGTTCGTCTGCTGTTCGTTATTTCTTAGCAAAAATAGTCCTTTTAGTTCTAACATAGTCTTGGATGGCTCCATGGCTGTGCTCCGTTGCTTTTGTTACTCTCGGTGTATCATGTGACGGCTCGAACTCTGCACCTTTCCTTTTACACACATATCCAGTATGACTTTTCAGTAGCAGTATCATGTCTCTGTTTATGGTACATGTATCCTCAGTATACAAGGCGCTTTCTTCCGCCTGAAGTATCAGTGAATTCTCCTTCCAACTTATAAATCAGTTAGAATCAATTTAGTTAACAGAAAATCTTCAATTAAACCTACAATTTCGGCGTCAAAATACACAGAGCCTCATAAACGTGGAAACGGGAAATATGTATACGCAGTATCCAGTGATCAATGAAAGTTCCCAAGATAATTAACATATGAACCACTACGGTGAAAATAATTTATTGGGTGTTACTTTTTCTTTTACGACGAAGTCAGAATATATCTGTTAATAAATGCAACTACAACACTAAGGAGATCGCAACATTTTACTAGAACCAAAAGCCAAACGCAACCAGTTGTCATAGTTGTCAAAACATATTACAACATATCATTTATATTATAACTTGCTTTACGTCGTACCGATGCAGATAGGTCTTATGACGACGATCAAAAATTAAAAGTTCAAACATGAATAACATTCTGTTATGTTATGTTTTATGTTTTATTTATTTTTAACGAGATTTATGTTGGGGTATAACTTTTTTCAAAAGGTATATCACATGCCTGCCTGCTGTCATTTCATGATGGATGCAGTACTTTTGCATCCATCTCTTGGCACTGGCCAGAGTAAAGTGTAGCTTCCACCGAAGTCCCAGTCAACATAAATGGCTGTGACAATATGGAAGTTGCTGGGGTATGGGTAGTGCTGAGTAATGACATTCGGAGCACGACTAGTGCATCTGAGTGTTATGAAAGGTGCTGCGCAAAGGGTCAGTCGTGCTGCAATAGTACTTTCTGACCCAGTGAGGAAAGCAATGGCAAACTACCTCACTCCTCATCTTGCCTAGTACGCCTCATTTTGTTGCCGCCATTGGTTTTTGGGGTTTTCTTATAACCGCATAACCTTTGGTGGTGCTATTTGAGGATCCAACCAGCCTCTGGGCTGATGACCTAACAGACAGATATCACATGCATGTGATTTTAATCTGTAAGTTGAAGAAGAGAATATTAATGAATTCTCTAAACATGTAGCCTAATTATATAAGTTTATGTATTTGGTGTATTAGTAAATATACTATATTTTGAATTCATTGACAAGACGGACCTTTAAATAATTAATAACAGTGATTAAAGCCGTATTCAAAATACTTCTTATATTTAAAAACAATGTTATGCACTGTAAATTGCGGAGAATATTGCACACTTTAGTGTTGGAGTTCATTACTTGTTGCCGTTATGCCATGAAAAAGTTAATATAGAATCTGTCTTTGGTGGGTTAGAATCCCACCTTCGACATCCTGAAGATGTTTTTCCGTGGTTTACCATTTTCACACGAAGTACAGTAAATTCTGGGGCTGTACCTCAATTAAATCCAAGGCCGGAACCTTCTCAACCCTAAACCTTTCCCAAACTTGCATCGCCAAAACCTTCGATGCGTTAGCGCGCCGTTAAACCACTAGGAAAAAGAAAGAAAAACGAAAAAGAATGATCTTTATTTAAACCCTCTATTAAGAAAGACATTTAATACGGTTAACATTTTTTTATCGTGATGCGCAGTGTGTCATCAAGTACTAGCGTCCCAAGGAGTCTGTCCTTTCATCTAATGCGATCTAGATATAGGAGTTACGAATATATCCTGGAATAGATGTTAATATATCCTGCTAACACTAGTCCAGATAACTCTTACGAAACGTAGACTCATCTGGAATTGCCCTATTTGCAACACTTTCGAACACATGAACGATATTCCTGCACCTGATTTGCACGGAATGTTATCAGCTATCAATTCCTGGGACATAGCTTTAGAAAGAACTGTCCCGTTTGTGTTAAGAGCACAATGTTTATTGTTTTTGTGCAATGAATTACGTAAATGTTGATCATGGAGCATCCTATAGTTTTGTGTCACAATTGATACATTACCATTTTCCTGTCCATTGTAAGAAATTCCTGAGTATATGACTACGATCGTAGTTTTGATGCAAGAAATGGAGCCATTTATAACAAGTATATTTCACATAAGTTAACTGACTAAACAAAACACCACTAATCTACACACGTCAGCCGCCACAACTTAACTGGTCAGTTGAAGCACGTGTGTGCAGTCTGGAAAGTTATTGTGCAATTTTCACCCAATTATCTTCTCTATGCCAAATTCTTTGCTTTCTTTTGTGTCTTAAGATTTCCTAGGAAACAACTTCTATATCACACATAATGGTATTTACACATTCGTGAAACCCGACTCGTACACCTCACTATTAGTCTTCTTTCAGTTGGGACAGATTGTGAGCATTTATTTACAGACTAATCTACAGACTAATTATTATTACAGACGAACTATTTAACAGACTAAATATTTAATTTTTGACAAGGTTAAATTATTACCAATGCAATGCACCTGGCCATTCCATATTGAAAATATTAGTACTATCATATGAGTTGAAGCACTCCCATATACTTTATTTCAAAGTAAAAGGGTTGAAAATCCCTATTTTAAAGGAACTACCTCTTAAGCCAACTTAAGCAATTCAAATATTTTTATATGAAAGGAAATTCGCTACGTATTTTACTAGAGCATGAAAAATAAAACGAAGTGGAACAAATTTTTATTTTTCAATTTGTTCGTTTTATTTATTTATTTATTTATTTATTTATTTATTTATTTATTTATTTATTTATTTATTTATTTATTTATTTATTTATTTATTTCATACCACCAACATAAATGTTTCTGAAATTCAAAGTGGCTTAGTCACTATACATTAATTATTAAAAAAAACACAAAGTGATTAAGAAGAAAGGAGCAATTGGAATTTACAGTACACTAATACTTTGTCAGCCGGCCGCGTGGTGTAGGGGTAGCGTGTCTGCCTCTCGTCCGGAGGCCCCGGGTTCGACTCCCGGCCAAGTCAGGGATTTTTCTCTCGATGTGAGGGCTGGTTCTATTTCCGCTCAGCCTACGTGATTAGAATTGAGAAGCTAACTGAAAATGACATGGCGGCCCCGGTCTCTAAAGCCCAGAATAATGACCGAGAGGATGCGTCGTGCAGACCACACGGCCCCTCGTAATCTGCAGCCCTTCGGACTGAACAACGGTCGCTGGGCAGGATGTTAAGGATGTTAAGTGCCGTGGCGTTTGGGGTAACACTTTTTCAAATTTGAAGTAGACATATCACCTACAATAGAATGTTGAATGTGAGAACGGTAGATTGAATCACAACAGAAAGACAGAAATTGAAAAAAGGGGGAAAAGTAATGCGGGACTTACATGTGTCTGATAAGAGACAAATTATTTAATTTACATGGAGATGGTGAATAGTTGTAGAAATATGTCTATAGGTACAGAGAAATAATTAATCCTCTGAGCTGCACTGTTGTAGACATTACGTAGACTGTAGAGTGGGAAATTATTGTGAGCGGTTGTTCTGACTTTTTAATTCTGAAACGTTACATTTGTCCTTGCATTAAAGTTGGGCATGCGAGAGCTCAAGAGGCCTAAAAAGGGAGGGTTGTCAATTACGGAATTTACAGTTTAGTACAGAAACTTTATGCCATCCTTTTCTTCTCAGTTCCAAACTATCTATTTCAATATTTCGGAGGTTCCATATGTGGATAATTACCAGCTTTTTTATTGTAAATATTTTAAATATCACTTTTTGACTTTAACAGTCTGTGCAATAATTACCTAGATCTTCACTGAAATGTAAAATGTAATATAACTAAGAATATGGAGAAATATGTAAAATGAGACCCAAGTATAACCTTATCAGAATCACAATTCACCAATATTTTTAATTTTCACTTTTCTGCTATTAAATTAATTGAATATGCAATTACATAAGAATCCCCGCCCTGATTATAAGCACAACTCATATCATTTCTACATTTGTTTTCTCTTCCTAACTTGTTCGTTTGCTTGCGTGCATTTTTGCTCTCTAAAGAATATTCTTCTGCTTCCTGTGCTGCGTTGTAAACTGCAATGAATGCCATATGATACTAGCATAAGCTTGTACCTTTTGTTGCCTGATAACAATGTTTAGTTAAATAGCTGTGTTCAGTACTCAACACTAGACACATTTTATGTTTCTTACCCAGCTCTCCAAGACAGAAGCAGAGAGAAAATATGGAGGAATGTTTTTGACAGTAGAGATGATCGGGACAAAGGAGAAGAAAACATTGGAGATATCTTTTGTTTATCTGTACAAAGAGCTCAGTCCCTGTGTGGGAAGAGTGTCAGGCTCTTCGCTCTGACATCGAAATAAACATGAATACGACAGTGAACAATAGATCTTCAGGATGACCAGACTTCTTTTCCTTTTTCTAATGGCATACTCTTCACAGTTTTCAACATGTTATAATGAAGCACAGGGTGCGATGAATGACGTGAGAATATTAGAAATTGAAATGCTCCATACTGGAGACCTATTACAGCCCGTACCATTCATCAGATATCTAGACCTTTTAACTCAGAGCGAAAAGGAAGGGAGAGTAGGACAGAATATTTTCATTACTAGGGGTTACGAATCAGATAAATGGAGAAATAAATTTAATAATTAATTGATGATGATGATGATGATGCTTGTAGTTCAAAGGGACCAAACATCTAGGTCATCGACCCCTAATGGTACGAAATGAGACGTAATGTAATGACAATTTAAAAGTCCACAACTCATCCACTGACCAGAATTCACAACGTGAAGATGAAAAATGAAAGGATGAACATGAATTTAAAATAATTAGCGGATCCAACTCCCAATATTGAAAGTTAAAAATAATTCCAAAATTAATCCACTGACTAGAATTCAAAAAAGAGAACAATGATTATGAACTTAAGACAATCAGGGGTTCGACCCTCAAATTCCCACCCTCACAACAACTATCTTAAAGCATAAATATATACTGACCATGGGGCTGCTTCCAAAGCACAATCCTGAATCAATGATGCTTGTTGTCTAAAGGGATAACGGCCCCTCATAATAGTTCTTATCGCTAGGAAATTAAGAACCATGATGTTTCTCATGTAGCGGTACTAATCATGGGTAAAGTAGACTTACGGTGTTCCACTCATTGTGGTACTACTCACAGGTAATGTAGTACGCACAAGTAACGCAGACCTATGGTGTTTCTCACATAATGGCGTCACTAATAGGCAACGTAAACCCATGGTGTTCCTTACATAGGTGCACAAGTCATGGGCGCCGGTATTCCCGTGGTGTTCCTCACATAGTGGGTATTAATCACAGGAAACGCAGACCCACGGTTTTGCTCATAAAGTGGTACTAATCACAGGCAACGCCCAGACCCGTGGTGTTTCTCACAGTGGAACTAATCACAGGCAACGTAATCCCGCTCCGCATAATAGTGGTACTAATCATGGGTTCTGCAAAACCCATACTGGTTAACCCTCTATTGCTGTTAATCACAAACCGATTGTGTACCTAACCTTGTGGTACTACTCGCAAGTAAAGGCGACCCATGGTGTTCCTCACGTGATTGTACTAATTGCAGGCAGTCTCATGGTTCTAATTCTATAATCCCTTGGTCGCCCCTCTTAGACGCCTCTAACGACAGGCAGGGGATACCGTAGGTGTATTCTTCGTATGCGACCCATATCCACAGGGTGTAATTAATTAATTAACATATCACTTATTTAATTTCGGAATATTTTGATGAATCCATGACAATACTGAAGAAAGTAACCCTCATTAGACCGATAGTTGAACAACTCGCAACCCTTTTTTCTCATACTTTCCATGACCAAGTCAATTATTCTCCTACATAACCTAGTCTTCTCTATTCACATCACATGACTCTACCTTTATGCCGGTTCACACACGCATAGAGTTTATTAGACAGTCTTTATCTCCACATTTGGAGCACCCTCTAGCCATTGTTCCCACCAGTTTGTTACTAGCAATAATTGTCGCTAGTTTAAAATCTATTATTTCCGGTTTATGAATAAGATGTTCTGAGTCCAACCATCTTCCATTGCCAAGCAGCAGATTCAATATGAAAATAGAGTGGACTGAAGATACGTTCTTGATAACATCTTAAGCAAAATTGTTCGTCGTATGGTGTAATGTCACGTTCTGCTCCCACTACAAACGTATGAGTATAATGGCTTACTCAACACCCAAAATATCCATATTCTTTATTATAAACTGTCCTAGCAAAGTTAAAACGTCATTATCCTCATTTATAAGGGGCAGTCACATGGATACCAGACACCTGCTACAACGTGACAATGGAATGGTTTTATTCAAAATTAATTCCCTAAAGCGTTAATACATTTATTCCATTGGGGGAAGAGACGACCAATTCCAGATTTTTTGAAAGAGGTAGGTCACTGACGGATCCACAACCGCTCGCATTGTTGCAATTCCTCGTCCGAATTAAACCGACGTCCACGAATGTCTTCCTCCAGATCGCCAAAAGTCTGCAAAATCACAAGGTGAATCGTTGAAGCGTACGTAGCCACTGCCAGATTGGACATATGGATGTGTACATTATCATGCAACAGGATGACTCCGTCCGACAGCATTCCAGAAAGTTTATACTTCAGTGCGTGTCGCAGTTTCTGTACACAGAGTGTTCATAGGGCTTCGTCACCAGAGAAAACGTCCGACTCGTTGTCTGAATGGTCAGCGTACTGGCCTTCGGTTCAGACGGTCCCGGATTCGATTTCCGGCCGGGTCGGGGATTTTAACCTCCATTGGTTAATTCCAATGGCCCGGGGGCTGGGTGTTTATGCTGTCCCCAACATCCCTGCAACTCACACACCACACATAACACTATCCTCCACCACAATAACACGCTGTTACCTACACATGGCAGATGCCGCCCACCCTCATCGGAGGGTCTGCCTTACAAGGGCTGCTCTCGGCTAGAAATAGCCACACGAAATTATAAATTATACCAGAGAAAACAACACTTCTGTGCTCTTCTTTGCTTGCCTCCATTTCTACAACTGGACGAACGCACTAGACCAGTCCACGCACCAACAAAGACATAATCACACAACTGCGCGCACATGTAAGTTATCACTATGCAGTTCTTCTACCACAGCGATGGCAGTATCTTTACGAAACAACAATGTTGCCACCTTTCGCCCTGACTGTGTGTTATGGCAGGTGTCCGGTTTTAAATTGACTGTCACTTATAATACAATAGCCACGGGACTCGCCTTGATAGGGAAATGTCATTATAAGACCACTCTAGTCAGCATAAAATCCGAATGAATGGCTTGACCTGTTTAAAAGTCAGGCAACTTGCCGTGTAATGGGGATATTAATATCAAGCCCCGGCAATAAGAAGTGTTCTGTTAATATCTCAAATATGCATGAGCTAAGCCTTCAGTTGAAGGTATATTTTGTATTGTAATATCATTGGCAGTCAGTGTGCCACGAAAGACTCTGTCGCTTGTAGTTGGCACATTGGAGGATTGCTTCACTTTTCAACACCTTTCTTCTGCCTCAGTAGAGTGACGGTTAGCACTATAAGCTGACGTCCTCGTAGGTCGGGTTCGATTCCCGGTACTGCCAAAGGTATAAAATGGCAGGAGGGCTGGTATGTGGTTTAAACGGTACATGCAGCTCACCTACATTGGAGGTGTGCCTGAAAAGAGCTGCATCACCTCGGGACAAGGACACGAGTTTACTTCACTTGGATTTCTCATTAGGTATTTCAACGTTATTGGAGAACCATGCAGCTGCAACTATGTTATCATAGCAAGTATTTAGAATGATAATTAATATCTATATTCTTTCGACCGCTTAGATGGACATGTTCTTTGACTAGAGCAAGGTTTTAGTTTGATCGCAAGATACGTTTTCGGAACATTCAAAATTTAATGTGTCAAGCGTCAATTGTAACGTCGAGCTCACAGCATTACGTTTTCGTAAGAGTTAAAAGTCGCCCTCAAAATTTTCTTAGGTGTATCATTTCTCTGTTGTACAAAACATTGAAGGTAAACCGGTCTTAAATGTAATGTACATTGATATAGAGCATGGAACTGCACCCGAATTGGCTTAGGTAATATAGTGGAATGATTAATTCATCTAATTTTATATTACGTAGAATGGAAGCAGCATTCCACAATTCTAGTAAAGACTGCAGAACCTGTCACAGCCCATCGGAGTAGAAAATAAATCCACCATAGGTGAGTTAGACCACGCTCGGTTGGGGGTTGTTAACCAATTATATCCTAAATGCGCTTAGCGGGAGATCACAACCCTGACATTAGAAACTGTGAACTCACTACCGCATCCTGGGAACCGAAACTTTCTAAATTTTCCACGTGACCTTTTTAGACAGAGAAACCTGAGATGTGTTAATATAAAATGAGATATCCGAATGTTTTTTATTTGGATGGGTAAACCCATTAGAAAAATTTTACAGCCGATCCATTTCCTCCATTCTTAAACGCCGAAATTTCCCGCTGTGAATATTTACTCTCTCTCTCTAGTTTGTGTAATGTTGCATGTCATTAGAGCTGCTAATGATCGTATCCGAGTGTATATAATTTTTAGTGGACTAAATTAAATTAATTACAAATTAATTGAAATACAGTCATCGTGTGTGACTGATCACTTGTTGATGGCGTGAATAGAAACGGAAGTGCGGAAGTGCGGAAGTGCCGCCATCAAACAAATGGTCGATGCTTTGTTTAATGTTACCCACGCTAAGTGAATTACACTAAATTTTACGATCGTATACCTACTTTCAGCTCCATAAAGTGATACCAGAAAAGTTAGGAACAACGGACACCGGATTACTTGTTGAAGCCCGTGGAAAATTAATGACGCTCCGTAATACACCGGAAATCACGTAGTCGAACGAAGGTTTATAACGGAGAGGTGAATCGAACCGTCAAGTCAGTCTACCTCAGTCTAACACAGTTTCAGTAAGCCTACAGTGTGTTGACAACTTCATAATAATAATAATAATAATAATAATAATAATAATAATAATAATAATAATAATAATAATAATAATAATAATAAAATGTTATTTGTTTTACGTCCAACTAACTACTATTTTTTGGTTTTCGGAAACGCCGAGGTGCCAGAATTTTGTCCCGCAGGAGTTCTTTTACGTGCCAGTAAATCTACCGACACGAGGCTGACGTATTTGAGCACCTTCAAATACCACCGGACTGAGCCGGGATCGAACCTGCCAAGTTGGGGTCAGAAGGCCAGCGCCTAACCGTCTGAGCCACTTGACAACTTCAGACCGGACGCGTGGAGTATTGCGTCATATCCGTAGGAATGGGTGCAAGTAGTGCAGCCAGCCATTACAGGCTAACATCAAATCAATCAGAATATGTAAATGGACATTCTATAAACTACTACATTAATTCACCTTCGAGAAATATGACTAGAGTTAAATAACTTAATGAGTTTACAATTGTACGCTTAGAATGAACAATGTACAATTTTATAACACGTTGTGCTAATGAGGCCGAAATTATTTGCAGCTTACTTGGCACGGCTAGAGAGAGAAAATAAAAAAGAAATAAGATTCAACCGTGGAATAGTCTTAGCAGGTAGCAGAAGGAATAGATTGGTGAATAACGATCTCTCTATGTAGAAATCTGTCACCAAGTTCACTAGTTAGTCCTTGAACTCGTTATTATTATAAATAATGACTGAACTTATAATAATGAGTTCAAGGACTGACTAGTGAACTTGGTGTAATACATTCCTTAACCCTGCAGGTAGAGGACAATGAACGGCAGCAAGTTTGTAAACAATTACTAGCCGGTCTCCCAGGACAAGTACCCAGATGACCGAAATAATGTCAGGGGCCACTTCTTATCCCGCAGAGCTCACCAGCTGGTAGTATAACATAACAATAGGAAAAATTTCACATCACTTTAAACAGAATGTGACTATCATCTGGGGTGTATCAGTTTAATACATAGTATTAGAGTGTAGAGTGAAGTAAATTAAGATTGATACGTCTACTGTGATATAAGTGTGATCGTGTGATGAGTGTATCAGTAATATGTAAAAATCTGGATATATACCAATCTTCACCATAACAGCGATCAGATTTAACATGGCTTAAAAAGCGTTAGAGGTTTCGACCGGACACGCCGGGATATCCTGCAACGCAACTGCGATAATGTGAGTACTTGATGATTGTAATGTTGTTTTAATTAATTTGTAAATATTTAACGGCATGCGTGACCACACTGTCGTCCGATAGATATAATTATGCCAATCTTCAATATTACGTTTTAGGAAGGACAGCTAAGTCACTTGAAATAAAAATGTTATGACACGTAGGCCTACCATAAATTACGAGCAAGACGCGAGCAAGGCGTGAGCCCGTCATAAGTAATTATCTGATAAACGTGTATGATTTTATTATAATCAGGTTGTGGGATATCTACTATGTCTCTTAATAATATGAATGATATTTGCCGTGTCCATAATTTATAAACCATATAATAATAATAATAATAATAATAATAATAATAATAATAATAATAATAATAATAATAATAATAATATATGTAGCGAATGAAAATTTTGTAGTGATGGGTCACGACGATAATAATAATTGTCATGATATTTTGATGTCGTGATTAATCATAACTATTTATGACATTTTGTGAAGTCAGATAAAAATAATAATAATAATAATAATCTAATAATAATAATAATAATAATATAATAATAATAATAATAATAATATAATAATAATAATAATAATGTTGCTATTTGACTTATGGGATTTACGAAGTTTTCAACATAACGTCAGGATATGAGGTTATTGATATCTATAGGAGGATCTGTAATTGACAGCCATAAGTAATAACATAACTGGGAACTTCTAAGATATAAAATGATAATTGTTTTGTGTTGTTTGCGTAAAAAGCGAATTAATTGATGCAGTGCCGACAGGATGGGTAGAAGAGAGTTGAGGTCTGAAATAAATGAAAAATATGCAGCAAGAAGCATATTTTATCCCACAGTGATATAGTAATAAAACATTGCAAAAGGAGGAAAATATTACGTTGATGAACCTGTGAAAAACCCAGGATTAATAAGTGACGTATTATGCTCGTTACGAGAACAAATATCTACGAATAGTGATGGAAAGGATATAAATTTTACTCCGAGGAAGTAATACGTTAGAAATAGAAATTAGGATCTACGTTAATAATAAGAGATGAAATAAATACGAATTAGACGCTTTGTGATATACAAAGACAAATGCCTGCTTATAAATGCTCGGACACATGAAGACCGTCATAATTACAACACCCAGACGTACTGAGAATATGGGTCGCTAGATAGAGTGATATTTAGTTGATTCCAAATTGTGTCCTCTGATATGAAACAGAGTTGAATTTCACCTGCAGATAATAATAATAATAATAATAATAATAATAATAATAATAATAATAATAATAATAATAATAATAAAATGTTAAATACTTATTTCTATGATTTTGCTTGACCTTTCATATGTAGTTTTTCTAAGAGGAATAATTATGATATTTTACGCGGATCTTACATCTGATGTATTTTCGTGAAGCATGTTACATACCTGTTTATTTCGATCTGACTCTTTTGATGATAAAATTTTAGTGACATTTCAAACTAGTTAAAATTGTTATGGTGACCATGATGTGAGATAATTGAACTTGGCTGCACACCGTCAACGGTGAGACATTACCATAGCCACTGGGACGAGAGAAATCATCACATAATTTAGTAATATACAGTCATTTGTATGAAAGGTGCGGCCAGCATCTTAAAAATAAAATAACAGTCAGTTTGGTACGTGATTGTATTGTTTTGTGTAAATAGTATAGATTAAATATGACACGGTGTCTTCTCTTTCAGGAGTGTATTTAGATGTTAGAATTAGGGTAACAAGTGGACAGTGATTCTTTCTCTGGTCATTTAATTTGTTTTATGATCAACGTGGGAGGATACAATCGCACTGTAATGCAAATATGAGGAGAGGAACTTTAGAGAAGGAAGGAAACTTGGTTACTTCTTTTAAAACATTTCGCTTGCAATATGCAAGAAAACTGCAACTGAATAATTAAATCACTGAAAAGACCTCTATAAAGTGTAAATAGAAAAGATAAGACTAAAAATGTATAACCTTGGACTCTAATAATGCATTTTCATAGTAACCTGCGAGTCATGCAGACCCGATCAGGTTAAAGTTGAGTGTTAAAATGTTAATATGTAAAGGTTAGGCAGGTCTGTTCAGCTGATCTAAAGGAATAATTAAAAGTAATTGACCCACAGAATACACGTGTACAAACAGTGATCATAAGTGCTTACAACTTCCTCATATACAAATCATACAAGCTATAGCTATCTCGTGTTCAGTTCATATCCAACTCAGGTCCATTATGTAACGTAATAATCTGATGTAATTTTGTTTCAGTATCCATCCGATACCATGTCATTAAAGGCCGGTTGAGGCCATATGTATTTTTATGTTAATTTAGATAACGACAATATAAAAGGAAGCAGTAAACTCCCAAATTGAGGTGTGTTCTCATGAAACTCCTGTTATTAATTGGAACAGATTTAATACGTAAATGTCAATGTAATATTTCATTTTAATTTTGTTAACTTGAAATTAATTTGAAGATAACTGACACTGTTCAGTGTTACCTTATGTAACGATTACTTTATTCGACATTTTAAAATGAAATATAAGTAAGGTTACATCAGTCGTTTAATTAGTATTGCACACCTCTGGTGTCATCAATCAATTTTAAATTAGTTAGCCGTTTTAACTGATGTTGATCTTGTAAGAGTATTTAGTTGTGAGATTTAGGGAGAAACGTTGCTTATGGCGTAACGTATTTATTGGTTTTTATTCTACAATTTTAATAACCTTAATGATTTTTGTTGTCCACTTAACCGTTAGGGAATTTAATTAATTTCACGTTTATGACTAATTAATTACTTAAAATTTGGTCTGGCCTACTCTCATTTATCAGCAATAGTACCCGCAGTTTTTAATATCCTTGTGTACGAGAAAAGAGAAGAAGGATCCAGAATGGATCGCGTTCCAAGTAAATACGAGTCTCCGAACGGTAAGTATATTTTATTACAGAGCGCCGAGGCAGAACCATGAAACAGATTACCGCCGCTTCAACGCCTCCAAGGGTACAGTACAAAGAATATTAGGCCTACGCCAAATTAATGATGAAGATCCAGGGGCATGTTTCAAGAGTCTCCTGAAGGCTATATGTTACGTGTATGTCTGATAATCCCTCCGGAAAGCTAGAGTGGACATTTTCTCCAGGCGAAACCTGCCATCATCAGTATATTGTATTTTAACACTTGGTGTTCACATTGTCCACGTTTCCCCGTGATGAACGCCAGATCCGCTGCCATGTGTACAGCCTCTGTTGTTGTAGCCTAGCCAGAAGGCTGAAATTTATGAGCCTCTACTCGGCTATAATTTGTGTGTGCTGACCTCCAGATGGCGGAAGAGGATCGGACTCAATTGCACACTTGAGTTTAACGGGGTGGTAACAGGGTGTTCATTAAAATAAAGCATTACGCCACTATTCAGTTTTTTAGAAAAATCGTATGTTATAATACTCAGACGAACGAAGGAGGAAATATGTGGTAGGTGATATAAGGGACGCAACGCTTAATCCGCACTACGACTGATTCCACAATAAAAGAAATATAATTGTACCTTTGGCTTTGCCCCCCCCCCCCCCCCCAGCGTGGCGTGAAGGTTGGGTGGGCTTATTGCGGCCTCTATACAATTTGTACTCTGATAAGAAACGTTAAATATTGTGTAGTGGATTCTATTGGTGGTAACATGAAGAAACTTATGCTGATCGCTATGTTTGGAAGACAGGTTCCTTGAATTAAAGCGAATACTTCTACATATTATTATTATTATTATTATTATTATTATTATTATTATTATTATTATTATTATTATTAATAATAATAATCATCATCATCATCTGTTACCCTCCAGGTTCGGTTTTTCCCTCGGACTTAGCGAGGGATCCCACCTCTACCGCCTCAAGGGCAGTGTCCTGGAGCTTCAGACTCTTGGTCGGGAGATACAACAGGGGAGTATGACCAGTACCTCGCCCAGGCGGCCTCACCTGCTATGCTGAACAGGGGCCTTGTGGAGGAATGGGAAGATTGGAAGGGATAGCCAAGGAAGAGGGAAGGAAGCGGCCGTGGCCTTAAGTTAGGTACCATCCCGGCATTCGCCTGGAGGAGAAGTGGGAAACCACGGAAAACCACTTCCAGGATGGCTGAGGTGGGAATCGAACCCACCTCTACTCAGTTGACCTCCCGAGGCTGAGTGGACCCCGTTCCAGCCCTCGTACCACTTTTCAAAAAAAAAATCGTGGCAGAGCCGGGAATCGAACCCGGGCCTCCAGGGGTGGCAGCTAATCACGCTAACCACTACACCACAGAGGCGAACATTATTATTAATAATAATAATAGTTTTTGCTGGTGGCTTAACGTCGCACTAACACGATGAAGGTTTTCCGCTGACGCAAGGATGGAAATGGGCTGGGATTGGGGAGGAAGCGCCTTTGGCATTAATTAAGATACCGCCTCAACGTTTGCCTGGTGTGAAAATGTGAAACCACGCAAAACCCTTTTCAGGGTTGCCGACGTTTCGCATTCGAACACTAACCGCCCGGCCGTGTCGCCTGGTTATACAATATTTAATACTACATTCAATCAGTATTATTTGCAATTTTACTGACAATGAATTCACACATTTACTACTGAATTAATTAAGTATATAATGCTGAGGACTTACTCGGAACCGAAGTATTACTATTAATGTGAAATTAATTAAATGAAAAAGTAACTTATAATATTTTTGAACAACTAAATAAATATTTCATAAATAGATATAGTGCAAGCCATTTCCTTTCACTGTCTACTTAGTTAATCTATAACTGTAATATATTATAATATATATATATTATAATATATTATAATTCCTTTTTTAGAAAATACCTTAAGAAGAAGAAAAATCATTTAACAAGAGATTGCTTGTTTTTCGACAGACTGAGGAACGTAACATTTACAGATATACCATAAGTGGCAGCTGTTCCAGTGTATAGTATTTTACAATTGGCATTACGTCGCACAAACGCAGTTCTCATGGCGACGATAGGATAGGAAAGAGCTAGGAGCGCGAAGGAAGCGGCTTTGGCCTTAATTAAGGTGCAGCCCCAGTATTTGCCTGGTGTGAAAATGGGAAACCACGGAAAACCATCCTCAGGGCTTCCGACAGTGGGGTTAGAATCCACTATCTCCAGAATTCAAGCCAGGGTATAAATATTATTTTTATAATAATTTTCAAATGCGTCATACCTCAATTTTACCCTCACTGCAAGAGAACAGCATTCCACTGCTAGTAATACACACAGTGCAAAGCCACTGCTTCAGACCACTACTTCCCGGCTCCTTGGATGAATGGCTAGCGTTTTGGCCTTCGGTTCGGAGGTCCCAGTGTTCGATTCCCGGCCGGGTTGTGGATTTTTAATATTAAATAGTTAATTCCCTTGGTATGGAGACTAGGTGTTTGTGCTAGCCGTAACATTCCTGAAACGCAGTTACGTCTCGAAATGCAGTATAAATGTCGGGGCTGTACCTTAATTAAGGCCACGGCCTATTCATACAACTTCCGAGGCCTTTCCTATCCTATCGTCGCCATAAGACATATCTGTGTCTGTGCGACGTAAAGCAAATAGCAAAAAAAAATATGCGGTATAATTACGTTTTCTTAAAATAAAGACAGACAATTTGCATTGTAAAGGTGGCGTGTTTGTTAAAGGATTTCACAAGTATATACTTACGGCAATATGGGCTTTATGATGAATTTTTTGAAGATACTGTACCTTAATTGAAGTAATTCCGCCACTGTAACACGCAGCTTCCAATACACGACATTACAGATGCCATCTACCCTTATACTTGCGAAATCTTTTATCAAACACTCAAGCTTCACGATACAAATTGTCTGTCTTTATTTTAACATATTATATTTCGAGACATGTTTCCTCCTCCTTGAGGACATCTTCAGTCGATGATATACAAGACACCTTAAAATGTAGCAATGACATTAAAATCATCGAATGTTACACCACTCATGAGGCCGCTAAGATTTGCATCAAGCCTGTGCATTTTACGAAAAGTTATACAACAGTTAAATAACATTTACATAACTTTTTCACACCATGGACAGTGTCTTTAAAATAGAACAAATTGTATTCTATTTTAAAGACACTCACAATTTTAATGGTTTTCATAACATGACGTCAAATAGGTCACATTTTAATTGGTCGAATTCGACTTTGAATTTCAGTTTACATTCAATGATTCTAATGTCTTTGATATATTTTAAGTTGTCTTGTATGTCATCGACTGAACATGTCCTAAAGAAGGATGAAACTTGTCTCGAAATATAATAACGTTTCCTTAAAGTAAATACAGACAATTGTATTGTAAAGGTGGAGTGTTTGGTGAAATATTTCACAAGTACATACTTACGACAATACGGGCTTTATGATGAAATTTATTTTATGTAACAGCCCACCCTTGTCGGAGGGTCTGCCGTACAAATTAGATATAGCCATACGAAATTTTTAGTTTACTACTGACCTTCAGAGGAGAGAGCGTACCATCTGAAAATTCCGGGGGGTTATTTCCGGTGACATGTAAGGAGGCACAAATCCAATTCGACCACGACGTAGAATATAAAACTAGATAATATTTCTTCTACATCCATCAAGACGCCATCCATGCAAGCCAAACCTGTTACGTTATTCATACGAAGTTACCTAGTTATGAACATAATTTCTACAATGTCTTTTATGATTAACCAACTTGGAACAAATGCAAAACGATTATTTTGACAATAACTTAATTTAAAGAGAACGTTCAGAAAATGTGACCCATACCCTAATCTTCCATTCTACCGATGAGAGAATCTAACTATTTCGCTTTAATACAACCTTCATTTATAGACACTTCTAGTTATTCAAATTCTGCCATGTTTTGCATAGCGCCCTGGAGTAGAGTCAACTCGATTCGAATTAATTATCTTCTTGACCTTTGAATGTCTCTTCAGCTATTCCAGTGTCAACGAGCTCATTAAGATTCTGTCGTGGGAACTGTCATGGTGTTACTGTTAATGCATCCATGTGATTCTACAGTGGGAACTGTCCGGACGGTTGACACACAATTTAGGGACGGATGACTGCTATGGAATATCCAGAACTCTCTCGTGTTTGATAACTCTCGCCTTAAGACAAGCTATGCTGTGAAGTTTATAAAAAAACATCAAAGAAAGTCCTGCGGTTCTAATTCTTCGTACATGATTTAACACTTCATTTCATATATTTTTCACCCAAAGAGCTAAGAGTGAGTTTCTTGAGAATTACTTTCCAGCTTGAAAAAGGAGACTGTTGTCCCTCTCGCGATTATTTCTCGATAAAGAATTTTTGAAACTACCAATCTCTCTTCTGCAATATCCATACTTCAGTATCAATTCGTATTGTTACCTTATAACTTCATGAATTTGCGACAGCCAAACAATGGTCTTTCTTCTGTTTATTTCGACGACTAGTGTTACGGTTCTCCTGTCAATAGTGAGAATAAAAAATAATTACCAAACCTGTATGTTCATCAATTTACATCGCAACTATATAATTGTTATTTAATAACCCTATAAAGGGATATGACTAGCTCGTTGGCTTAACCGTAGGTTTTTTACCTGGTCGCCATAGATGGATATCTTCGAACACTGGTAGATTTTCGGTTGAAATTTTCACCTTAAAAGTTATATGGTTCAGCCATTTAGCGTCAATCTTATACATACGGTAATTCAAAATGCACGGTTTGGGCCATGTACCAGTGAGCTTAAATTCGGAAGATGGTGGGTTCTAATCCCACCAGTCAAATGTCGTTGTAACTTAATTAAGGCCACAGTCGCTACCTTTCCAATTCTAGTACGTCACCGGGAACTGACGGCATGTTAGTGCGACATTTAACAAGTTGCCAAAAATAAAAATTCAACACCTCAAAATGAATCAATTTGGTTTCAGAGATCCCATAAATAAGCAGTATAATCGAATAAATCAATTCCCATTTCTTAAAATATTCACTTTTTCCCTTATGGTGTATGGTTGTGAGTTCAGAAAATAGCAGAGGAATTGGGATCATTTACTAATTGCATTTTTCACAGTTTACCAATTATGTATGAGCCTATTTTCTCCTAACATTTAAAAATATTGCCTGAACTGGCACTGTTCATAGATACATAACTTCACTCATTACTTTGAATATCGGAATTAGGCTTGATTACACGTCGAATAAGTTGAGACACTTTTCGTGTTCAGCAAATGCTAAGATTTTTCCTGATGTCATAAATAGATCAGCCTTTATACTGAATGAAATTTGGTTCTACCCTTAGCTTCACTACTTCTGTCTTCCAATAGATTCCATCCATTCTCGATAGGGTTTGCTCGGGAAACCACACTTTTAGTTGGAGAATTAGACATGTATCCAGTACATGAATTACTCCTTTAACTAAAAAAAAATGAAATGAGTCTATTACTTTTCCTGAAATCATAACAAATAGCATTATTTTCGTAGAAACATTGGCAGTTTCCTTTCAATATTTTTGTAGGAGCTGTTTCCCGACCTATGTGAAACCAAATTGATTTTTTCATTCCTCTCATACTTTTTCTTGGGCTAATATTGCCATTAGATACGAATCGAATCTTCCTTTACTATGAAAGCAAGATTTAATCAAATGCCTAATTCGGTGGCCACTTGATAGCTTTACTTCCTGTACGCCTTAGGAGTACCGATAACATCGAAGGAAGGCACGCAGGTGCACAAGTCGATAAGCGAGACTTGGCATGGCGACAATTGTAAAATGATAAAGTGACGGAGTGAGCACGTACAGGGTGGTGTTCGGATAGCCATTCTTCTTCTTCTAGCAAAAGTACAGAACTGTCAACATTCACAGGAAGTCTGTGTCTCTACATTGAGAGAAAGTTACGTCCCTTCAACAGGTGAGGATTTGGACCTGCGAATTTGCAGACGCCCAAACGACTCTGAATGAGGAAGTGTGGAGTAAACGTCGATTGGCGAAATGATACGGGAGGACAGATGTGTATTGTTGAATCAGTTGGGCATATTGAACGGTTGTATACGAGACATACGTGCACTGCCGGGATGTTGAGCACAAAAACAGCATGGAAGAGCGGGTTCACGTGATAACAAAGCTGGTGGGAAAGTGTAGACAGGTATTTTTTCTGGAATCATTGTCGTTGCATTAACGAGTAAAGCTGTGGTAAACTGTAAAGAATATTAGTTACAAGGATAATATCCAGGTAGAGAAGGTGACTAATACTATCGAAGTATTGGAATTTATCTACGATGACAAACAATTACAACAAGACACAAAATTTGAAAATTACAAAATCAGCTGAAGTGATAACATTTCTCGGGATACATTAAAGACAATGGTTTTGGATATAGGACCACATATGAAGAACTTATTTGATTACTGTTTGTATAAACGAGCTGTACCAAATGAATGGAGAGTTGCTCTAGTAGTAAGGGTGCAAAACATAAAGCCGATAATTACAGACCAGTCAGTTTGACATGTGTTGCATGTAAGCATTAGACATATTTGCGAAATTACTAAGAGGTTTGATATAAGGCAGTTAGGGTTTAGGAAAAGTTATTCCACTGAAGCTCAACTTGCAGGATTTCAGCAAGATATAGCAGATATTTTAGATTAAGGAGGACAAATGGTCTCTATCATGATTTACCTATCTAAAGCGTTTGATAAGCTAGCTCATGGGAGAATACTGACAAGAATGAGTGCAACTTGACTAGACAAAAGAGTGAATGAATGAGTGACTATATTCCTGAAAAAATAGAACTCGGAAAATTAGAGAAGTTGAATCTTCATTAAGAGGGGAATTCCTCAAGCCAGTATTATTGCACATTTATACTTATACATGCAAATTATATGAATAAAGAACTAGAATCAGAGATAAAGTTCCGTATGGCCATAGCCTACGGAAAGAGTAAGTGAGTGCTCACTCGTACTTAATATGTGGTGGCGGCAGATTGCGCTAGTGTAGCTATGGCTGCACCGCGCTGCTCGCGTAAATACAATAAGCGGGCGCGGCAGTACACAGAGCGTACACGTAGGAAAATCTGTAAAACTCCCATTTGACAGAATTACGTTTGAAATATTTCCTTTCATGTTGCATGTGTGTACATTTCAAGAATATTTGAACAGAGGAAGCCGATTAACGCACTAATTTAGTGGATTAATGTAATTCCTCTGAAAAATATGAACATCAATAATTCTGAAAAGAATTACAAAGTAAGTATTAAGATCTAGTTGAATTGTACATTATTTAAGACGTATATACAAATTTTAACTCATCCATAAAGGCGTTAGTTGTCTGAAACTTTGGAGAACTTGCAGGACGATTTAGGTGATTTGGACGATAGCATCTCTTTCTACATTTCCTTCATAATGGAGTAAGAAGCGGCACTTAATTTTCCCCACAAAGTCATATCTGTGATCATTGCTGCATCCAAAGCTTTGTCCAAAAACAAAGTCTATGGTATCCAAATATGCGAAAAATAAATCCCCCTATAAATCTTCTTCTCATCGCAATGTTTTCGATACCACCCCTTTTAATAGCAATAGCAATCTAAAAAAACATGTTGGAGAATATGACAAGTATCAGATGTCTTTATTCGTTCCATCATCCTTAATGAGGTTATCTGTTACCAGTGGAAACTCAGGTGAGAGCTACGAATGGTGCCAACACACTCTGAGCATCGAGATATTTCTCACTTTTCCCTGCTATGTAGCCTGCTAAGTGAAACACTAAATTCTATTTTGTGAAGTTATCCTCGTAATGAAGAATTATTTCATTTCCCCAGTCCATGAGTATTATATTTTCTTTAGTTTCGGTCCGAGTGGAATCTTTATACAATAGCGCATACCTTTGGGGCTGGTGTTAAATTCCTTGGGCATTTTGTCCGCAATTAAATTTTGTTTCTTGCTAAGGATCTAAAGACTATCTTCAGCTTCACTTGACACTTGATTTGCAATTTGCTTCTGTTTAGTTCGGCATGCAGCTAATTTCATTTTATTTACAAATAAATTCCTACCACGGTTTTTAAGCTGTTTTCTGAAATTTAGGATAATTCTAGAAACATAAACGTCACTAGCAATTATTTAAGATGTACAGGGCAAACTGAATTCAGGTTCTTTTGTTTATATATTTTGTCACTATGAAGTTCTTTAGATGTAGAGGACAAATTGAGTTCATTATATTCTAAGATATTGCTGTTAATATTGTCACTGCTGACTTGCTATTCGAATAAACCTCGTTCCAATGAGGGTTTCCCAATTTTCAAGGACTTGCTTAAATAGGACGGTAAGTTGGGAAAAATGTGTCGGTCAGATCCTGGCTTTAAACTTTACAATAAACGAGTCTATATTTACAATGAGATATTTCGGAAAGTGACGCTCGTGAATTCTAGACAGGCGTAGGCAACATGTCTTTTCTTGGGATTGCTTTAGTCTACTTAGAGAAATGTTCCTGATTTTCAGGTGGTGAGAAGAAATGCTTACTTTAATCTGATCTGTAAGCAGAACGACATTCTGGCACAAAGCACGACGGCATTTCCAGACTCACTGTCCCCAAATATAGTTAGTGGTACTCAAAAAGCACGTCCGTGACAATAAGTAAAGCGCATGCACTTGGTATAAACAACGCAACTTATGTATCTAAAGCGATCGTTGCGCTGCAGCGGCAACTCCCCGTATCGTGCTGATGATTATGATGATGCTTGTTGTTTTAAGGGACCTAACATCGCAGATCATCGGCCCTCCCCGTATCGCAGCCACTAGTTCTTCCATTGCTGTAACGAGAAATATGTCAAAGTGCTCTCACTTGCTATTTCTATTCTATACGGAAAAAAAAGCAATGGACAGTCATTGGATACTCTAAACGGAGGATATGATAACCATTCCAAGAGGCTTGACTCATTGATTTACACTTGACCTTGCTATTAGAAATGAAGATTTTGAAACACAACTAGCGGATGGTCATAAAGAAACGTGCTACACCTATGAACTCAAAATTCCGTTCAAAGAGAGTGTTGTATTTATAAAAGCCCAGAATGGCATGTTTGGAACTTGAGGCTCAAGAATGGTCAGATTTTCAGAGTTCTACAAACTGTTCGGAATGGATAAGAAATGTATGAGCATGGTGGCTTTGGTAGGTGCAAAGAGTTCAATTGATAGCTTGAGGAACGTTTTGTATCACAGCTACGAGTGACATGCGGAACAACTCACCATTCTCTTGTAAAACACATCTACATCTCATAATATCGCTTAAAATACATTTAGGTTAGGAATACCTTGTCTGCTGGGTAGCGTCTGGTTAAAGGATGCTTAATGGCATACGATATTAATTTCATCTGTTCATCTACCGTACAAGTTATTAAGGACTCACAATCGTAGTATTCGTGGTGATGGATCTAGGACGTATCTCTCAGAGGATCAGCGGTGAGGGAATCTGTTAAATTACTTGCAAGCATTTCATAGAGCAAAGTAGTGTGTACCGTAACAGAGCAGATTCATTGTTTGTTCTACAACCTGCACCATCTACATTATGCAGTGACTGACAAACACTTTGAGGGTGTAACACGATATACGATAGTGTAAGCACACTCAATAATCTAGACTGTGTGCTCGCAGCGACTCCAGCTCTGCACATCATACATTTACAAGCAGGTTAAAGTTAGCATGATCCTTTGAGTACCATCGACGATATCGACAGCAATTCCTAACGAAAATCAAACAATAAAATTACCTCTAATAGAGATACGATTTTTAAACTTTAAATTAGCTATTGTAGCATAAAACAGGGCAAAAACGATACTACTGCTAATAATAATATAACGAAAATGATAATACAAGCGTCAAATTTCGTAGTCGAGTTCAAGAAGAAACACATTTCATCAGTGATTGTAATCCATCCCAATGGCAGGAATTGAAAGACGTAAACCAACTGCACAATTTAACAAATATTTATTTATTTATTTATTTATTTATTTATTTATTTATTTATTTATTTATTTATTTATTTATTTATTTATTTATTTATTTATTCGCGGAACTTTGCTTTCTTTTCAGCCCAGAATTCCCTCCTGATCTGTGAGTGGGCCTGCTTGCGTTTCTCTGTAAAAGGGACACCGTGTCCTTTTCTTTCGTTGTTCGTCTCAGTTTAGACCCTTCGTCATTATTAGACCCCGGATGTTTAGGCAGAAAGAGGTTAGAATGAAAACTAAATTGGTTATTAGGAAGTGTCGACTATCCGCTCCTCTGCAATATAGTGAGAGTAACATAAATTCTAGGGGTTCTGATGGGCGGAACCCCTAATGTTTATGTAAAGCTCATAGCCTAACTGTTCTACAGGTAGTGTATACTTGTTACACGCTTTAGTAGGTTTTCGTTCTGACCTATTACTGAATAAAAATCCGGGCTCTACTCATTTTCTTTTTTTCCGCAATAGATCTCGGTCACTCTGTCTCAGTGACTATACCCCGCTGGCGCTACTGGACCTGAAGGGCCTTCCACCTACCAAGCGACCACTGCTCAGCCCGGAGGCCTGAAGGTTATGGGGTGACGCGTGGTAAGGGCGAAGAATCCTCTCGGCCGTTATTTTTGGCTTTCTAGACCGGGACCGCCATCTCACCGTCAGATAGCTCCTCAATATTGTATTTATGTGGGCTGAGTGGACCTCGAACCAGTCCTCGGGTCGAAGTAAAAATCCCTGACCTGGCCGGTAATAGAACACGGTGCCTCCGTGTAAGGGAAGCATGCTATTCACACACCATGAGGCTGGCATTAATAATAATAATAATAATAATAATAATAATAATAATAATAATAATAATAATAATAGATAAGAAGAGAGGTAGACAGATGTCTGCCTCCACTGTGTTCGGGTTAGTGTGATAAGCTGCCATCCCCGCAGGATCGAGTTCGACTCCCGGCTCTGCCACGAAATTTGAAATTGTGGTACGGTAGCTGGAACGGGGTCCACTAAGCTCGGGATGTCAGCTGAGTAGAGGGGGGTTCGATTCCCACCTCAGCCAACCTCGAAGCGGTTTTCCGTGGTTTCCCATTTCTTTTCCAGGCAAATGGCGGGATGGTACATAACTTATTGGCCACGGCCGCTTCCTTCCCTCTTTCTCGTCCATCTCTACCGATTTTCCTATCCCCCCACACGGTCCCTGTTCAGCTTAGCAGGTGAGGCCGCCTTGGCGAGGTACTGGTCTTCAACCTCAGCTGAATCGCATGACTCAAAGTCTAACGCTCCAGGACACTGCCCTTGAGGCGGAAGGGGTGGGATCCCTCACTGAGTCCGCGGAATAAAGCAACCCCGGAGGTTAAACTGATTAAGAAAGAAGAAAGAAAAAAGAAGGTAGATTGATTTATTGACTGATTCATTCATTCATTAATTCATTCATCCATTCATTCATTCTAACGTGTGGTGTAGTGTGAGTCTCTCTTTCTTACAATTTGTTTTACGTAGCACCGACACATATAGGTCTTATATTGACAATGGTGTAGGAAAGGCCTAGGAGTGGGAAGGAAGCAGCTGTGGCCTAATTAAGGTACAGCTCCAGCATTCGCCTTATGTGAAAATGAGAAGGTACGTAAAACCGTCTTCGGGCTGCCGACAGTGGAGTCCGAACCTACTATCTCACGGATGCAAGCTCACAGCTGCCCGCGCGTAACCGCGCGGCCAACTCTCCCGGTTGTGAGCCTTTCTGTTTGACGTCCATGTGCTAACTGCGCTGTGGGTGTGTCACAGTGATATTAATGAGGTAGCGAGTAGCTGAAATTCAGTGTCGGGATATAGCCTACTAGTGTTGATTAACTCCAAAAGATTCCTAAAAGCCGTCTTCATACGACGGACGAATCACCATCAACAGCGTCATACGCCTTCACTGCATACGAATACTGCTGAAAGGTTTGGGATATAGCCCAGGCTTTCGACACGAAATCTGGTGATAAGAAATTGTACAGCACCACCTCTCCCACCTCCTAGCCAACATTATGATGATGATCATGATGATACCTTCGATCTTGAGAGAAAACTACTGTAATTGCTGGAATGTTGCTCTAATGAGGTTTCCTGCATCGTCCAGTTCCTTGGATGAATGATCAGGATAGTGGACATCGGTTCATGGGGCCCGAGTTCGAATCCTGGCCGGTCTGTAGATATTAACTTCCTCTGATTAATTATTGCCTGGCTGTGTGGCTCAGACGATTGAGGTGCTGGCCTTTTGACACCAACTTGGCACGTTCGATCCTGACTCAGTCTGATGGCATTTGAAGGTGCTCAAATACGCCATCCTCGTGTCGATTGATTTAGTGGGAAGTTAAAGAACTCCTACTGGACTAAATTTCGGTATCTCTGCGTTTCCTTAAGCCGTATAGTTAATTAGAGGAAAGTAAAGCCAATAAGATATGATATAGGCCCATATATCCTATATCATGTCTATAAGTACGGGCCGTGAAAGCATCAATGGCAACATTAAAGCCAATATTCTTGTTATTATTATTATTATTATTATTATTATTATTATTATTATTATTATTATTATTATAGTGGATTTACGTCGCACCGACACAATTATTTCTTATGGCGACGATGGGATAGGAAAGGTCTAGGAGTTGGAAGGAAGCGGCCATGGCCTTAATTAAGGTACAGACCCAGCATTTGCCTGGTGTGAAAAGGGGAAACCACGGAAAATCATCTTCAGGGCTGCCGACAGTGGGATTCGAACCCACTGTCTCCCGGATGCAAGCTCAAAGCTGCGCGCTCCTAAACGCACGGCCAACTCGCCCGGTTTATTATTATTATATTATTATTATTATTATTATTATTATTATTATTATTATTATTATTATTATTATTATTATAGATTATTAGGATTCGCGGATTTTGCCGACGCCATCTTGAATAGTAGGGCAATGAGGATACGCATAAGAGAGTATGCCTAACCCCATGGTGGGGCCTAACTACACAGAGACTAATTTTACGATCAGATGCCCTTCCCGGCGCCATTTTGGAGGGGCGTAAGTACACCGTCGCCACCTTAGGCCCAGTTTTACGGTCAGATGCCATTCCCGTCGCAAGTTTGTTTCTCCCACCTAGTTTTATGACAAGATGCTCTTCCCGACGCCATCCTAGAGGAGCCTAACTACACAGGTCCTACTTTTACGGTCATATGCCTTTCCCGTCGCCTTTTTCGAGGGGGCCTAACTACACAGGGCCCAGTTTTACAGTCATATGCCCTTCCCCTCACCAGTTTGGAGGGGCCTAACGGCACAGAATTTCTCTATCGCGAGGAATGTTTTTTTTTTTGCTTTACGTCGCACCGATACAGATATGTCTTATGGCGACGATGGGATAGGAAAGGCCTAGGAATTGGATGGAAGCGGACGTGGCCTTAATTAAAGTCAGCCCCGGCATTTGCCTGGTGTGAAAATGGGAAACCACGGAAAACCATCTTCAGGGCTGCCGACAGTGGGGCTCGAACCCACTATCTCCCGATTTGATTTTTTAAAATCATTTTAATACACATCTTAATTTCCATATAACTCATCACACTGCCAAACCTCACAGAAAGAGACAATAATGAATAAATTCCTTTTCCTAGATTTCGCGTTAGGAAAATTACCAGGACGTAAAAATGGGCTTAATCAAAATCAGTCCCGTATCCAGATAATTTGGAAAAGTACATGAAGAATTAGAATAAGAACAAGGTTTTTGTATCATGCCTAGTAAATCCATTGGCACTGCACTTCTATTTGTACATTTGATCCCGTAATCGTTTGTTCTAATAACGAGTGGCCTTCCATATAAGTTCCTCAGTCTTTGCTCAACAGTGACTGACGTATAAATTCGAACCTATGTGTATCTCCCTGTTCTGAAATACATTGAACTAACTTCATTAATGTAATGAATGGATTGGAAGTAAATAAACGAGAAACAACGTCTAAGTCTCTTTAGAGAACAGAATTGTGCGACGGGATTTTGTTACTCAATGCGGGCCAGCCAATGAACAATGTTGGTTACAGTCGTTCATGGAGTTCCGAACTTGTAGTTTATTTTGTTTGCCGGGATATTTCGCCATGTATTTGTTCCTTGTTTTCATTTACTCTGTACTTGTTTTTACATTTTCAGAAATACCAACAAGCAGTTCAATATGTACCTGCATATTCGAGATACAGGCTATGGCGGGTAGGTGTGTATCTCATGTAGACAGAGCAACATAGAAAAGGCTGTTTTATAAAATAAAATTGAATAAAAAGAGTCGTCGAACGCCAGTACGCTAATAACATCAGAACTGGAATAAATTCCCAGTGGTGTGCTATCTGATGGATTTATTATAAATAAAATTGTTGCAACCGCCACTAGAAACTGTTGTTATTGTTGTTTCATTATAGTGAGAATGAGTATACAAGGCACGACCACATCCGCATCCGGAACGACATTGGTTCCATTCTCTACCAGGAAATGTTCAGCTTATCACAGCGACTGCTGGGTTCGCTGGAGCAATCTCTCTCATGTTTTGGTTTCAGTCGGAGATTTTTCGTGGGATGCCCTTTGTAATGCCACGTGATTTTCAGGTGAAAGTTCCTATTTGCAATTCGACTGTGATTTGAACTTCAGCCATTCATATGGAAAGCCAGCATTTAACCCACTATTATAAACACGCCGCCAGAAATAACAATAACATGTCCTCATCTATAGTATATAAGTCCACCTGATAGCCAAGATTGCTAAGTTGTCAGGTCGTTATTATCAGACTCCGTGGTTAGCTGATGTGAGTTCGTTTGGTGGAAGGAAATGTTAATGGTATTTGCTTTACGTCCAACTAAGTACTTTTTTTCTGTTTTCGGAGACGCCGATGTATCGGAATGTAGTCCCGCAGGAGTTCTTTTACGTGCCAGAGGCTTTTACGAGGCTGACGTAAATGAGCACCTTCAAATACCAGAGGACTGAGTCAGGATCGAACCTGCCAAGTTGGCGTCAGAAAGCCAGGGCTCCGATGAAATCTATAGGGTTTGAATTCGTAATCTTGGGATCCAGAGGCCGACGTTCAACCACTGATCTACAGAAGGAGCTTTAGAAATGATTTGAGAGCTGATTAGTCCATTCAACTATTTTCGAGGTTGTGAATAAAGTAACCCTCTACCTTCTACTCCACTAAACCTCAATTGCCTGTACGGAATCTGGAACATGAAATCGAACCTACCACTCCCAACTGCAAAGGTGAACATCTTCCTGATTCAGACTGTATGGTGGTGCCACGACTAAAATCAAAGGGAAGTTTCCTCACGACAAAGGAAGCTCTAACAGGGAGACCCCAGCAAACTCGGCGTGCAAGATAAAGGAATGTTATGGATACTTTTCCTATTAGTTGTGCAGAGAAATGGTCAAGAGGGAAGTCACTGCGTGTTACGATATGCAAAAGTAACCTTCACATATGAGGTTCCCATTTTCGTGATGTGTGGATGTAGAGCCAAGCAGGCAACAGTTTACTTGGTTCAGTGCAGGCTGTATCCTTCCATATGTTCAATTAAAGACCAGCCATGTGCAACACCAGACACACTGAATGTTGTGCTATTCTGAGAATCGATAGTTTGATATGTACTTCCAAAATGTATATTTTATATTATAAATGTTTATACGTTGTAAAAATACGTACTAAAGAAATGTATAATAGCCAGTAAGCTTGTGCTTCTGACATTATTGCATGTGTATCTATACCATTAACGCGCAGTCAGTTCGTTGGGTGGAACTATAATCTATGCTGGTTTATGCTTTTGAAGACAACATGGAAAATGAACTGTTCATTCCTATAATACTAACATTTTTTATTTCATTGACCTCTGCTATATTGTTATTATTCCCTGCTGTCACAACATACATATAAGTTCTATTTAATAAAAAATGTCCAACTTGGCAGGTTCGATCCTGACTGAGTTCGGTGGTATTTGAAGATTCTCAAATACGGCAGCCTCACCCCGGTAGATTTACCAGCATGTAAAAGAACTTCTGCGGGACAGAGACCTTGCAAATCGGCGACTCCGAAAGCCATAAAATGTACTTAGTGGGATGTACAAACATTATTATTGTTATTATTATTATTATTATTATTATTATTTATGCCTTAACTGGCGAGTTTTAGTGTTTACAGTGCACTGTGACTTCTGGTATGGGCTAGAATAAATCTGTTATTTTCATTGATCTGCCACAGTCTCATCCGTGGCTTTGACAATATGAAAGTAACTGAGGTATGAGCGATGCTAGTAATATAATTTGTTATTCAGCTAGTCCCTGTTAAGAATGGTGTGAAATATCACCCGTAGGGTCGGTTGTTGCAAGCATTTCAGTGGGCTTGGTAGACTGAATGTAATAGCAACTTGTAGCTCGGTGAGGGAAGCAACGGGAAACTACAGCACTCCTCATTTTCCGAGTATGCCTCTTCAGTGACGTCTGGGCTTTCTATGACAGCTGTTGGTGGAACTGTGGAGATTCAAACCAGCCTCCGGGCTGTATATCCAACGTACACATATTATGGTTATTATTATTGAATACGCAAATATCATCACACACATCTAACACTGGATGCCTATAATAATAATAATAATAATAATAATAATAATAATAATAATAATAATAATAATAATAATAATAATAATTGTACCGGGTGGTACACCTCTACGCCGCACATTCAAATTTTCCGCCTTAAAGTACTCCTCTACAGGAGAAACAGTGAACTTAAAACTGGACCTACTTAAAGTTTTCCTCTGAAGATGTCACTGTGTGAATTTCGACTTGTTTTTGTTTACTATTTATCAAGAAGTGTGGACATTCTCTCATAGATGTCTCTATTAAAAAACTATGATCATGCGCCCTGGTGCGAAGTGAAGGAACTTTATTTGAAGAAATTTTGTACTCATAAGTTTTTGTCCTTATTAAATTTCGTTCTTTCATTTGTGGGTTGGCAATATTAATCTTTCCTTCCGCCAGTTTTGAACTTAGCCAATCCAGAATTTCTGTAATTAATTTTTGACCAATCGTGTCTTTCTTCTTCGATTTTGATGTGTAACTGTAAGCTACTCAATAAACGCCTGTGGGTGTGTCTTAATTATTCATGAAAGGTCTCGAACCTTCCCCGAGGGTATAAGAACTGCTGATTTTCTTGACTCTTAGCCACTTCATCAATATCTAACTTAGTGTATGGACGTGTAGCAGGAGGCGGGAAGCGCCTCTTTCTTCCGGCAGCAGTTCTTCAGTAAAGTAATGGCCGCTTAATATCTTTATTTCTGGCTAGCTCAGCAGTTTAACCCGCGGGAAAGGTCCGAAACTTTTACAATGTAACCTACCTTTCTAAAAATGTAAATTTGTGCCGGCTTATGTAAAAACTTCATATATCTTTAACTGTAAATCGGGGATAGAAAGTGCTTTACCCTCTCAGTTCCCCTTTACTTTTATTTGAGGTGACTACGTTTTGGTAACTGATTTTCTACTCTTCCTTAATGTGTTAAATTTATTCATTATACGAGTCACCTCCATGGTTTGGGAATAGCCCCTGTTTCATCGGCCTAGTGCCTTTTAGGTTTTAAAATGTGTATTTAGGAGTGCAAGTACTCGCCTCCATTCCTCTGGTATTGCGGGCCATTCACTTAACCTGTTCGTTTTCTGCTAAGGCCCAGTAGATTGGGTACAAGATTCCCCCGTTTCAGTGGTGTAATTTGTGCCTTGATGGCAAGTGATTGTAAAGTATGGTATGGCCTTGAAGAGGCTTGAAAAACTGAGAGCGTGTCAGCTCTTTTCTGATGTTGGAAAAGTGCCTCTAGGAGGCTTGATGTTGTAATTAGGAGCAAGTGCTCCTTGAATGAAGGGGTTTTCTGCCCTTGAAGGTCTTGTGCTTGGTATATTTGAGGAATGAGCTGAAGGGAATTGTAAAGCGAGGGGCGTAAGGCCCAGAATTGTTCTGTATCTTGGCCTTTCCTGCTGATTGTCGGTTATTTGTTGACTTGTTGTTATTTGTTAAATTTTGAAATTCTATGTGAAAATTGTTAAGTTTTGCTATATTTGAAAATATAACCTTTAATGACATTTTAATTCATATCTCGGCTTTGTAGTTAGACCCATTTACCCCGGCACCTTCTTTCACCTCTGCTGATCCACCAAACCACAGTAATAATAATAATAATAATAATAATAATAATAATAATAATAATAATAATAATAATAATAATAATAATAATAATAATATGATTTCAGCTACCGGGTGAGGAATTTTAATTTGACACTATTTAGGCTACCTGAGTTTCCATTTCGACGTTCCATTTTACTCTTTTAGGTTCTGTAATACGTTCTCCGTCGCGGTTTAAACGTGTCGTAGTTCTATGTATACTATATACGGTCTACCAATGATCGGAATAGTGGATCTTGGCTTCCTGGTGAGATACTTTCATGTTCATATTTATTTAGCGGCTCTTTAATTTAGTTACTTTTTAATGTTTAAGTCCTAAAGTGAAGAAAGTAGGTTTGCTTGCAGGATGTGAAGTGGTGTCCGACGTCTTAATGTAATATAATGCACAGTTATCGCTAAAGAATCGAAAACAAAATGTGTAGAACTAACGATAGTATTTTTTATAGTGTACCCTAACTGCGGAAAATAGTAGAGTAGGAATAGAATAGGAATCCACCTTACTTTACAACTGTTCTCATAAAGCTTAATAAGTCTAGTTTTTAAACTTAATATTGGAATTTATTTTATCATGGCATGATCTGTAATCATACGTGCCGCTTACGGGTGGGAAACTAATTTGTTAACCCCTAGACCATGACTGAAGGAACTTAGATTTCATACATTTACTTATTTACGAGATTCAGGGGGGTCTTGTTGAGGAGGTAGAGGCGTGCTTTGTTCATCCGGAAGGACATAGACTCCCTGTCTGGAAGTCGAAACATTTAGGAACGAAACTACAGCTTTTAGCGTCGTACATGGCCACAAGATTCACTCAGCCTAATGAGTATCAAGTTAATTCGTGAGGACAAAGGCGGTCGGGCATAGAGCTGACTACCCTACCCCTATTAGTGCCGAGATTACGGATAGTGAAAGCATTTACCTTCCACTGCTCTAGGAGCTACCTGTTCGGAGATTGAGTTACGACACAGTTTTTGTTCTTTCCTTTCTTTCCTTAACGAATTTGACGAGATCACCGTGTTCGGGAGAAAAGTCAAAGCGAACAAGAACGTACTTCCGTCCACTTCATACAAATCTAATATTTGTGGTGGGTGGATAGGTTGGGTGCACTGGAGTTGTGGTCTGGCCACTGGGTCCGAACCTCATGTCCGGTGTTCGAATCTCATTGACTTCGAGTAAAATATTCTGAAAGACTAGTGCAAGATGACAAAAGGGGCATCCGTCCTTAAAACCCCTGTTCAGTCTGACACTGACAGATGTGACTCCACCAAATCCTTTTATTCATGTGAAAATGACCTTTTATCATGTATTTTATTGCAACTACATTTAATTAACAATGAGTGCTACTGAATAAAACAACCCATGGCACTACAGCCCTTGAAGGGCCTTGGCCTACCAAGCCACCGCTGCTCAGCCCGAAGGCCTGCAGATTACGAGGTGTAGTGTGGTCAGCACGACGAATCCTCTCGGCCGTTATTCTTGGCTTTCGAGACCGGGGCCGCTATCCCACCGTCAGATAGCTCCTATATTCTAATCACGTAGTCTGAGTGGACCTCGAACCAGCTCTCAGGTCCAGGTAAAAATCCCTGACCTGGCCGGGAATCGAACCCGGGGCCTCCGGGTAAGAGGCAGGCACGCTACCCCTACACCACGGGGCCGGCTGCGCTACTAAATATTAATCCCATTTAAAGTTCATGAAGGTGCACTTTCTCATAAGCTGCTTATTCCAATAAATTGTATTATGATGGTTAGTAAATAGTTTTCCATTGTTTTGAACTGCACTCATTAAAATTACCTCTTTCCTTCTGAACAGAAAAATTAACTTACCTTCAGTCAAGGAAAGAACTAGTAACAGCAACAAATTTATGAAGTTTATGACGACGTACGCTCATATTTCCGAAACTTCGTAAAATATTTCAAGGCAACTTCGTATCTCCGAAATTCGTAAAAAGTAGTTGTTCGGACGTAAATCCAGGTAACATTACTGAGATGATGATAATAATAATAATAATAATAATAATAATAATAATAATAATAATAATAATAATAATAATAATAAGGTCCAACGAGAGAAAATAGAACGCGGATTAAGAGGAGAACAGCGGCCATATACTCATTAACTGACAGGTTCAGTGATGCCGTATGCAAGAGACGCCTGATATTCTATGGCCATATCTATATAATTGAAAGCAACAGACTGACCAAAAGATTATTTAAAGCAATCAACAAAGCAAGGAATATCAAAATAAAGTGATTAGAAGAAACTAAGAATATCACAGACATCATACAAGATCGCAGAGCCATTAGTACAATAGCAGCCAAGTACAAATTCGTGGAGAATCCTAAGCGGAAAGCTGGTAGGAAGTGGTGCACGGACGCAAGATGCGACACAGTGCATTAATCAAAAGATTTTAGGAGAATAAGAAGGTAAAAACCAATAGGCCAACGAACAATTTCAAACGCGCTTTTTGAATGAGCATAACGAAGAAATAATAATAATAATAATAATAATAATAATAATAATAATAATAATAATAATAATAATAATAATAGTTGCCGAGCTTTGGAAGTGTGCAGGTGACAAAGCAATTGACAAGTTTACGGATATCATCCGGGAGATTTGGGAAACAGAGAAACTGCAAAATGACTGGACATCGGCCCTGATTCATGCCCTACAAAAGAAAGGTGACAAAGCGGACGTAAACAACTATCGTGGCATATCACTCCTCTCGATAACAAACGAGATTCTCGCGAAAGCACTTCAAACGAGAGCTGAAGCAAAGTTAGATCACCAAATGGGTGATTACCAAGGAGGGTTTAGAAAAGGGCGTTCTTTTGTTGAGCAAATCATGAATCTAAAATCAATTCTATCGTACATGAAACTGAGAAGTAAGAAATTCGTAGTAACCTTCGTTGACTTTAAGAAGGCTTACGACTCTCTCGATCGAAGTACCCTGATCCAGGTTCTAAAACGATTGAGTTTAGATAAGAAGACAAAAGAAATAATTCAGAAAACCCTATTGAGCACGACCTCCGAAGTGAAATTCATGGGAGAGCTTTCTGAGTCCTTCGAAATACGGACAGGGGTAAGGCAGGGAGATCGACTCTCACCTCTGCTATTCAACTGTGTTCTTGAGAAAATTATTCGCGAGTGGTGTAAAGAATTGTGTAAGGAAGGTGTAGAGAATACGGTCAGACTAGATTGTAAGAACAAGGACCTGACAATCGACTGTTTAGCCTTCGCAGATGACCTTGCAATTCTCTCTCATTCTCTTGAAACGGCCACACAACATATCAGTTAACTACAGATGCAAGCAGCAAAGGCAGGGCTTTGGATTTCTTTTGTGAAAACACATTTCATAACGAACATCGAGTCAGCGCCCAGAGAATTTACAGTGAACCAAGGAAGAATAAAGAAGGCAGGGAAATACAAATACTTGTGTGAGTGGATAGAGAACAACATTCATGAAAAGAAATCTTTCCTGTCAAGGACCAACAAAATGGAAATGGCTTACCATCTAACCAAAGACACCTAAAATAAGCAATCAGTGCCCTTGAAGGCCAAACTCAGGCATTACTGTACAGTTATTCGACCGGAGGCGCTATATACATCAGAATGCCTTGCGATGAATAGGAAAGGTCTAGCAGATCAACTCGAAGCCAAAGAGAGGTAGATTTTAAGAAATATATTGGGTCTGGTCTAAGAACAAGGAGAGTACATAAGACGACACAACGGCGAACTGTATCTACACGCGGAGAAGATAACAGACACCATACGCAACACGAACGAGCTCCGTAAGTTTGTCCAGTCGAATCTGTGCCTACTTTGCGGAAAGAAAACCAAAGGGATCTGGTTCATAGAGGTGGAAAAAGACCTACAAGAACTGGAGTTCTCGCATTAGGACATCTTAGAACGTGACTCGTTGAAAAATAAACTTGGAGAAATACAGAGTTTTCAGCCAAAACCCAAAATGAAAACTGGCAAGAAGTGGACCGAAGAACGTGGGGAATGCTCACCGAAGAAGATTGCCGGAACCCTGGACAAATGTGAAAGAGAGTAGGAGAAAGCAGTTTAAATAGATTGGTCCATAGAAGACCGAAATGATGATGATGATAATAATAGCTCTCTGATTGTGCTATGAAAAGTTTAGTAGCTCTCTATGCCCATGTAGTAAGACTGCCTTCCAAAAGACTGACCAATCGCCTGTCCATCTTCTGACAGAACAAAACGTTTCGTACCACACGGCTGACAGAAACTGGGAAGGTTATTGAAGAAATGAGAATAACAAATGTTTAAGATAGACGGTCTGTACGACGTACCCTGAAAGAAGTCCAGGAAAAATCGCGGAAGAAAGGTACCTCCTGGACAGATGAAAGAATGGAGTTACACCGAAAGAAAATGCGCCAATACTGGAGAAAGATCAAAGTCCAATCTTTGAACAAGCGTGGTCCAAAGTAGGCCTATTCGAACCAATAATAATAATAATAATCATCATCATCATCATCATCATCAAAAACCACTGCCTTAGAAACAAAGTCTGGTATTAATATCCGTAGACTTCAGAAAGTACATGACTCTGTTGGCAAAGGTCCTCTCTTCTATGTGCTGCGAGAATGTAGTACAGATACAGTAGAGAGAGAGATAGACAGACAAGTTTATCATCGGCAGGGTATTTTCTCTATTATAGATGACTCATTAAAACATTATATCCAGAAAATAAATAGAAAAAATATACAAAATAATCTCCTAGAATAATTACTCTGTGTAAACTAAGTCTAGAGACATTTATATACACAGATTTATATTTTTATACAGAAAGGACCTAACGTTCATTAGGGTACATTTAATTTTAGAGGATGGTGAGTGAAAAATATCTATTGATTCACCAACCTCATTTAGTGATATTAAAGCCCTCATCAGCCACGAGACTGGCCGAACTATTGTTCTCGTTTTAGAAAAATAGGAAGTATCCCTTTGCCTGGCATTGCGGCGAGTAACATCTAATGGAATCGACTCAAACAGTGTTGATCAACCCACTCTATTCGCCAGACACTTATAAAGAAAGAGAGCATTGGCACATCTACGGTGTAAGTGCAATGTCCTTAAGTTCATAGCCTCGCAAAAAGGCTCGAATAATGGGACAAAGAGAGAAAAACACCTAAACCTTTGTATCTGATACATTTCATGAATCGTATTTGGACTCCTTCCAGGTTCCGTATTAAATACTCTTAAGAATGTAGCCACACCTCGAAAATTATTCTAACGAGGGGCTGGTTAGGGTGCAAAACAAAGTTTTAAAAATCCTAGGAGAAACAAATACCGCACTGTTTCTTTTCAGAAAGCCAAGTAATTTAAAATCTTTCCAAGAAATCTTGTCTAAATATTTCTCGAAGAAAATACCGTAACAGTTTGAAAGTAACACTGTAACGTAGATTGTGCAATATAGTTAAGATATCTTGAGAACTTTCTCCACAACAAATTTTTCCATCACGGTTGTAATAAAAAAAAAGAAAAATGCCAAAACGATATCTATGCATAGGCAACAGTGCGAAGTCTGTCACGCCAAAACAAGAAAAAGCAGAGTGGCTGGAAGCAGTACTGGGGCGAGGGGGGTATACTAGGAGAGGTTTACCGTGGTAGGTACCAACATAAAAAAACCACACTTTTCAAAGAAATTCTTAGAGTGACCAAGTGTATTGGAACAGCAACTATTACGAGAATACAGTACGCACTGACATACTTGGAGAATACAGATCCTCAAAAAAGTACAAGAGAGATAATTAAGCTAACCCTTTTTTTTAGAACTGAATTGACCAATATACAAAGAGATAAATTAGGAACTGCCATGCAGGACCTATCTTTTTTGTTTTCCAATAGTTATACAGATAAATATATCAGATAATACATTTCTTGACTAGAATTTTCTAAACTTTTTAAAAGAAAGACTCCCTTTTTTGTGTGAATAGAATTCGGGTAAAAGTTTTATCACAGTACACACCTTGTTAAACAAGGAGAATAAGCCCGAGCAAACCTCGGACATTGATCACAAAGGCAAGTAGCTCGGATCGCCGTTAGGAGGAAAAGTATTGGAAAAAGGAGTAACCCAATAAAAGTTTGACAAAATATTTACAAAATCGTTACTTTGAGCACTATCTCAGATAACTCCACTTAGCGTGAGTGTTAACCATATAAGGGGACTAGATCACAAAACAAGTTGTTTCAATTTTTTTGAAAAACGGAGGTGTCACACACACAATCACCTCAAATAATTATAATTATTATTATTATCCGATCAACTTTGGAAGGAACAAGTATACTTTTACTATGAAGATCAAAAAATTATTTGGCCACATTAAAAAAACAAACGAAGACGCCTCCAGGACGCTCTAATATAAAAACCATATACACCGAATAAAGGAAGAAAGGGTAGGGTCAAAAGAAGGATCAGCACAATAAGGATAAGTGAGGATGAAAAGAATGGAAACTCCGAGTGCGTAATTGTTGAGAAAGTTCAGTCTGCCAATTTATGTTATCATCTAAGCTTGAGAAAGTTCTGTTTGACGATGTTCAGGCTCAGTCTACATCACCAATATTACAGCACTTAAAAATCAAATAATCTCAATAAGTATGAAGGTGGCAAGGAGCCAGGCTCGAAACAAGGGCTTGAAAATTTTCATAGCTTGCCATCACGGGAATGCCAAAACAGGCCAAGTTAGAATTTTTAAACAAGTTTACTTAAAGAAATGTTTAGCTCACCAAAGCCCTCTTCAAGTCAACTCCATCAGCTGGTAGGGAAGAAAATGGCAGCACACGGCAAGCCGTGCGAAGTCCGTAGCCCCCTCCACACACATATACACACTATATACAGAAGATGATGATGCCAGTCTGCCCAAGACGGGCCAAGCAGTCCAATATATACACGCCCGGAAGCGAAGACCAGTTCATTCGAGAAAGATCATGTGACGTGGCAGATGACGTAGTAGGTGCGAGGCAGACAGAAAGACAGCAGTCAGTGTGTCGAGAAATGTCGGAGGGTAACGACAGGTGAGCAAAAAGTAAGGTAATTCCGATGATAGGAAGAAATATTGATAACCAGAGCAGATATTAATAGCGTATATTCCTGTAGAAACATAAAATTGTAGAGTATGTGGAGATGTACATGCGACGAAGTTTGCAGAAACTCGTAGAACGTCGATCGAGAAGTTATAGCAGTAGCACGTTACAACACCAAGATTATATATTACATTCACACGGCCATTTTAAAATTGCATACATGGTTAGCGTAATTTGCTGGTTTCAACTTACTTGAAAAAAGGAAATTGCATTGAATTTCGAACTATCCATATCAGTCAGCCACTTCTGACACCTAATAATCCAACTCACTATTTAACCTCTTAAAGATCTTCAGATAGAGAATGCAGATACCATGTTGTATAAATGTTAGCATTTATGAATATCACAAAGAAGATGGGATCCAATAAAGGATCTTGAGGCACACGAGAAACAGTGTGTTACGGCTTTGACATACAGTATTACTGTAAGATTTTATGACACAAACCCTATTAGAGGGATAGCTTCTATCTGCTCCAAAGCGCATTCTCCTATCCCATAAGCTGACGAGTTGATAAGCAGAGCGTAATGTTGAACTGATTGACAGGCTTTGGAGAAGTTCGCAGTCTCTTAGTTCAATTCCCGCCCGGGTCAGGGATTTAAATATTAAACGGTTAATTTCTTTGGTGTCAGCGCTGTCCACAACATTTCTGCGACACATACACCACATACAACACTATTTTCCACTGCAATAGCACCCATGTTCCCATATACGTCAGATGCCAGCCAACTTCGTTGGAGGGTCTGACTTAAAAGGGCACTGCCAGGCCATGAAGAGCCAAACAAACTTATTATTGTCTTCCAGAGAATCTCAAACTGGACGCGTGAGGCGGTGACTATGAGGCGCCTGGCAGGGCTGACATTAGTACCCAATTACTTGTTCCGATCTATTCACTTACATCCTTTACATCTGATCTCAGTTTTAGTAAGTATTTAGTCTTTAAAAAAATTAAAACCGGGCGAGTTGGCCGTGCGGTTAGGGGCGCATGGCTGTGAGCTTCCATCCGGGAGACAATGGGTTCGAATCGCACTATCGACAGCCTTGAAAATGGTTTTCCGTCGTTTCCAATTTTCACACCAGGCAAATGCTGGGGCTGTACCTTAATTAAGGCCACGACCGTTTCCTTCCAACTGCTAGGCCTTCCCTGTCCCATCGTCGCCATAAGACCTATCTGTGTCGGTGCGATGTAAATCCACTAGCAAAAAAAATTAAATATGTTTGTAAATAGTGAATTGTTTATAAAGAAATTTTAGTCGTAGAATTCTCAGAAACCGCCGAAGTGACCATTTCTTAGTCTAATGTAAATAAGGGAACATGGAATCGAGTGAGCAAATTCATCATCACACAACAGTTTGGAGAAACGTAATTAGTTGTAGAAACATGGAATTGATGGCTGTCATAATATTGGTTATCATCACACACAAGGCAATGAAAACGTTCAGATATCAGTTTCCTTTCGAGACTGTTATACCTTCATTATTATTATTAAAGTCAGCCTCCCCGTGGTGTAATGGTAGTGTGCTTCCTTCTTATCAGGAAGCATTGAAATTAATTCCCGGCCGATACAAGAATTTAAATTCTTACCTGAGTACTAGACCGATTTTCGGTTCAGCACAGGAGTTACCTCATTCGAGAAGAATGGGACCCAGTTATGAAAGTATAGCAATGTGATTCAAGCAGTATTACTGAACCCATAAAATTTCTTACATACTGTATATACATGATATGAGTAAAGAATTGGAATCCGAGATGAGGAGCGGGAAATGTTATACTGGATAGAGTAAGAAACAGGTTAGAGGATTTTGAGTGGCTCCAAAAAGACCTAGGCAACGTTGTGAGATGGACAGCAGACAATGGTATGGTGGTAAACGGGATGAAATAAATAAATAAATAAATAAATAAATAAATAAATAAATAAATAAATAAATAAATAAATAAATAAATAAATAAATAAATAAATAAATAAATATTTAAAATACTAAGGTGATTTTTATTACATCGATATTGAGAGAACTGATGAACCGATTGTACCCATACTGGGTAATTTAGGGCAACTATTACATAATTTGGTTTCACAAACTTTTCTATGAATAGTCATCATTTCTAACTCAATGCGTCATGTCTCCAGGGTGTGCGGCATATCACCGTCCTTGCAGCAACACTCCCGTTATGCACCCTTCTATTGTTTGGTTCTTAATGGACCTACATGAGTTTTATATAGCAAACTAAGTGTTAAATAATCAAGCGCACATGTTATTCTTCCATTTCTTCAAAATAGAAATACCGACTCGCCGGTCATTACCCAATTTATCCGGCAGTTTATATTCATTGTCGTCATATAGTTATTAAACAGATTAGTAGTCTAGGAGCCAAGAACGTCTTGAATCTACGACAACAAACTATACCTTGTTAAGTGTGAGGGGGAGAGATTCACGTTAAAGATGTTCTCCTTCCGTCTGTGTGAGTCTACAAGGAATAACAGAATTTACAGCTTGTATTTCATATTACTCCTCTTGTTGTGGTAAGGCAGTACGGTTCTTTTCATTTCCCCTCTAGCGCTATTTCTGTGCATGGTCCCCGCTGAAATTGCACGGTGTGTTGGCAGGCCTGGCGTGTCTCCGCATCCTGCGCCGTGATGATGACTGATGGGCCAGGAAGCGGGGAACCCCCGCGGGTTAATGCCAGCAACGTGCGTATAAATCTCTGGCATCACGGGAGGGTGGGCAGCAGTGATATCCATCACGATGAGACTAGAATGTGCTTGTTTCTTCGCCATTAATTGTAAGGAAGTACGTGTCGTTTCACTCGGTTTTGTTCAACTCTTGAACTACTTCCAAGTACAAAACAAAATGAAAGTGAACACAGTAATTCACTTTACTTCATTTTTTTAAAAATCGAAAGGTACAGTCTAATTGATCACTTTCAAATACTTGCTGTAGGTGGAAAGGAATTAGGCATACATTGACTATTTATTTACAATTTGTTTTACAGCAACGCAACAAAGATAAGTCTTTTGGCGACGACAGAAATGGAAAGGGTTTCCAGGGGGAAGGAAGCGACCGTGGCTTTACTTAAGGTACAGCCCCAGTATTTACCTGGTGTCAAAATTGATTGATATTATGATTAGACATGGGATTAAACCTCAAATGAGGCATCCATTAATCCCCGCTTAGGATTTTGCTACTCATATCGCGCTTCATATATTTTACAATTATTTGATCCTATTAACACTCCATATATTTATCCGACTCATTAACCGAATGGTCAGCGTTGAATCCATCAGTCCAGAGAGTCCTGGGTTCGATTCCCGGCTGGGTAGAGAATTAATTTTGATAGCGTATGATTAATTCCTCTGGGTCTAGGACTGGATGTTTGTGTTTGTCCTAACACTTTCCTCTTCATATTCAGACAACACACGATACTAACAACCACCACACAAACACGCAATAGGATTGGCTTCAGGAAGGGCATCCGGCAGTAAAACAGGGCCAAATCCATATGTACGACACAGTTCACATTCGCAACCCTACAGGTGTGGTATCTGCAGCAGATTAACACTTCATCTAGTTCAAACATCAAACTGACGATTATTTTTTATTTGCGGTGGTAAATAAAATTTTAAATTGTCCCACTCTTTATACCTACCATGTCTATATCAAGCCATCTCACTTTGTAGTTGTTGAATAATAAGAATACTAATAATGATAATAAACAAGCAATAATAATAATGTTAAACCTGTAGGTACCAACTATGCGGGCCCCGCGGTGGGCGGGTAGCGTGCCTACCTCTTACCCGAGGACCCAGGATCGAACCCCGGCCTGGTCAGGGACTTTTACCTGGACCTGACGGCTGTTTAGAGGTTTACTCATCCTACGCGATTACAATTGAGGAGTTATTGACGGTGACATGGCGGCCCCGGTCTAGAAAGCCAAGAATTGCGGGCGAGAGGATTCGTCGTGCTGACTACACGACACCTCGTAATCTACAGGCCTCCGGGCTGAGCAGCAGTCATTTGATAGTCCCCTTCGTGGCTCTTGGACAACTAGCATATGGTTTACGTTCGTAGCTACTAACTCTATAGTGGTTTTAATCCGACCGTTTAGTGGGTTCTAACACCACTGTCAGCAGCCCTGAAGATAGTTTTCCGTGGTTTTCCATGTTCACACCAGGCAAATGCTGGGGCTGTACCTTAATTAAGACCCACGCCTTCCCCATCCCATCGTCACCATAAGACCTATCTGTGTCGGTGTGACGTAAACAAATTGTATATATAATCCAACTGTTTCTTGGCAGTGACGTTTCATTGCAACAGGTCGATGCAAAAACAGCTGCACAGATCGGACAAATTGAGGTGTATATAGGTATAGCTGAGATTTTGGATTTATTTATAGGGTTATTTTGATCTTTTAATGGCTTTCCACGAAGCTCCACTAAGCGAGACAAGAACTTAATAAATTTGCATGGGCTTTCCAGACCGAACGCTAAAATGCATAACAGTCTATAACAGAGGTGCTCTTCTGGACGCCCGTTGAGGCTAGCCCAGTGCGACCGGACTGGCCTGATATAAATGCGGGCAGCTTACGTAGCAAGCATACGTCACATTGGAGGGAGAGAGCGAACAACTTGGCAGGGAAGTGAAGCAGTGTCGTTCGATTTTGACGACAAATGTCTCCTCCACTACTGAGCGAAATGTTGATTCCGGTACATTATTACAAAGAAAACACGCTCTAATCGCAAGGAACCAGAACTTTTCAACATATTCCGGTTTGATTTATACTGCGCTTGATATAAACGGTAAAATTTATTTTCGTATATTTATACATTCAAGGAAAACTGACACGTTATCATTTTTGTGTTACAGTTTAGAAAGAAACAGGGTTTTAGCGTACAAGCTACGCTTTACTATATTCCTTGGATGGGAATGACAGTATTTCGATTAAAAAACAACTAAAATTCCTGTATTTAATCAGCAATACGTAATATATTTACGTAATTTAACAAGTTTAATGCTTGATATTTCACAGTGTTGTAGGGTTATGTAACTTTCTCTCTTCACTGAATTCCTGAAAATAGTATTTAAAATTTATCAGATGCCGATGAGAGTAGCTAGCCTCCAAAATACCTGGTGTATGCTTAAGTCCTTTTCGGTTTCACTAAGAGATAGCCCTAGCGAACAGTATGCAGCGTATGAATTTGAAACGTACGTCAGTTTGTTCGTCTGACATTAACCTACTAATACACATAAGTTGAGTCCGCCAAACACTAGCGTCTGTGTTGTATCGTTCAGTGATCATGTCGACGTTTGTGCCTAAAAAAGATCATTTACAGCACGCATTAATTTTATTTAATCAAAAGAGAAAGCTCTGGAAAGTCATCGTTTGATGGTAGAAAAATACGGTTAAAACGCTCCATCGATTAGAACATGTGAAATATGATTTCGGCAACTTAAACGTGGTGATTTAAATGTGAAAGGTAGTGCGCTCTATTAGACCACAAAAGTGCGAAGACGAGCAATTGCCGGCGTTATTGGATGATGACCAAACTGAAACTCAACAGCAATTTGCATAAATGATTAATTTAAATCACGCATTGATCGAAAGACGACCGGCCAGCAGATATAGGAAAGTGATTTTGTTACATGTCAATGCGCCGTCTTACACAGCAAAACCAATTAAGGACACCCTGAAATCGCTTGAATGGGACATCTTTCCGCACCCACCGTACTTCCAGATCTGGCGCAATATGACTATCACCTCTTCGCATCAATGGGACACGCGCCCGCAGAGCAGCCCTTCAACAATTGCAAGGAAGTTCAAAAATGGCTCGACGAACGGTATGCCGCAAAAGACAAGCAGTTTTTCTGGCATGGTATTCATAATTTACCTGAAAGATGGAAGTGTGTAGAATCTGTGCCTACTTTGCGGGAAAGAAAACCAAAGGGATCTGGTTTATAGAGGTGGTAAAAGACCTACAAGAACAGGGGATCTCACACTAGGATACCTTGGAACGTGATTGTTTGAAGAAGAAACTTGGGGAAGTAACTTACAGAGTTTTCAGCCAAAACCCAAAATGAAAAAGGGCAAAAGGTGAGCCGAAGAAGAATGCTGGAACACTGGGAGAACGTGAAAGAGTTGGATAAAGCAGTTGAAATAGCGTGGGCCATAGAAGACCGAAACGAGATTAATAATAATAATAATAATAATAATAATAATAATAATAATAATAATAATAATAATAATAATAATATCGGTTGTTACGCCCCTCTAACTAATTTTATGATTTTGGAGACGCCGAGGTGCCAGAAGTTTGTCCCGCGGGAGTTCGTTTATGTGCCCGTAAAACTACAGACACGAGGCGGATGTATCTGAGCAAATTTTTATGGGACTGATTATTCGTGAAGCCACGACAGAGTAATACATTCTCCTTTCACTGAACTTACTGCAAAATCGAACAAGGTGATATTAGGGGGGGGGGGGTGTTCCTAGCATTGTCTCACTGTAACCAGAGGGATGGATATGTTATTTTATTTGCCTAATTCAGTCGGTCTTAGCGCAGTAGTGAGGTGCGAATGGTAGGATCCGTAGACAATAGCAGATTGTTCACTGACGATTTCCTTTGTTGTTCCGGCTCAATGGTTTCTCCGTTGCCGCTCCACTAGCGTCGGAAGACAATAGGGACACACTACTCCACTGCAGGCTCCAAAGTGCCTTTCCCCCATTACCCATTACAAGTAGACACTGGATAATTCACTCTCGTACAACACACCTCAGATCACTGCACTGAGAGAATGAGCATCGAATAAATTGCATTCAATGGCCTTATAACATGTCTCATCGTTTCTACTGGCACAAGCGTGCAGATCTCTTTGAAGAAAAGGCTTACTCTTTGCTGACATTGTAAAACTCTTAAACTGACAATATTTTATCTGCCTCATCGTTTCTACTATCACAAGCGCCCAGACCTCTTGGGAAAAAGACATACTATTTGCTAATATTGTAAAAATCTTAAACCGACATTTTTTTTATCTACAATTACATACTTACTGGTCGGTGCTACAGTCCATGTAGGTCCTTGGCCTCCTTAATCATCACTGCATTCGTATTGGTCCTTGGCTTTCCTTCTCCAGCATTTAACTCCAATCCTCAACATCGTCAAATAATCTTTCCCTGTGCCGCTTTCGCTTCCTCCTTCCTTCAAGTTTTCCTATAAGGACCTCGTTTGACATTATGGGTTTCTTCCTATCTATGGACGTGATCAGCCACACAATTTCTCCTTGCTTGATTTTAATGACAATATCTGGCTGATATAGACGTTGATTCCCATGACAAGCAGGCATCAATTTTGGTAAAGAGACAAAGTCTCTCATAGTGCATTGGCACTGCCGGTGGCTACAAGTAGCCTACGCAGTGGCCTCCACGGTATGCACTTGCCATGCGTCTTGGTAGGTGTGCTAGGTACCAACTGATGAGCCCAGCCTAACACATGGGGGCGAAATGCTGGCAACCAGGAATGAGTTAGCTGGAAAATTTATAATATCCAATAACGGACCATTTATATTGGTATTATAAATTTACTCATTCGGAACAAATATTGCAGATTCCCTATGGGAATCAACATCTATATCATCTGATGGCCAAGCAGGTATCAATTTTTGGTAAGAGACGAAGTCTCTCATAGTGCATTGGCACTACCGGTGGCTACAAGTAGCCTACGCAGTGGCCTCCACGGTTTGCACTTGCCATGCATGTAGGTGTGCTAGGTACCAACGGGGCGAAACGCCGGCAACTAGGAATGAGTTACCTGGAAAATGTATAATGTCCAATAACGGACCATTTATATTGGTATAACATATGGCTGACCAAAAAATACTTGCAACTCTACATTATTCCTCATTCTCCATCCATCACTAACTGCTCCAAATATCTTTCTCACTCTCTTCCTCTCCCACCTCAACAGCCACTGGTCTTCACTGGTGGTCATCACCCATCATTTTGAACAGCACATCGCTATAGGTCTTAATACCTATAACCTGTTTTTCAGTCAGTGACCGGGTCAGGGATGAAATGAATGAAGCCCCCATCTTGCGGTGAGGATAGGAATTGTGCTGGCTGCCGAAGCCTGTTGCACTCTTCCTTTGCAATGATTAATGACTGACAGATGAAATGAAATTATGGTGGACAGTGTTGCTGGAATCAAAAATGACAAGGAAAACCGGAGAACCTGGAGAAAAACGTGTCCCGCCTCCGCTTTGTCCAGCACAAATCTCACATAGAGTGACCTGAATCTGAACCACGGAACCCAGCGGTGAGAGGCCGAAGCGCTGTCACCTGAGCCACGGAGGCTACAATACAGTTGTGTACATTTTTATTTTCGTATTCATGCTGACGCTCCTGGATTCATACATACTTTGCAAGGCGTAAAAGCATCGATTCCCAGTTGTTGCCCTTTCCTGCATTTCCACAGAGGTTTCATTGTCCACTGTTATTGTTGATCCTAGATATTTCAAAGTTGTAACTCTTTCCTTCCCATGCAATCTTACTGTGGTCGTTCCTCTTGCTCCCTCTCCCGTCTTCATAGATTTTGTATTATTTGTATTCACTTCTAGTCCTAAGTCCCGTGCTATCTCTTCTAACAAAGCATAGTTCTCTTCAAGAGCTCTTTCGTTTCTTGCAATAATTGCCACATACTCAGCATGTGTTATCACTTGTACTAATCTGTTCAGAATGGTTCCCCCTGGCCTAATGGGTACTTGGCGAATGAATGTTTCCAGTTATTGATTAAAGAGCAGTGTGGAGAGCACACGTCCCTGTTTCAGTCCCCTCTCTACTGAAAAAGCTTCTGAAAGATCCTGTTCCACTCCCACCATTCATCCCTCTGTGGTTGGGGATGGTATATAAATACCCACCGTATCTTCTGCTTGTCGTAAGAGGCGACTAAAAGGTGATGAGAGTCTCTGTACTTAGGAGCGTAAGTTGGCCGCCACGGTGTTCTTAGCTGAATCCTTGCATTGCTTCCACTTACTTTTGCCAGGCTCCTCACTTTCATCTTTCATATCCGACCTCCCTCGCACAACTCTTAATCTTTTCCAACCCCGACGATATTAGAGCATTCGAGTCCTACGGGTTCTTTCATTATCACGCCTTTCGTGGCCCTTCTTTTTCTTTGACCTTCGGCCGATAGTTCATTTTTAAAAGTGTCGGATTCCCTCCACTTTTTCTCTCTGGTTAGTGTTATATAGAAGATGATTGCCTAGTTGTATTTCCTCTTAAAGCACTAATCACCACCACCACCACTCTCACCTTGTATACTGTTGATTTCAAGGTCATTCCTGCCAACTTAATCAGTTTCCTCGGGATTTCAAACTCTCTCATAATTTTGTAATATTTCCTCTATCTGCCAGAGTGTCTGAAATGGCCTGATTGGGTAGGTATTCATAGTTTTCTCCATTTCAAACTAGACTTACCTTCACTATCAATTTTCGTGGCATCAAAATTAATCATTATTAATCTGCATTTAGGGCTGTCATCTATGTGGAAAATTCCCTATCAATTGTTTACAGATTATTTCCTTAAATTATTTTAAATAACTTGAAAATTTGTCAAAGGACTTATCTCGTTGTTTCTATTCCAAACGATCAATCAGTTTACCCCATATCCCATATCTAAAGCATTAACATGGTAACGTCAACGTAAAACAAATTTTTTCTGCTTTCAAACTGATACTGGATGACAAGAGTATATTTTTCTCCTGGGATATATTTGAATATGAAAATATTATAGAAAGCTAATTGCGGATAAATTTGATGCATTGGGAGATTCGCTTTCTCCTTCAATTTACATGAATGCAGACAACCCTTCACAGATCCAGAAATGCATTTAGATCGGTTGTAATTCTCAGATGCAAGAAAGGAACGTGATCGCCCTCGGTATTCGAACCCGAATCTGCTCGTCTCTGAACGTGGTCTAAGACATAATCTCAAGAAAAATATCATTTCCTGTCATCAGTCGGCGTTTTAGGTACTCTCAAGTGATTTCATAGTAATATATCGTTTTCCCGCAGATGTTTCCTAGTACAGGCAATTCAACAACAGGAGAACCAAATATATATCTCCCGGCATTGGACATCCTAGGTGAATGGTTAACGCACCTGCTTGGAGAGAGTGGAAGGTAAATTTACTAAGTGGAAGGAGTGGTTAACCCTATTTAATCTGGTTCTTATCGTATGTGTGCTTTGTGTGCCTCTCCATAAGTATAAGTCATGACGAAGAATCGAATACATGTCCTTTGGAAAAGCCTAACACGCACTTACCAAAATTAATGGGCAGCTTACCAATATTTCGTACATAACATTTACTTCTTATTATTATTACTCTGGTTAACTTTCCTGGACATTTTCTCAATTATCTGGAATCGGCAGTAATATGGATAAACCCAGTATTATGGTCAGATGCTCCTCCTAACGCCAACACTGTGTAAAGTGACGTATTCACATTAATATATTTCAGCGATGATTGGTTGTGTGATGTTTTAAAAGACGAGATTTCACTCTAAATGAAAACAGACAATATTATACAAACTATGAATTGAACTGAAGGCAAAGTTTCCATTAGAGCGGCCATGTTATTAGAAGAAGGAGGTGAAAATATAACCGACCTCGAAATCCCCGTAGCCTTCGTGTGCTGTACTCAGTTTTTACCTCTAAAACCGTCGGCGAGAAGAAGTACGATGCTTTATTCTGCTACAAGAGCACGTTTCATGGTGACTTCCTTACAGAATTAAATGATTTATTTCCCTTCGCCTGATCAGGAAAATTTCTTTATAGAATTACCTTAATTTTTTCTAACATATTATGTTGAAAACAGTACAGACATCCTCATGAAACTATTAACAGTAACATTTGATCTTTTAAGAAATTTATGTCATTAATGATACCTATTTGACCAACATAAACTACCAGTGGCAATTAACATTTTGACCGAAAATAACCTCCTTGTATCACCCATCCCTCACCATCAGCTTTCATTGTATTTTTTTTTTACGTCGCACCGACACAGATAGGTCTTATGGCGACGATGGGATAGGGAAGGGCTAGGAGTGGGAAGGAAGCGGACGTGGCCTTAATTAAGGTACAGCCCCAGCATTTTCCTGGTGTGAAAATGGGAAACCACGGGAAACCATTTTCAGGGCTGCCGACAGTGGGGTTCGAACCTACTATCTCCCGAATACTGGACACTGGCCGCACTTAAGCGACTGCAGATATCGAGCTCGGTTTTCATTGTATTCTTTCAATGAATTGCTAGTAGCAAGGATATAGATGAGAAGGTATCCTAGACTCCACAGTTTGGTTAAATTTTTCAGGGAACTAAGTTCATCTAAATTTTAAAGATACGTCAAAGGAGGATTTATGGGATATGTAAGTACGCCATGTTTTTATTTTTGTCATATTTTGTTATATGCGATATCTTCAGTAGTTTGTACTATAAACTCACTAAATAATAATGTCCGGCTCCTTGGTTGAATCGCCAGGGTAGTGATCTTTGCTTCAGAGGATCTCACGTTCGATTCCCGACTAGGTCAGGCATTTTAACTGTGCTAAATTCTCTCGCTGGGAGGCTGGGTGTTTGTGTTGAATCATAACGCGTTACACTACAAGACACCGCAGAAACACGTGATAGTGAATTACATTATAAGTAAAATAGTAGTGTATATCAATCCATATCAATCCAATTCAATATCAGTCGTCGGAAAAGGCATCCGTCCGTAAATCTTGGTCTGTCTCAAGTAATTTAGAAAAGACAATGAAGAGGAAATAATAATAGTAATAACTAACATTTGTACCCGTTCTTCGCACGGGAATTTGCAGTGGATTTCATGTTGCCTTCAGGAATTTATGTGAAGTAAATTGGCTCTATTCACACGCTTAATGCGACTTGTTAAAATACCGGGCGAGTTGGCCGTGCGCGTAGAGGCGCGCGGCTGTGAGCTTGCATCCGGGAGATAGTAGGTTCGAATCCCACTATCGGCAGCCCTGAAGATGGTTTTCCGTGGTTTCCCATTTTCACACCAGGCAAATGCTGGGGCCGTACCTTAATTAAGGCCACGTCCGCTTCCTTCCCACTCCTAGCCCTTCCCTGTCCCATCGTCGCCATAAGACCTATCTGTGTCGGTGCGACGTAAAGCCCCTAGCAAAAAAAAAAAAAAAACTTGTTAAAATTATATTTTCCTACGACAGCTCGTCGCAGTAACGTGAAATATGATGAGGCAGAACAAAGGCGAGAGAGAATGAGGACGATTTGCGAATTTATTGTACGGTACAGTTCACGGTCCGAAGTTGTGCGAATTTCTCTTTGGTTCTCAGGCTGTATATTGCATCACTGACCACTGGCGAGGCGCTCTAACGTTGATGACACCTGCCTTAATATCTGCTCTATCGAAAAGAGTAATTTTTTAATTTCGTGTGGCTATTTCTAGCCGAGTGCAGCCCTTGTAAAGCAGACCCTCCGATGAGGGTGGGCGGCATCTGCCATGTGTAGGTAACTGCGTGTTATTGTGGTGAAGGATAGTGTTATGTGTGGTGTGTGAGTTGCAGGGATGTTGGGGACAGCACGAACACCCAGCCCCCGGACCATTGGAATTAACCAATGAAGGTTAAAATCCCCGACCCGGCCGGGAATCGAACCCGGGACCCTCTGAGCCGAAGGCCAGTACGCTGACCATTCAGCCAACGAGTCGGACATCTAAAAGAGTAAAATGACTCTTTAGTTTTTCCCATTATCCACCTTGAAGTGACATGCACGTCATGTCCCACGGGACTTGCACTAAAAATCCAATTTCTCATAAGCATCTGCGTTATTATCTGTCGTACTATAAATACGCACATAACATAAAGGAATGGAAATAAAATATTCTTAAAGGTTTGATATATGCAGTATCTTTGTAGACCTAATGTTAATAAAAATATTTGAGGAAAAGATTATGAGTGTGGGATTTTGGTAAAGAAGAAAAGGATTACAAGAGTTAATAATTGAATTTCAAAAACGGCAGCAGTTTTTACGTACCCATACTCAAGAAGGAGTGTTATCTAGTATTCCCCACTTATATATGTTAAAATATTTACTAAACTAACACACTGCAAAATTATTCGCAGGAGACAGCCATTTTTCCTTTCCTTTCTCATAGGTCCAAAACTATTATGGGACAAAGTTAGCTCACTTCTTGGATCTGAATTAGCAAAGCGGTTATAAGTCAATAGAATACACAAGAGGAAATTTAAGATGGCGGTGGACAAAGGTAAATTGCATCTAAAACATTAGGGAGTCCTGGTTCTCTAAAGAGAAAAGAGCCTTATTTACGATTGTGGAAAATAGGATTAGTTTGGAACTTATGCAAGTGAAGGTTATGTTATTAGCATTAGTGTTTTAGTGAAGCGGGTTGTAATGTCGTAATACTGTGAACGTTTATTTTACTGGCTACTGAATTAACTATCGTGTGCAGCTTTAACATATTCTACGACCTAAAAGACGCTACGGCATACACTCGTGACTTGGTTTTGTAGTTTAACAAGATAGAAAATCAACTCACATCTGTGAATGTAAGTTTGCAGTTATTCATTGCCAATATATGCTCTCTGATTAACAATTATTTGTAAAATTAAGCTATGGGCTTCTCGAATTATTTAGAATAGTGCTGTGTAGCTGAAAGTGTACTACTGTACTTTAAGTTAACAAAATTCCTCTGTTCAGTCTTAGCAAGAAAAACTAAATTAGGAAATTAACTAAGAAAATTGAACTTGTGGTACCTAAATGATACCAGCCGCAAGAGAACGAGAAGGAAATTGTATAGGGTAGTGTGAAAATGACCGAGTATCTTCCGGTATAAGAAGATACCCTCTACCAAATACCATCAGTCTCCTAGAGGGTCGGTGAGCGGGTAGAGGTGAGGGCACTCTATAGTCCTTGGGACAGGAAATGGTCCGAACAGGCGAATGAACCTACAGCTGGTCAACGGCATTAGGATGCGGAAGGCAACGGGAAACCACTGCATTAAAGATCCTGAAAGATATCCCTTTGAGTTCATATAACATGGCTCTGTTTAATGTAAAATTATTATCCGGAGTTTCTATTCCCCCATTCGTATCTCCAGGGGGTATGTTTTGAACTCTGCTATGACTAGAAAGCCCGACAGTTTTGGAAAGATCAAAGTGTATGACAACAAAGTTCGAATTGCTACATGGAATGTACGCAGCTTATATATGACCGGGATGCTTGCAAACGTGGAAGCAGAAAGATGCAGGCTGAAAATTGACATTCTTGGGTCAAGTGAAGTAAGATGGCCTGGATCAGGGATTCAGGTTATAAAGGAATGATCCTTGTACTTTAACCACAGCTATGGAGTTAGCGTTATTGTTTTATCAATTATTGCAAAATCAGTTTTTGATTTCGTTCCAATTAGTGATCGAGTATGGTTAGTAAGGTTGCAAACATCACACCGACCTATGAATATCATCCAGGTTCATGCACCAACTTCTGACAAAGGTGATGAAGAGATAGAATCATTGTATGATACATTGAATGAAGCACTGAAACTTACAAAGAAAGAAGAGATAACACTGGTCATGGGTGATTTCAATTCAAATATTGGCCTCGGTGCTGAAGGTGATATTGTAGGGAGCCATGGTCTTGGTGAACGAAACACAAGGGGGGACAGATTGGTGCAGTTTTGCACAGAACATGAAGTTTTCGTTTTTAATATCATTTTCAAACTTCACCCTAGGAGGCTATACACATGGATTTCATCCGCAGATAATGCTGAAAAGACCGTCAGAAATCATATCTATTTTATTTCAGTGAAATAAGACCTGAAAAAATTCGTGAAATCACTAAAAATCTATCCTGGCGCCGACATTAACAGTGACCACAACCCAGTAGTAATGGACTTGGAATGCAACACTTTAGAAACCCTACAGGTGTGATAAAATATCAAGACGCATAGACATTAGAAAATTGGCCAGTTCTGATGTCGGAACTAGTGTTGTTGCTGCTCTGGAAGAAAAGATGGAAGCAATAAAAGAGTCTCAAAATATGGAAGTAGAATCCACATGGAACTCCATAAGAGATAGCATAACTCAAATCCAGGAAAATAGCATAGGATACGTCAACAGCAGCAAAATGCAAAACTGGATGACTGATGAAATCCTGGAGCATATGGAAAAAGACGGAAATATAAAGACCCCGTTAAATACAAAAATCTACACAAAGAGATAAGTAGAAAATGCAGAGAAGCAAAGGAATCTTGGATGTCTGACAAATGCAAGGAAATAGAGGAACTTCAGGAGAAACATGATCACTTTTACCTACATAAAAAGGTGGAAGAGCTGAGTGTTCTAAAAAAAAAAAGAAGCGATGCGGACAAATATTAAGGAACGCAAATAATGAGATTATTTTAGGAGTTGAAGGAAAACTTAATAGAAGGAAGGAATACGTCGAACATCTCTTCAAAGATGACAGAGATGATCCTCCGCCACCAGTCCTGAAATAACAAAGAGTGAAGTATTCAATGCCATTAAACTTAAGAAGAATGGTAAAGCCACTGGTCCAGGCAGGATTTACGATGAAGTTGTTAACGTTATAGCCGAACGGGACTCAACCGGCCTCATCTAACAACATCGTTATTCAACATCATCTATACATCAGGAAAGATACCTTCTGACTGGCTGAGATCAACTTTCGTACCAATACCGAAGAAGCAGAACTCCTCCCAGTGTGATGATTACTGCATGATTCGTTTGATGTCCCATGTCCTCAAAATATTTGCGAATCATATACACCCGGATTTACAAGAAATGTGCATCTCATATGGATCAGACCCAGTTTGGCTTCCGAAATGGGGTCGGCACACGTGAAGCACTCTTCTCCTAATTAGTACTAGTGCAGAGGTGTAGGGGCATGAATGTCGATGTATATACTTGTTTCATTGACAACAAATGGTCGCAAAGAAATTGGAATATTATTGAACATTTCCCTTGGTAAGTTATTCCAATCCCTAACTCCCCTTCCTACAAACGAATATTTGCCCCAATTTGTCCTCGTCGACGTTCCGTTTACTTTACCATATGGCAGAGAACCGGATTTATCTTGGGCGAATGATGCCTGAGTTGTAATTAATTTTATCGGATATACACCAAATGTGTGAGCAGAGACCTTTTACATGCAGAAATCGTACGATATGTAGTGTCGAATGGACATTGTTGCACCCATCAAATATCCGAAACCCTGCCTGGTCTTAACCCGCAATATTGGGACCTGAAGAACGACACTCAATCATTCATCAACAGCGGACGCTTGTAAAATAGTTAACTGCATGTATTAGTAGTGATTACAATAGAGCAGCTATCTCTTCTCGGTTGCTGGTGATCCGTGGTTGGCAGAGAAGAATATTTATTGTACTCCTATCAATGAATTGACTGTAGACATGATATGGGCTTTTGGGCTTATGCCGTGACAAGAAAACAGGGTGAAACCCTTTACGTTTCGCAATCTTTTATGAAGACCTGGAGCAAAGTTCTCAGCGAAACTGTTACGACCGCCGTATTTACAACGTGTATTCCCTACCTTGCATGCTGCTGTTCTCTTCGATCTTGTCCTCGCCGCATCAAGCATTCCACTACTCCACTCACCTGTGCTCTGCCTACGCCATTCATCACGTGACTAAGATGTCATCCTCACTTACGCTTCGCCTTCTCCGTTGTCTGTGCGCTGCGTGCTCACCTATTGGACACGTGATGATATGCATCTCGAACTTGCTGGCTTGTAGCCTCCTCACCTTTCTAGATTTTTCTACACCACTATATATTTCCCACTCCGCTGCTCCACATTTGAGTCTGCCTTCGTCTCGGAGTAGTGGAGCACCAAAATACCGTGCTACTTGCATTATGTCAATTCCATCTGGACTGTATATCTTCAAACTATTTGGTGAGCAAAATTTTTCATTATTTGGACATTAATTTTTCATCTAAGGCATTTGCCTGCCAAACTTTTCTTCCGCCGACTTAATACCTTGCATTTTAAAATCTCATATGAAAGACTGCACTTCTACACGAACTGCGCTACGGACAATATAAAATTATTTGTAATCACTTCTGTTGTCTTCTAACACATATGCCATTTGTAATTTCTGTTCTCGTAACATAGGAATACCCGGTGAAGAAAATCTTTTCCCCGTTCTGATCCTTATCCCACTTCCCTTTCCCCTTCCTTTCGTACTTCTTTTCTTTCAGAGTTTGCTCCCACTTTTCTTACTCAGTTTCTGTATGTATTCATTGTACGCTTGTATTTGTTCAATAGGCTTTTTTTACATGCATTTCGGAAATTATATTTGTAAATGTGGCACACTTTTCTCATTTTCTCAAGTTTTACATATTTATCTTTCACCAGTTGTTAAAATCTGTCTCCGATTTATTTATCTTGTTACTATGTTTGATTGTTAAATATATTCTATTCATATTGTTAATTTTTGGTCTTCCTATTGGCCTAGCTCCTTCTTACTGCACGTTTCCATGGTTTAATCATTTAGTATTATTATTATTATTATTATTATTATTATTATTATTATTATTATTATTATTATTATTATTATCCATACTATATTATATCACTTCGGTTGATACTATTTGTTTGTCGCACGCTATCTCACTACAGTATTTGGTATTCTCAGCTCCCTACAGTATTGGTAATGAAATATACACCACTGTATGATAGCAGACCTCCCTCACAACAAAACGTTAATAGTTTCACCTTTTCTTGAGACGGCATAAACCCAAAAGCCTGTATCATGTCTATAATTACGGGCCGTTAAAGCATCAATGCTATCAAAGGATTAACTGGTTACTGGTAATGATTTAATGAGTTAAGTGCATTTATTCATCAATCTTTCAATCTAGTATGAATGTAAATTTACATTCCTTCCATAGCTTTAAAGATCCAAATTCAAATAGTCCACGAAACCTAATAAAAGTGTTAATGAAAGTATAATTTGTTCTGGAAAGCAATAAGGTGGCTATTAACACGCATGGATGGAATCCAGCCTCAGCATATGCTTCACGCTCGCGCTAAGCTCGAACATTAGTCGTTGCTGTTGTATTTCATGATGACGTTCAGCTTTTTCAATAAATGGAAAATTCAATCATTAGCAGCGTTTAATTTTGTAGGCAGATTGCATCGCCTGGGGGGTTTGGCCAAGCGTTCATTAAGCATTGATGATGTGCGGAGAACGTGAACAGCAAACAGATCTGTAGCGGGAAACCTGCAGGTAGCCCTGAGGCTAGCGTCAAACCAACACTTGTTTCCGGTAATCTTTACCATGTTATTACGTAAATTCTAAGATCGTGTGAACAAGTAGGAAACATTGTTCTTATAAGGAACACCGGGACAAGCTCCAACAAAAAAGTCCATCTCTATAAGGAGAACTTTTATCTGGTTACTACAACACAACGACAAAATGAACTACCATCTTTTACCAAAAACCGGTAGCTAAGTTGAACTCCGTGTTTCAAACAACAGGCATACAAGCTGAACGCCAGTCTTGCTCCGGTTCACGTTTAGGTCCCATTTTAACAGCTAGAGTAGAAAAATTGTTAAACTGTTATCCTCGTCCTTGCACTGAGCGAGTTAGCCGTGCGGATAGGGTCACGCAGCTGTGATATTGCATTCTGCAGACGGTGGTTTCCAATCCCACTGTCTGCAGCTCTGAAGATGGTTTTCCATTTTTACACCAGGAAAATACTGGGGCTAAGCCCACGGCCACTACCTTCCAAGTCCTAGCCTTGTACTATCCTTGTGTCACCGATAGCCTTCGATGTGTTAGTGCGACAGACGTTAAACTACAGTACAAGCCATTCCCCGCCCATCTCATTCCTATTTCCTCCTCCTACACCTCCTCCTCATCATCATCATCCACCCGACACTTGGTGGGGGAAAATACGTTTCTCCTAAACTTCGTCCTGTCCCTCCACCACACCTCATCCAACACTGTGTTCGAATCCATGTTTCGTTGTCCAATGCTGGCCTATGCTATTATTTACCTATGGTCTTTCTCGTCTCCGCTTCCCTGTCATCTACCCTTCCAACATTTCTATTTTTTCTTTCATACTCTTGACATACCCGAACCACCTCTGTCTGTTCTGTTTAAGTTCGTCTTTAGTTTTCACACATTTAACTGCTCCATATGTCTCTATTTCTCACTATATCGCTCCTTGTCTTCTGTACCACACTCTTCAGGCATTTCATTTCAGCTGTCTGTACTTGCTCTCATCCCTCTGAGTCATTGTCCAGATTTCTGCTGCGTGTGTCATCATAGGTAAGTAATATCCCTTGTATATTACTTCTTTCACATTCATTGGTACATCTCTATTCCATATATTAATCTCCGCACCTGGTGGTAGAAGGTACTCCCCAGTTGTATCCTTCTATTAATTTCCACATTCAGTCTTCCACTTTCTGTCAGTTCACTTCCCAAGTACTTGACGTGTTCTACTCTTTCCAGTTCCTTGTCTCCAGTTTTGATAGCTCTCATCACCATTGTCTTGATCTTCTCCCTGCTGACCCTCAACCCTATTGTTGAATCCATCTATTCAGTACATTCAGCTATTCCTGTACCTCCTCCTAATCTTTTCCCTAGACCACAACATCATCTGCAAACATCATTACATTCATTCTTTCCCCTTTCTTGTCTTCCATTGCTGCCTTTATGATGCCATCAGTCATCATTATGAACAGTAAAGATGACAACCCACTCCCTTGTTTTAGCCCATTGTCTATTCCAGACTATTCTGTTATATCCACTTTTGTCATCACACAATTGTCACAACCGGACGAGTTGGCCGTGGTATTACGGGCGCACAACTATGAGCTTGCATCCGAGAGATAGTAAGTTCGAGCCCCACTGTCGGCAACCCTGAAAATGGTTTTCCGTGGTTTCGTATTTCCACGCCAGGTAAATGCTGGGGCTGTACGCAATTAAGGCCACGGCCACCTCCCTCCCACTTCTAGCCCTTTCCTATGCCGTCGCTTTCATAATACCTATCTGTGTCGGTGCAACGTAAAACAAATTGTAAAAACAAAACAATCAGTTGTAACATATTCCTCTTATCATTGTTATTAAACCCTTGCCAATGCTCCTGTGTGTCAGACATCCCCAAGCGTTTGTTCTATGAATGCTGCCGTATGCCTTTTCTAAGTCTATAAAAGTCATTACTATATCCTTTCTATATTCCAAGCTGTTTCCGATGACATGTCTCAGAGTTAAGTTGAGTTCTAATGTTGACCTTCCACTTCCGAATCCAAATTATTCCTCTTGTAACAGAATTTCCACCTTTTCCTTCAATTCTTCTTTCTAATATTATTTCCATTATCTTGGCAAAACGGGAGATGATAGTGATTCCTCGGTAGTTACCGAACATCTTCTGATCCCATTTCTTGAATATTGGCATTATAAGCCCTTGTCCTCAATCCATGGGCAATTTTCTCTCTCTCTCTCTTCTATCTACTAGTTTCAATTTTGATATTTTGTTTTGCTGTCAATTCTTACTCGATTCTTTCACAACCAGGCCATTTGACGTATAAGAAAGACAAATACCAGAATAGCACAAAAGGACGTTGAATCAGAAAATTCTGCAGTAGAAGGAAGGCAGAGAAAAAATAAAACCAAGAAGAATCCAACGTAACCCACTTATTTATAATTTATGGTGTAATTTATTGATTTCTTGAGATGTAATCATTCAGTATCTTTGTTTCTATTTTTGATTGTTGCATCATTCTACGTTCCATTGGTTTCTTCGATGTTACTGGACTGTATTGTTGTCAAAGATCCTGTGGCCGAAACAGACTTGCTTTACGACAGCTGTTGCATTGCAGCAGCATTGAAAGTTAGAAATTACCAACGTGTTTGATCTTACATTTCATTTTAACGTGGGAGCTCTTAGAGCGTGCAACTGTTACTTTTATGTGTGATATGTGTGATACATGCTTAATTAACCTGCTGTTTTTAGGTGGGTTAAAATGATTTGTGTTTAAATATACATAACATATGCACATGGTCCTTTAAATGAAGATAATAATAGGTATTTACATCATAGTAACATTGTATTTACAAGTTACACTATGGGAAATAATGTAGTGCGGTTATTGTGCTATTGTAGTGCTTTATTTACGTATATGCATGTAGTCTCAAGCATGAAGATGGGTGTGTTTAGTCATACCAGGTTAATAACTGAATATATTTACAGCGGTGGGTATCAGTTGGATAGGAGTCACATGGATAAATTTAACACCGTGTGTCAGGGGCTGGTTAGAAAACTGCTGGGTAGGTTATCAACCCGCCGCTCTTTCTTTCTTTCTTTCTTTCTTTCTTTCTTTCTTTCTTTCTTTCTTTCTCGAGTAGATGGCTATTCAATTTGTTGTTATTTTTCTTCCTCTGTTACGAATTTTGCGTAATTCTGTTTAAGGAGCTTTTAGGGTGTTTTTATCTATAAAATACGCCAGCGTCCATATTGTGCCCTTGCTTTAGGACTTAATTGGCGTGTTTGTGGTTGGAGCAGTAAATGCGTTTTGCAGCTCTTATTATTCCCTGTTTTAGCATAAGTACTGTAACTTTCGCTGCTCGTGTACTGCTTTGTTACCCAGATAGTAAGGGACGTTAAAATATTTCACAGAACCTTGCTTTGGTACTTCAGTGGCTTTATTTATATTGCACTCCTTAGCTGTGCCCCACACACTTGAAAAATATAATGCCACATATCTAAGGAAACTCCTGTATATCAGTAGCTTATTAATGATGTCCAGCTATGACTATATATCGAGTAAGTATCCTACCGGTCCGGTCCCGCAGTGTAGGGGGCAACGCGTCCACCAGTCACCCGGCGGCCCCGGGCTCGATTCCCGGCTGGCTCAGGGGATTTTCGTTGTAAATGATTAATATCTCTGGCCTGGGGACTGGGTGTTTGTGTCCTCACATTCAACACTCTGTACTTCCTCCATTACAATTACACGCAGATTCATATCACATGGTGCAAGTAGGGGCAAAATCTCTTTATAGGTCGACGCCCCGAACAAATACGTGTTTGAATTGTGCCTTGTATTGGAGCGCACGGTCAGGTATTCCCCCCCCCCCCTATATACTTCTCTTCATTTGCCCGTGATATTTATTCCCCATTGAAGTGAAGTTTCTTCGTGGAATTTTAGCCGTAGCGAATAGTATAGTACATGGCTGTGGATATTGTTGGGTTTATATTGACACTCCGCATTCGGCAACCACATTTCGAAATGATCAATGGCCTATTGCAGGTGTGGGGGTAGCACAGGAATCAATCCTCGTACTTTACCTGCATCTGCTTTTTTTGTGCTGACACTAAACACGGAACTTTATACGCAGGAGACACAGCACTATTTGCTGAGTCATTTCGACCAGACATAGTGTAATTATAAAGAAAGATCTTAATTGTGATAATCATTTTACCGAGTTTGTAAATATAGGCTACAGATCCCTTTATATAGTTATGATGGTATTTGGGGTTGGTAGTCATCATCATCTGTTTACCCTCCAGGTTCGGCTTTTCCCTCGGACTCAGCGAGGGATCCCACCTCTACCGCCTCAAGGGCAGTGTCCTGGAGCTTCAGACTCTTGGTCGGGGGATACAACTGGGGAGTATGACCAGTACCTCGCCCAGGCTATGATGAACAGGGGCCTTGTAGGGGGATGGGAAGATTGGAAGGGATAGGCAAGGATGGGGGAAGGAAGCGGCCGTGGCCTTAAGTTAGGTACCATCCCGGCATTTGCCTGGAGGTGAAGTGGGAAACCACGGAAAACCACTTCGAGGATGGCTGAGGTGGGAATCGAACCCACCTCTACTCAGTTGACCTCCCGAGGCTGAGTGGACCCCGTTCCAGCCCTCGTACCACTTTTTCAAATTTCGTGGCAGAGCCGGGAATCGAACCCGGACCTCCGCGGGTGGCAGCTAATCACGCTAACCACTACACCACAGAGGCGGACGGGGGTTGTAGTAAGGATGGAAAAGATGGTAAGACCTAAATTAGAGTATGTTTCCAGCGTACGGGGATTACCAGGATTACTTGATACGATAACTGGAAAAGATAAACAGGAAAGCAGCACGATTTGTTCTGGGTGATTTCAGACAAATTACAAGTGTTACAAAAATGTTGCAAACTTTGGGCTGGGAAGACTTGGGAGTAAGGAGACGAGCTGATCGTCTAAGCGGTATGTTCGAAGCTTTCAGTGGAGAGGTGACGAGCAATAATATTAGTTGACGAATAAGCTTGAGTGGAGATTTTATAGATAGAAAAGATAAAGTTGAAATTCAAGAGGACTCATTTGTAGGAGTAGTAATTAGGATTGAAATAATTCATGAAGGGAAATGTTCGATAAATTTCCAATTCTTTGAAATCATTTAAGAAAATAGTAGCTAAACAATTGACAGGGAATCTGCCACCTGGACGACAGCCTAAATGGAGATCAATGAATATGTATTCATTTTTAATTTAATTTATTTAATTTAATAACTGATTGATTGATTGATTGATTGATTGATTGATTGATTGATTGATTGATTGATTGATTGATTGATTGATTGATTGATTGATTGATTGATTGATTGATTGATTGATTGATTGATTGATTGATTGATTGATTGATTGATTGATTGATTGATTGATTGATTGATTGATTGATTGATTTATCAATCATCCGCACATACAAAATTTAATCATATAACTGGTCTTGACATGAATGAAAGTCCAAAAACTTTGAAAAAATTCAAGTTCTGAGGATGAGCTTTATGGACATAATAAGTTGCTCATAATTCAACATAAAAGGAATAGAGAAAAACAATTCACCACGAGGACTTTTTAGTGTGTATGTTGGGTATTCAGCCTGAAGGCTGGTTTGATCCTCCACAGCTCCACCAACAGCTGTCATAGATAGCCTAGGTGTCACCGAAGAGGCATACTAGGGAAGTGAGGAGTGAGGTAGCTTCCCGTTGCTTTCCTCACTGAGCCAGACGTTGCTATTGCATATCAGTCTGCCAATCCCACTGAAATGCATACACCAACCGACCCCATGAGCTATATTTTCACACCATTCATAACAGGGACTGGTTGCATAAGGAATGGCATTACTGGCATCGCTCATACCTCGGTCACTCTCATATTGTCAAAGCCAAGGATGAGACTGAGACAGGTCAATGAAAGTAACAAATTTATTCTAGCCCATACCAGAGGACATAGTGCACTGTAAACACTACATCCCGCCGGCAAAGGCATGACTTTTTAATAACTAGAGAAAATTGACTTCTCAATGTGTTAATATTTCTTACATCCAATCCGTGCGAAGGTGATAGACCATTACTGTCCTATTTTTTAAATTACAGAAATATCTACTATAAATATGCCAACCTGGTTATAAACAAGTCCAGCTTACGTAGTCCTCAATTACTGTTGTTTACCTGTTACCCACCCCTATAGATAACATTAACAATTAACAGTATTGCCAGGTAATTACTGTGTTGATGAGGTGAAAGTACCTCATATGGATCTCCGTAAATGCTTAGGTGTTAGTATAAGGAGGGATCTTCACAGGGTTTACAACATAGACAGGATTGTAAGTACAGTTTACAGATTGCAGATGAAGGTATTTAGGGGAAGTAAAGAACATGGCGTATATCTCACTGGAAGGACCACAATTAGAGTATGGTTCCAGTGTATGGGAACCTCACCATGATTGCTTGATTCGCGAACTGGAAAAAATCCAATGAAAATCAGCGCTATTTCAGCAGTGTGTTTTCCGGAAAAAGAGTAGGGTTACCAAAATGTTGCAAATTTTGGGCTAGGAAGACTTGGAGTAAAGAGACAAGCTGCTCGACTACGCGGTATGTTCCGAGCTCTAAGTGGAGAGATGCCGAGGACTGGTATTGGTAGACGAATAAGGTTGACTGGTGTTTTTAAGAGTAGGAAGGATCACAGTAGGAAGATAAGTATGGAAATCAAGAGGACAAGTTTGGGCAAATGTTCGTTTATACGAGTAAAAGGAGTTAGGTTTTGGAATAATTTATGAAGGGAGATAATCCATACATTTCCAATTTATTTGTTAAACAAAGATCAGGTAAGCTAGTGACAGAGAGTCTGTCTTCAGGATGATTGCCCCAATTGAAGATCAGGAGTTTTTGATTTAGTTATTAACCCTACGAAAAGGCTGTTGTTGAGGAAAGGTTCTGCCAAATCTCACACTCATCAGCAAGGTTATTGTTAAACCTTCATGTTTTTGCAGCTCTTTGGAGTTAAATTTATTTGTGGATGTATATTTTTATTTTATTTTCTAGAGCAGAGGTGCTCACGGTGGGTATTTATTCCCGCGGGCGCACAACACACTATGCAGGCGATGAGAGTATGCTGTTCAACCACAGTGACGTTGTGGCTACGTCACAGGCCACGAAGGTTGGGCGAAGTTCTCCCAGTCACTCTCGATCACTGTGGCGATATCCGTGGAGGCAGAAAACCATGAAATAAACAGAACAGGAGTCCAGTCATTTTCAATTAACGTTGTAAAAAGTAAATTATTTATGTTAATTACAGTTTATGTATTTTGACCCGATACAATAAAGAGTTAGGCCTACAACCTCAAACATTTTTATAATGTACGTAATGAATTACAATTTTCACTATTACATCTTAAGATGTGCCTTAGAAGCATTTCTAATATAATACGGAGTTAAGGGGAATAAGCTAAGGCTTGTGGTTGTTCGGGTTTAAATTATCTGATAAACTCACCACCAATCCAATCACGCTTACCGCAAATAACATCAGTTAGGTTATTTATTTGTATCCATACTGTACATCTATCCGGTATATACATTTACGTTGTTGTTGTTGTTGTTGTTGTTGTTGTTGTTGTTGTACTTTAATCTTGGTTAGTAAATATCTATATCCTCACTCGTGATGAAACTTCTCTCGCCATTTATATGCCAGCTATTATCATAGGACGCTTGTAAATTTGAAATAGCATTTTCAGAAATTTATTGAATAGGGAAAGTTACAACATTACAGAATTGTGCAAAATAAAGCATTTAACTTGCTGAATTATGTAATTATATTACTATTTGCCTAATGAATAACAGGAATTTTACTTTTCTTTAAGTGGAAACAATGTCATTCATTCCCATCCAAGGAATTGTAATCGTATCTTGTACACTTAAACTCTGTAGCTTTGTAAACTGTAACACAAAAATTATAACCTGTCAGTTTTCTTTTAAGGATTAAATATAAAATAAAACTGACTGTTTGTATGCTAGCGGCTTTACGTCGCACCGACACAGATAGGTCTTATGGCGTCGATGGGATAGGAAAGGCCTAGGAGTTGGAAGGAACCGGCCGTGGCCTCAATTAAGGTACAGCCCCAGCATTTGCCTGGTGTGAAAATGGGAAACCACGGAAAACCATCTTCAGGGCTGCCGATAGTGGGATTCGAACCTACTATCTTCCGGATGCAAGCACTGTTTGTATGGAGCTCAATATAAATCCAACCGGAACACCTTTAAAAGGTCACTCTTTCTTATTTGCGTACTCCTTAGATAGAACTAAATGAGGCCACAGCATTAGTTGCAAATAGGTGTGGCGATATTTAATAAATTCACAGAGGCTTGCAGACTGAACTCTGAAACGCATAACGGTCTATAATGATGTATGTATTTTATAGCGCTTTATTTTAAATACTGTAACCCAGTCAGCATTTCGCTGAGGAGTGGAGGAGGGTTTCGTAATCACAAAAGAACATCAATGCTGCCTCCCTTCCCTGCAAATTATGCCCACTTTCTTGTTTTACTGTGACATATGCTTGCCACGCAAACTGATCGCATTTACGTCAGACGGACAGCCCGCACTGGGCCAGCCTCAACGAGCGCCCATATGTGCACCTCTGGTCTACAACTATCGTTGACTGTTACGTTAGTTGAATGTTCAAAAATGAAATTGTACAACTGAGATTGTTTAAAGGGTAAATCATTTGAAAATGTAAGAACTAATTTGCTGCCGCTGTTATATATCACTTTCGACTAGAAGGTATGTAAGGAACCTTGTAGACTAACATGAAAGTATCTTGCCACGCTGAGTAGATCAAGAGGTATGGTGCTGCCCATATGGCTTAAGTTGATGCCATTGATACCAGCTCATTGCTCAAATACTTCAGCTTTATGTAAGAAGATTTATTGGCACATTAAGAAACTCTTGCTGGGCGTAAATCCGGCACCTCGGCATCCAAGAAAACTATAGAAATCTAGTCAGTGGGACGTAAAATAAATAACTTTACATTATTATTTGTGTACCGGAGGTACACCCGCCCCGCACATTTAAATTTAGCGCCTTGGAGAATTCCACCTGAAATATAAACTTTACAACAACTAGTACAAGAAGTTTGAACAGCGCGACACATTCAACATTAGGCACTGTGGTTTCAAACGCCAAAGTAAAATGGAGAATAGCTTGAAGATCCAGTAATTTTCCTGATCACCGGGAGCTGGCAAGTTGCTTCACTGGATCTACTCGTCTTCAACTCCTGCACGATTATGGATCTTCGTATGTGTTCGATTGTGATGTGACTTTGTGCCTGACAATGTTTAAAAACTGGCTCATTTAACCGTTCTCTGCTATTCGTAAACATTATGGGACTTTGCCTAGCGCTGCGTGTGCCATGCTGCCGCTCAGAGAATTGCGCGCTGTTTTCTTTTGAGTAACTTGCATTTTACTTCTTCTGAGTTTTACAGTGTCTACCCTCGTTCATTTTTATATCGCCTCTTCTACTGATTCGGAGTGTACTTGATCTTTCATTTCCTTTTCCTATGCATTGTTTTTCATGATTTAATCGGCTGATGATGACCTGGACTAGGGTCGAAACCGGTACCTTTTCTACTTATTATTAAATGGGAATGTAATTCGCTACATTTTTCATTCTTTCGTATTGAATAGGTTGAATCTCTTTATCAATTATTTCAATTTTAACTGTAAAATTCTTCAATACGGAACAATGAAATTTTTAACTTTAAATCGAGGGTGTGTCAGAGTTTTCTGGAACTTTCCTCTAGGACCAGGATATATTAGCGATCGCTCCAGTCTAGAGTTTGTTCGTAATGAAGGTGGTAGGCCAACTCATCCATCTTCGGGAGCTCCACCAGCTCAAGGTAATGGCAGATCCAGTTTATAATCTGATAGTATTTCAAAGCTAACTCGAGGGGAAGGTTTCAAATCTTTGGTAATGTAACTTTATTTACTAAAATGCGATTTTCAAACTTTAAATATAAATTTCAAACAAGCCGAAAGAACTTAACCGAAATCAGGGAATAGAGAGTGAGTTACCCTCTTGTATACACTCTCAACTTGATCTTGATGTGACTATATTTTTGTAAACTTTAAATTCTATCTTGTAATTTCTGAAACTTAAGTATTTTTCTCCATCTAGTCACCTTCGTAGTATTGGCTTAGTTTTATGCATTTAATGTATAATTTAAGGAGCGCAAATGTTCGCCTTCTCGCCATTTTGGTTGTTGGGCCAGTAAATTTAACCTTTTGTTAATACCAAAGTCCTTGTAGAATGGGTTAAACTCTCTTTCATTCTTTTCATGTTAAAGATGTCAGACTGTTGAGTATTCAAGACAGCAAATAGTGTTTGACTTCGTTAAATGTAGGTTGTGCCTTTGATACGCCTGGAAAGCATGAATTTTCGAAAATAGTTTCCTAAGTGTAAATTGATAGAGCAATAATGCTCTTCGTGCTAATGTAAAAGAAATTGGAGAACCGTCTCCTTTACTGTTGGTTGAAAGGCGCCGCAGCATGCATGTACATTTGGTAATTAGGGAGCTGCAAGATCAAGCTTGCTAATTTGCTGTTAGTTGATTGCTCTGATTTTATAAAAGTTGTTACCCAGCTTATGAGCTAATATTTTTTTTGTAACTGAACTGGTAAAGTCTAACTTTTGAAAAGAAACCAAAATGATATAAGGAAGAAATACAGGTCGAATTTTACAGTTTTAAATTAATCTTCTGGCACTTCTCTATCCACCCAATCATGCGCGCACCTTCTTTTACCTCTGTGATCCACACAATCCCCGGAAAAAATGTGTATCGTGAAGATAGTCGCAGACTGTTCTGGAATCCGTACTACAGTGGTGCGATATTTTATTTCAAAATTCGCACATACATCGCACATACATCGCTGAATTCAAACCGTGGTCGCGTTGGAGAGTAATCTGTGACTTTCCCTTCCCATCCGCGAAGCACGTTAGGGCTGTGTCTAATGAGTTGACCGACTGAAAGGTATAAGTTATCTAGAACTCTGTGTAAACAAGGTACCGCCATGTAATGTAAGGGCAGCGTCGTCTCCTCCACGGAACGTGTTTGTTTTCTGGCTCGTCTGGAGTTTTCGGTTTTAAGGCTGAAGAGGGATCAACCCAGTCTCGTGAGTGTAAATGTGGAGCTCTGTTTTACAAGAAGAAGCGAAACGAGTCGTGAATGCGAAACAACACAGCTGGGGGAGTCATCACGGTGGCGTCGTGTATGTGTGGGCCCGGTGCGTTCGCTGGGGATCAGTCGCGCAGCTAACAATAGACCTTAGGACCGTTAAGGGGAGCTCAAGCGTCCTATCCCGTCCTTATTAAAATTGTGTACACTTCTGTACCTTAGTAACTTCTGCGACATGAACTTTCAAATTAGTAGAGATTTCGTTGTCATTTCTTGTAAGTAGAATATACCATGAATCAAGTCATTTTTCATCTAGTAGCCTTCTAGCGGGATATAGTAGATATTTTAGATTGACGTTCAAAGGGCGAAGTGGACTATATCGCTATTGAAATATCCAAGGAATTTAACATAATAATAATTTTACTTTCTTTACCTCCCACTAACGACTTTTGCAACAAGGAGTACTGTAACACATAATTGTGAAAATGGAATTTAATAAAATATAAATTGACAAATGTTAGAAACTTGTTTCTAGATAAAGAATGGCACAAACTTTATTAAGAAACATTAAATTGTTTTAGAGCACGGAAATCTAACGAAACGTCAACATTTTCTATTTTTAGTATTTTGACTTTCCTTAAGCGATTAGTTAGACTACATGTACATGTAAGTAATTAGATGATCTACTAACATTAAAGGAGCTTGCATCCGGGAGATAGTAGGTTCGAATCCCACTATCGGCAGCCCTGAAGATGGTTTTCCGTGGTTTCCCATTTTCACACCAGGAAAATGCTGGGGCTGTACCTTAATTAAGGCCACGGCCGCTTCCTTCCAACTCCTAGGCCTTTACCATCCCATCGTCGCCATAAGACCTATCTGTGTGGGTGCGACGTAAAGCCCCTAGCAAAAAAAAACATTAAAGTATTGAAAATTGGCTGCAATGAATTATAAAAATGTAAAGATTTTATATATTTAGATATATTTTAATGGAGCAGACATTAATTAGGGAACAGTAAAGCCGAACAAATAGGTACATGTTATTGAAACAACTGAAGTCATCTCTGCCATGACAGAAAGAATATTTTATTAATCCTTCAGAAGACATTTACTAACATATAACAGCGAAAGTTGCCCCGTTACAAAATGAGCACGATTACTTTCCATAGTTCTAATGGCGAATTCTAAGGAAAAATATTTTGATTATGTAAGTAGAACGAAGTATGAAGAGCGAGGTATATCACTGAACATTTCTTAAAATGACCAGATATTGCAACATTGATCAAATTAGAAACACTAAGATGGCTAGAAAATAATAGCATTTATAATGAAAGATTACATACAAATCAGAAGGTAGAGTTGCAAGACCTAAACTACAATTGGTGGAGTCCATGGAGGAAGATCTGAAACTCAAGCGTATAAGACGAATGAAAAAGAAAAATCGTAACGTCCAGAAGGAAATTCTGAAAGAGTTCAAGGTTTATAGAGGATTGTAGGATCAGGAAAGGGGGAATAAGAAGAAGAGAAGAAGAGGAATAAAAATTAAATAGAGCGATTTGTGGCTTCTAAGCAAAACCAAGGCTTAAAGTACTTCAGTGTGTAACATTTTAAATCATTTTTGTTATATGTTTTTTTCTGTCTAGCTGTTTTTTGTGATTATTGTTTATTTATTAATAAATGAATTTATTTATTTGAGATATCTCTCGATGAGTAAAGCACGTTTAGAAAGGCGGTAGAACTTACATAACTGAAACACAAATGTTAACCGTGGTAAATGGAGAGGGTACTTTATACTTTTTATTTCTCGGGTTCGAATCCCGACCAATGCACGAGGGATATTTGAGAAGTCTTACTCTTGTGATTGCAATTCTAAAAAAAAATTGAAGTTGGCTAATTTTTATCACAATACAAACAGGCACGAGAAACTGCTGCCTAAGTTTCCTTTGACTAGAAATGGAGAAACAATCGACAGTAGGGAAAGCTGAGATTCCATCGCACCTTTGAAAAGGATTTAATTACGTCTTTAATAAATCTCTATCCCCTAATTTACATGAATTATTTTACTAGAAATATATTTAAGTGTAAATAATGTTAACTCTAACACCAATCCATAATAAATTACGTTATTTTAAATTATAATAATGCAGACATAACTAGGAAGTTAGTTACCTATCTAAAACATAAAAGACACCCAAACTAACAAAGCCTCGCCTCAAAGCTTAGTTTAGCTTATTACACCTTGCAAAGATGATTTCCTGAAATATTCTACCCCCAACCTCTAATAAGTAGCGAAAAATGTTCATATAGGCCTATATTTAATTACACTTGCCTTTATGAAACCGAGTTTGACTTTATGACTTGTTTCTGAGTATTGGAGAGCATGAATGACTTTGACTTTGATGCAGATAGAGTTCCACATGATGTGTACAGGAAGATGTGATACTCTTGTAGCCTCTATCAATCACTAGAAAGACCCGCACCAGACTTCTCCGTAGGCCGCATGGCATGAGACCACACAAGCTATGTGTGCGACCAAAAGTCATTCAAAAGATAACTTTGTGATACTACGGGTTTTTAGTTTCTCTCCAGGCATGGCGTCCTGATTTTAAATGCTTTTATTAGTGGCCAGCTGGAAAGATAGATTACCCTATATGCATGCCACATAATTTAGATAATCACTAACACAACACAGAAATAATTAACATTCTTGTTTAATTATTTTTTTAGTGTTTTGATTATTTCGGAAAAGGTAAAGCGTTCCATGAAAACAAAATGGACCATCATTTAGGACTGAATGTATATATAGCCTCTTGATTGAATACTCATTCCTTGCTAACGTTCGTATGTACCCCTTTGTATCATGATTTACTCCTTCATTTTCTTTGAGCGGTATCTGAATAAGGTAACCTATAAGAAAATATTTGGCTGATTTCTTTACAAAATTATACATAATTGGAAGCTTATAAATGCTACGTATAGACAGAAATGTATGATCATGGTGTGGAACAAGTAAAGGAAAATGGACCAGCCAAACTCCAGTGGATACTTCAGTGACCAGCCACTGTATACAGAATCAACCCAAATTCCACCGACAAACGTTCGGAGATTGTTCAGGGAAACCTTCTGAGTATATTGATAAAAAGGACTCGCGGTCACCAGTGACGCTTTACAGAGTAACCGCATACCGTTTGGTTTGTTATCCCAATTGGCTTTGTATCTGTAATGCACTGAAAAAATTAAAACACTTGACAATAGATTTAAAGATTTTGAGCAGTCTGGATTGAATTGAAAAGACATCCTAAACCGAACAAAGTATAGATCAGTGATCGACAGCTTCAGAGGATTCCATGAGGAACAGAAAATTCATAGGGGATGGACAGATGAATAAAGACAGGCTACCAGAGAAAGAATCAAAAGATTTTGGGCTGCAAAGATTACTTCCAGTCATGTTTGATTGTTTCTTAGCGTGGTCTCGAAACATAGTCGAAAACGAATATAATAATAATAATAATAATAATAATAATAATAATAATAATAATAATAATAATAATAATAATAATAATAATAATAATAATAATAATAATGTTCTCAGGAAAAGCCGAAGATGAAGACAGGGAAGATGTGGACCAAAGAGAGAAAATAACAACACCGGAGACGAAAGCAGGAGCACTGGGTGGCAATTAGAGCTCGAAAAGGAGACATTCCAACTGATGTGGTCCCTAGTTGGCCGAAACCTAGAAAGACTAATTATTATTATTATTATTATTATTATTATTATTATTATTATTATTATTATTATTATTATTATTTTACGTCCATCGTAAATGCTAGTTCTTGACATACGCCGAGGTGTCGGACTTTTGTCCCGCAGGAGTCCTTTAACGTGCCGACGACTGTAACTGTGCGAGAACATTTCTGCACTTGTTTCGTACTGTACAGTACAATAACAGAATAGATTGAACACACTGTGATAAAGTGTATAGTGTGAGAGTTGTTGCAAAACGTTGTGTTTTGCTTTTATTACATTTTGTACTATTGTGTAACAAGGATGATTGGGGTAACAGAACGAATAAATCATAATTACATTATTAGTCTGTATTAATCTGTAACGAACCATCGGAGATCACGGGTGCCTTATACCAATATATTCAGAAGGTATCCCTGATCAACCTCCGAATGTTTGCAGGTGGAGTTCGGGTTCAGCCCGTATTCAGACTGAACATTCCAAGGATACGAACTGTATAGAAAAAATGAAATGGTGTATGGCTTTTAGTGCCGGGAGTGTCCGAGGACAAGTTCTGCTAACCAGGTGCAGGTCTTTCGATTTGACTCCGTAGGCGACCTGCGCGTCCTGATGGGAATGAAATGATAATGAAGACGACGACACACACACCCAGCCTCCATGCCAGCGAAATCAACCAATAATGGTTAAAATCCCCGACCCTGCCGGGAATCCAACCCGGGACCCCTGTGACCAAAGGCCAGCACGCTAACCATTTAGCCATGGAGCCGGACCGCTGTATAGAAGATAAAGCCTGGCAAGACTTCTGGTACAGGATGTTATAAGAATCACCTATTTCGAGCCTTTTGTCTTTTCTCCCAGAATAATTACCAACATTGTTTACAAATCTGTAAGATAGTTGAATGACATAGAAAACGACGAACTATATTTTTGAAATCATAATTTTTGCTTACTAGTTATTATGACATGTAAACCAAAATTATTATCTATTAACTCTATTAATCTTTAAAGAAATACAGCAACGCCTCGTAGTTTTCGCGTCAGAAATGGAATCTAATCGTAAAAGTGTGCTGAATACAATGTTGTGCCGACCTCAAGCCATTAATAAAAGGTCTGGAAGAAGAAGAAAAGAAGAAGAAGAATGAAAATTAATGCCATACATTCTAACTCAAGGTACTCAATAATTTCAGGCAGTCAAAGGCCAATTGAGAATACAGAACAACATCAATGCTATCCACAAGAGTCGTTGTAAATGAAAGTGATAGAGTCCCTTCCTGACGTCATAGATGTGACCCGGATTCATTACCATTATAAGATAACAGTTCATTATGACTAGTCCAGCTCTGCTCTGCGGTTTGGTTTCAATCGCAGCTCTGTGCTCCTATTAGCCTTGGAACAATTGAGAATCGCCTTCCACCGTCGTGCTCTCGAGTGTACAATGAAATGAGGTGGCAGTCCCCGCGGAGAGAATTGAGCATCCCGTATGAGACAGTTAAAACTGTACGATCTTCTAATAGCTATGCAATTTGGTCCCTTATAGGTATATATATAATTTAAACGGACTACAAATGGAGTTCTTTACAGAATAATAACAACACTGGGATTATCGGAGAGAGGATTTTTCGGTATATATGTTGCATTATGCGCCAAACATTCTGAATTATATTTCTTATTCCACACGGAAGTATATAATAATTTTCACGGCACTTGTCATCTGACACCAAGAAACTAGTGACAGTTAACTATGACAAGTTATACCGTATCTCCATTAGAGTTTCCTGCGCCTCTGTGACAAATGTGTCTCAATTAATATTAAGATAATAATAATAATAATAATAATAATAATAATAATAATAATAATAATAATAATAATAATAATAATAATAATAATGAATGGAGCTGGGATCATGTGAGGCGAATGGAGGAGAAAAAAGAACTAGGCTATAGCGGGTAACTGAAGTAAAAGGGGACCCAAGGCAAGTATGGTCAGGCTCAATTTGTAATGATTATAAGATATGTGGAACTAAACGAAGAACATTTTTTTCCTTTTTGCTATTTGTTTAACGTCGCACAAACACATCGAAGGTTTTCGTAGACGGAAGGCAGCGTCCGTGGCCTTCATTAAGGTGCAGCCCCAGCATTTCCTGCTGTGAAAATGGGAAACCACGGAAAACCATCTTAAGGGCTGCCCACAGTTAGGTTCAAACCCACTGTCTCCGGAATGCAAGCTCACACCTGCGCGACCCTAACCGCACGGCTACTTGCTTGGTTAAACGGATAACAAACCAAACGAAATAAGATTACTCTGTAAAGAGTCACCGTTGACGACGGCTCCCTTGTACGAATATATACTCACAAGGAATTCCTGAACAATATCTGAAAGTTTGCCGGTGGAGTTTGGGTTCATCCTATATACAGTAGCTCGTCACTGAATGTATCCATTGGAGTGTGGCCGGTCCAGTTTGATTTAGCTGTTCCTCTCAATGATCACACAAACTTGCAGCTTTGTTTTATTTCTGTCTGTACCTAGCATTTATAAGCTTCCAGTTATGCATAAGTTTGTAAACAAATCAGCCAAATGATTTCTTACAGGTAATCATATTCAAAGGCCGTTCAGAGAAGCTTGAGCGGAGAAAACGAAGAAACAGAGCTAGTTGGAAATAAAGCATAGTAAGGACGCATAGCCCGGTCTAGGAAGCCAAGAATAAAAGCCGAGCGGATTCGTCGTGCTGACCACATGACACCTCGTACACTGAAGGCCTTCGGGCTGAGCAGTAGTTGCTCGGTAGGCCATGGCCCTTCGGTGCTGTTGCACCACAGATTATTTTCCTTTAGGCGCGCTTTGTTCATTTATAGAAACTTGCAGACTGGACGCTGAAAGGCATACTATTCTGTAATGATAATATATGTATGTGTGACTGAAACGGCACATGGGACATTATAAGTTATTCAGTCAGGACAATCTCAAGTGAGGAGTAGCTCACTGGTTAGAGCGCTGGTCTTCTGAGATCAAGTTGGCGGGTTCGATCCCGTCTCAGTCCGGTAGTATTTGAAGGAGCTCTAGTACGTAAGCGTCATGTCGGTAGATTTATTGGCACGGTAATGAAATCCAGCACAACAAATTTTCGGCATCCCGGCGTCTTCCAAAAACGTAAATGTAGTTAGTGGGACGTAAAAGCAATAACATCTCTAGAATAGAATAAGTTTTATTATTCAAAATAAATGTTTTTTCTGTTGGTTCATCCGAGTATTTCATATCAGTCAGTCAGTCAGTCAGTCAGTCAGTCAGTCAGTCAAAGATCTGTATTTAAGGCTGTCACCCAGGTGGCAGTTTTCCTATCAATTGTTTGCCTACCGTTTTCCTAAACGTATTCAAAGAACGTGGACATTTATCGAACATTTTCCTTGATAATATTTTCAAATAGAGCCTCTGTGGCTCAGACGGCAGCGCGTCAACCTCTCACCGCTGGATACCGTGGTTCAAATCCCGGTGACTCCATTGTGAGATTTGTGCTGGACAAAGCGGAGGCGGGACAGGGTTTTCTCCGGGTACTCCGGTTTTCCCTGTCATCTTTCATTCCAGCAACACTCTCCATTATCATTTCATAGCATTTATCACTCATTAATAAATCACTTTGGGAGTGGCGACCCCATTGTAATAACAGCCTACAGTATATATTTCATTCATTACATCCCTGACCCGGTCAATGACTGGAAAACAGGTTGTAGGTTTTCATTTTCAATATATTCAAATCTCTTACTCCTGAATTTGTACTCATGAATTCCAACTTCATTCTCATATTATTATCTTTCCTACTTTTGAAAACTCCGCGCAAGCTTATTCGTCTACTAATGTCATTCCACGCCATCTCTCCACTGACAGCTCGAAACGTAGCACATTCCCGAGCATCTCGTCTCCTTACTCCCAAGTCTTCCCAGCCCAATGTTTGCAACATTGTCGTAACACTACTCCTGTGTCGGAAATCTCCCAGAACAAGCCGTGCTGCTTTCCTTTGAAAACTTTCGAGTTCTCGTATCAAATAGTCAATGTACATATCTTAAAGGTTATATTCAACTGTAAGTGCATCTCACTATGGCAGTGCGTGTCGCAGTGAGATTATTGATATAGAAAGAGTCAATGGATAAACTGAACTGAAGGATGACGTGAGAGAGAGAGAGAGAGGTCTATGTTTTGTAATTCTTCTGTTACTTGTTATCCAAACGTGACAATGTTTGTAAGCACACATCTGCTAAAAAGTAAACTCGTGTCCTCATCCCGAGGTGGTACAGCTCTTTTCAGGCACACCCCAATGGAGGTGTACTGCGTGTACCATTTCAACCACATACCAGCCCTCCTGCCAATCTTACATTTCTGGCAGTACCGGGAATCGAACCCGGGCCCCCGAGGATGGCAGCTAATAACATTAACCGTTACGCTGCAGAGGCGGACGCACATCTGCTGAATATACGGTAACCAAATAAGAAAATATACATTGCAATAAACATGTAAAATTCAATGTAATACACTCTTCCTCATAAAATAAAAAGTAAATAATCAACAAACACTTACACCTCCCCCACCCATCTTCCCACAGCAGCCCACACCTCCTGGCCAGAGGAATGACGTAACCCTTTAGTTGGCCCGTCGCACAACTTCAGGATGAGGAATGAAATCATTTCAAAGGCAACAACAACAACAACAACAACAACAACATAACAACTGGCATGTGTTCGCATTCGGAACTGTAGTTCATAGAATCTTTAGTCCTGAAGCTCGATTAGTTGAAGTTCCATTTGATTGGACAGTTGAGACAAAAGAGAAAATATGACACTCAGAAGGCTCACGTTAAATATGCAGTGCGGGGAGGGGATTTGACGAAGTGTCAATTTTGACATACCGCTATATGATCTGGCTTGCAATTTTTGACTCCGAAATTAAAAGACGTACATAGGTATTTATGCTAATATGTCTTAGAGTATATGATACCTTATATTCGCATAACAAATGGCCCGAATGCCAAAGAGTAACTAACACAGCAAGGGGTGGCGGTGAAGGACACCTGCAGTTAGATTTTTCAAAAATCAGTGATTCTATCGTATAAATATCAAGTCCGTCCTCTCATGTGGAATACCGTTAGAGCTCTTTTTAAGCCTGAGATTAAGATACCACACCGGTAACCAGGGATAAAGTTATGTGGGGAGAGAAAATATGAGAATTTCATATTTGGACCATTTGTGCAGTATATCACTCAGTAGAGAATAGATGGAGGTAAAGATCACGTGCATAGCGTAGTAGAGCATAGTCTGGGTCAGGTGGAGGTGGATTACTACCTGATCGCATAAAGCCATGAGCATTGCGGTTGGAGGGAAAGGGGAGGGAGTTCTGTAACTAGTGCTGTGCTGCTCACTTGAGATCTCAACCTACAATACACTTACAATTACCAAGGACCGACATGAACACTTCCGTACCAACTAGTGAACTCTTCACGCTGTAGTACAGGGACTCGCACGCATGCGAAACTCACTTTGAATGCTACTGAACCTAATATGAGAGTGAAAAATTGTGAGTGTACACATTTATTCCAATTGTTTCGTTTCAGAAATGAGCTATATATTGCTTTTAGTTCTACACTTAGCTAATAATGTCATAATGTATCTACAAGTATATATGTTTCTTTAATTTCAGAGAAGTAAAATGTTCCGACGTAAGTCAGCCTGTAAGAAAAGGAGGTGTATGTAGACTTATGTTTCCGACTGTAGTCTTGTCCCTGATTTACAAACGGACGCCCTTCCTGACGTCAACCCTATGTGGAGGAATTTACTGTATTCACTATTGCATGTTTCTCTGGTGGTTAGGAGTGTGGTGTGTTGTGTGTGCATGAAAAAGAGTGTGTTGGAAAAAGAAAACCACAGAGACATTGTCCCGGAGACATAGGAATTAACCAGACGCGATTAAACTGCCCGACCAGACCAGGATTTGAACTGGGGATCCTCTGAACAGAAGGCGTCGTTTGTGACCATTCAGCCGATTAGTCTAACAAGAAAATTTGTAATATAACCTTTAAATGTATCTGATCGATACAACGGCGAATTACACTGGCAGTACTGCGAATTCTAGAAAAAAATCTAGTGGTTAGTTTCAACATCAGGATGTTCTAATTTTTCATTTTCTGCCTTTAGATATTTACATTGAGGAGAATCAGCGTTTATCTAGCATGATTAAAACTGAATTTTGCAAAACCCAGGGAGATAAATTTATTTAAAATCGATTTATCTCTGGACTCGTGAAGCATGATCAGTGAAAGTATTGTCTGCGATTATGCATATGAATCATTGCAATAGACCTCATCGAGGTTATTTTATATGACTCTTCAACAAGGTGCCCCGCTGAGCTACCCGTGCCGTTACGAACTGTACCAAAGTTCAGCATTACAGTGCGCGTTGGTCATTTTGCCTGACACAAGACTAGAAATATCCTCACTTAGCGTCCTGCACAGTGACAAAGACAGACACTGCGGAAACGTAAATTACACAGACCCTGAGTATACATTGATGATCTCTCAAACTCTTGAATACCTATCTGTGTCGGTGCGAGGTAAAGCATCTACCAATAAAAATTCCTGAATAAAATACTCTTGAATAAAACTGCTGCACCTCGTAAAATTGGCAGCGATGTGGAAATAAGGAAGGTGCGGGCTTCAAGACCGAAGGCTGAATACCAGTGACGGACAAGGAGAGCCATAACGCAGTCAGTGAAAACCGAGTCGTTGTAATGCTGAACATTTATTACAATAATAAGTGCGCACAAATAAAGTCCGTATTCATTGGGGAACCTGCCCTCGAACAATTCAAATATTACAACTCTCAATTCTCAATTCTTAACAAACTCCTTTTAGTGACAACATGTTGAATTAGAAGAAACCCCATTAACACATTAACTTTTACAGAAGCAAACCCTCTTACTATTTACTGAGGCTCTTAGCCTCTATTAACAAGAGAACAAACACGTTAATTCTCAATATAAGGCAACTCCCTCCCTAAGCCTAACGTTGGTTGGTAAGCTTTCCTACCTCCACCCTCGCGGCTAGATGACCAAGCTGCTTGCTCGCTCCAAGCGAACTGAAGGAAGTTTTCTGCGAGCACCGTGCCATCCCTCAGCAGAGGCGAGGAGGGGCAAGGTGGAGAGAGAACACGACAAGTGCGCAGGTCGGAGGAAGGCTTGCCAACACAATTTGGAGGTGCCACCAGGGCGGAAATAATTTCGCATTTCCCTGGGGCCATACGGGAACGGGACAACATTTGTACTTTATTAAGATAGGAAGAAAAAACACACATGTTACAAGGATATAATATATGCAGATCGATCTGTATGAATTGTAAATTTAAAAGTTCATGATGAAGGAGAGTTCCTCTTGGTACAGACCTCCCTCCCTAAGTTTCCAACCAGGTTGGAAAAAAGTCTGTCTTCTTTTACTTTGGACACCACAAGAGCTCTTGATAAAAGGTTCTTTTTTCCAAACAAATAAATAACAACTTGCTTAAGCAATTAAAAACACTTGAAGAAAGAGTCTTTGATTAGGATACACCAACAACTGGCCTAACATTTCATTAGGTAAACACCTTTTAGCTTGGCGAAAGGCAATAAAAGCCAGTCCGTGAAAATCCATATTTCAAGATGCACATCTCGAAGATTAGAATAAGTTGAACAAGAATCGCCGGGCGAGCTACCGGCTTGCAAGTCCAAGAGAGGACTAAACTGGCATGGCTCGAAATGAATGACGAATGCCGAACACACGGCAACCAGGCACACCAAGATGCAATAAGCCAGATGGACGATGCGTGCCACAACTGGCGGCGAATGCTAGCCAGCGCCAAACATACAAGATGCAGAAAAACGGCCCGGAAGGACGGCCGATGGAGTCAGCGCATGCCAAAACACGCCCACATGAGGGGCCCTTCTCACGGAGCGACGGCGAAGATGGAACCTCCATAATGCTGAAACATACAAGTTTAAGGCCAGCAGTTTTGTCTTCACAAGAGCCGATAAGATCTAAGAGTCAAGGTGGAGGGAGACGATCCCGGGTCAGCGCGCCGGGCGTGGAGGTAGGAGGCTAGGTAGGGCTGCAGGAGGGCTCACATACCAAATTTAAAAACTCTTACAAACTAAGTAAAATACAACTCCCTATAAAATACAGAAGTTAGCAAAACAACAGGGGAACAAACCCCGCAACCATGAACACCACAGACGTATCGGTTTTCGCCAACCCATTAAAGCTAGTTGCTTTACGTCGCACCGACACAGATAGGTCTTATGGCGACGATGGGACAGGGAAGGGCTAGGAGTGGGAAGGAAGCGGCCGTGGCCTTAATTAAGGTACAGCCCCAGCATTTGCCTGGTGTGAAAATGGGAAACCACGGAAAACCATTTTCAGGGCTGCCGACAGTGGGGTTCGAACCTACTATCTCCCGAATACTGGACACTGGCCGCACTTAAGCGACTGCAGCTATCGAGCTCGGTGACCCATTAAAGCAAAAGGTTCACTGAGCAGATTGAAGCTGAGAAAGATGAACACGAAAAAAAACTCCCTCGGTCGCGGGGTCTCTCACCAACAGGGTGACCGGGCTAAGAAAATCAATAATCCGAAAAGGACCACGGAACCTGGGTGCCAACTTCCCAGAGGGAACAAAATTCTTAATGAATTCCTCATCACGGACAGCCAGGCTGGTAGGCTGACGCCCCTTATCGTAGCGCTCCTTCTTCCTCTGGTAGGAGACCTGAAGATTCTCTTTAGCTTTCTTCCAGTTCGCGCGAATATTAAGAGGATCCACCCTCTCAGGCAACAAATCATCAATATGCCACAAATTGGAAAGCGGCGAGTTCGGAAGAAACGAAAACATAAGAGAGAAAGGGGAAAACTGGTGCGCCTCATGCACCGCAGTATTAAAAGCATAAGCCAGCCTTCCTCAGGCGTGACAATACTTCATTGAGGTGCTGGAGATGATGCTCAAACGTCTCCGAATACAAAACTACGTCATCAAGATAGTGATAAAGAAAGTCGAATTTAATGTCGGAAAACAACTGATCAAGGAGTCTCGTGAGAACGGCGGCGCCTGTCGAGATCCCAAAAGGCAGCCGGCAAAATTCATAAAGGTTCCAGTCCGTCGCGAAGGCCGTCAGATGACGAGACTCCTCCGCGAGCGGAATCTGGTAATAAGCTTGATTGAGGTCCAGGACAGTGAAGTACCTCGCCCTCTTGAACCATGAAAAACACGTATGTAAATCCGGGAGCGGGACAGACTGCAAGACCACTTTACGATTAAGAGTCCTGTAATCCAAAACAGGCCTATAACCACCCTGGGGCTTGGGCACCAGGAAAATGGGGGAAGAGTAAGCTGAAGTAGAGGGCCGGATGATCCCTTCCTCAAGCATGTTGTTAATGATCTCCTTTAACGCCTGCATCTTAGGAGGAGATAAACGATAGGGCGGAAATCTGACAGGGACCGAATCCGTGACCTCTATTTTATACTCTAAGATATTCGTCATCCCCAATTTCTCAGTAAACACATCCGGGTAGGCCTCGCACAACTCCCTAATACGCTGCGCCTCATCCTCAGTCAAATGGCTAAGATCTGACACCACTTCGTCCTGAGGCGGCGACACCGACGACGCTGAAGCAGAATTACTAATGTGCAAAGGTATTTTATTCATTGGTGAAAACTTAAACCAACATGAACGCTCCTGAATATCTAAGACTAAACCAGAATGTTCGAAAAAATTTGAACCAAGAATGACAGGATACGGTAAATTACTCGCAACATACAAGGAAAATTTCCAAGTAAACTTGGAAAGACGAATTTTACATTTTACCAATCCCAGGACTTCGATTCTGGAAGAATTGGCTGATACAAACGAATGCGAAACCGGAGATAAATGAGGAAATTTACAGACAGCTTTATGTAAGGCAAACCATCTTTCACTAATAAATGACACCACACTACCAGAATCAAGAAGGGCCGAAACGGGCTCATTGTTTATTTCGACCTCAACCAACGGACTCAAACCTTTAATTTCCGTAGATATCTCTAAACAGCCCACAGGGCAAATAGGAGCCGGTTCACCAAACGAACAAGAGGTTTGATTAATAACAGGGGAAGGCGAGGCGGTTCCATTGTCCTGCACCACCTCCCGCTGTAGTCAAGAACTATTTGAATGGGTGGTACAATGTCGCGCAAGATGACCTGCGACCCCGCACCGAAAGCATACAATATTACTGGTTCTGGGCGGAACCTCTACCCTAGAACCAGCACTAGCACCCTGACTATTGTTACGAGACCGAGAGGGGCATTTATTACGCAAATGATTAGAAGCACCACAATTATAACACTTTCTTAATAAGTTAGGCTTACGAACCACCACAGATTCCCTGTCATTAGAACCAACCGGGGGCAAGCTAGCAATACGAAGTGAGTCCGCATGGCGAACACCTTCAGCCGATACGCCGATACCACTATCGCTTCGAGCTCCGCAAAACTGTGAGGTTGAGCAGCAAAACAAAGACAGGAGCGGTATAACGGGGAAATGCCCTCTACGATCGTGAGAACGATCTCCTCTTCTGTATAATGTAACGCAAACACCCTAGCGTAAAATTTAACATCAGCAACATATTATGTTAAAGGCTCGTCCGAGCGTTGAACCCTGAAATAAAATTTCAGCACTAGAGAGCTGAGAGCCCTAGCCGGAATAAAATGAGTAAGCAAATAAGCATGAAACAGCTGAAGTGACAACTGACCAGAAATAGCACTAACTATTTTATTGGAAAGCACCCCTGTAGTATACGGATAAAGAATTTGCAATATTTGAACGTGAGTTAGCCCGAACACAAGAGCATGATCCTGAAATTCCACAAAAAATCGCAAAAAGGTAACTACATCATCGGCAGAATTTACCGAATAACGAGGAACGTTTTTCAACATACTACTTAACGGGTGAGGGATACTAGAAAAGGGCAAATTCACAGAAGGCGAGATCGATTGCTGAACTGGAAGATTAGCCTGAGGGAGAATCCTAGGTAAAGAACCTTGCTGCGATTCCAGCAAGCCTTGCACACCATCCACCTCAGGATTACCAATAACCTTATTGGGTTCCTCGTCAACCCGATTAACAGAAGGAGTGACAGGTTTAGATTTAATGGAGAGTGCGGCCAACCAAGCCTCAACCTTTCCTAAAAGTTGGACCGCCTTGTCCTTCAAAGCTCCAATTTGACTTACTAGTTCCTCCTTTAATTCTAAGGAGAGTAAATCTTCCGTCCGATAAACATAATGGGTTAGACGCCCTTGGACTCGTTTTAACTGATGGAGAGACGCTACATCGTTATCTAAAAAATCCATAATTGAGGATATTTCAGTCAAATTGGCCTGAATAAGGGACGCCACACTCGCAGCCTCACCGTCAGAGAGCTTGGGTACCACAACAATTTTATCTAAATTAGTTCGTAATAATAACTCATCCGCTTTAACGGTCCCTTTAGACTCTACATTACGAATTGACAGTTCGTATAACAACTCTTCTTTTCTAAGAGACCCAGGATATGCCACGTCTCGAGTAGCCATGGTAAAAATATCTCCGGCCACCAAGGTGAACGGGAAACACCGTAACCGAAAGAGAGAGAGAGAAAAAGACCACGCACACTCAAAATTGTCCGAAAGAACTGGTAGGAGCACAAATAAACGCTCTGCTACTAGACTGCTGCACCTCGTAAAATTGGCAGCGATGTGGAAATAAGGAAGGTGCGGGCTTCAAGACCGAAGGCTGAATACCAGTGACGGACAAGGAGAGCCATAACGCAGTCAGTGAAAACCGAGTCGTTGTAATGCTGAACATTTATTACAATAATAAGTGCGCACAAATAAAGTCCGTATTCATTGGGGAACCTGCCCTCGAACAATTCAAATATTACAACTCTCAATTCTCAATTCTTAACAAACTCCTTTTAGTGACAACATGTTGAATTAGAAGAAACCCCATTAACACATTAACTTTTACAGAAGCAAACCCTCTTACTATTTACTGAGGCTCTTAGCCTCTATTAACAAGAGAACAAACACGTTACATTCTCAATATAAGGCAACTCCCTCCCTAAGCCTAACGTTGGTTGGTAAGCTTTCCTACCTCCACGCTCGCGGCTAGATGACCAAGCTGCTTGCTCGCTCCAAGCGAACTGAAGGAAGTTTTCTGCGAGCACCGTGCCATCCCTCAGCAGAGGCGAGGAGGGGCAAGGTGGAGAGAGAACACGACAAGTGCGCAGGTCGGAGGAAGGCTTGCCAACACAATTTGGAGGTGCCACCAGGGCGGAAATAATTTCGCATTTCCCTGGGGCCATACGGGAACGGGACAACATTTGTACTTTATTAAGATAGGAAGAAAAAACACACATGTTACAAGGATATAATATATGCAGATCTATCTGTATGAATTGTAAATTTAAAAGTTCATGATGAAGGAGAGTTCCTCTTGGTACAAAAACAACGAAAATTTTGCTCGAAAGGACCATTACTAACTTCGTAATAGAAAACATATCCCGAAGGTAATAAATCATGCTTTCCACAGTCATCAAGCACACACGATAATGGTGAATTTGACCAATATTGAGAATTAATTTCAATGACGATATTAAATCAATACCCTTTCTCATGATACTCACCTAAATTCAAAGCAATAATTTGATTTGAAGTCTGTTGTCATACATATCTTTTTATATTCAATATTCCTGGACAGCAAGGCCAAAGTTTAGTATCGCCCGTCCACAAAACTTTCTGTTGAATATACCAATGGTAACCGATGGGATTTATGCTGATTTGGTTATTGAAGGATTCTGCTGGTCTATTTCTGCTCAATTCATTCTCGCTCGGGCGCTGTACTGTCATCATGAATATTCAAGAGGCCACAATATCCTCTGCACGTGTGTATGTGTAGTTCACTTCTCTTAACCAGTGTGAAAGTCAACAGCTAAACACTTCATAAAGCAATTTGCAACGTGTCTACCCTCCATCTCACTCTACCTCCCCATCTCCTCTTCAATCATTGATCAAGATCCGTATAGTGTTATTATCAGGAAAGAATGAATTTGAAATTCCATTCAGTTAATCCTATCCATTTCCAGACAAGTGAATAACCCGCAAGCTTCCAGCTATAGAGCAGTATGTATATAATATCAATTCAAGTACATTACAGTATATGCGGCCGCCTCATTTACCCAGTCTATGTTGCTTGATGACTAATACGAGTTGTACAGTATATTACTGCGGTTGACAAAATGTGTGTTTCAGTACATGTAGGTCCAGTTCATTTGAACATGACAAATTGAGCTCCACTTTCACTTTTATACAATATTTCGTCAGTTTTCTCACACTGCTATAGATTCATTCGTCTTGCAAACATTATAAGAGCCATCCAGGCCACCGAGACCGGTAAATTATATATTTAAAAAGTAATATTATGGAGTCTATGTGTGTTTTAAGGGATTCTTGGTCGATGTGGTAAAGGTATGCTCTGTTCACTTGGAAGGACGTGGGTTCGATTTTCTGTCACAAATTCGAAAAATTTAAGAAACGGTATTTCCACTTGCGTAGGAGCATATGGTCTTAAAGTTCACTCAACCTACCTGTGTACAAAGGTGACCGGGCGTAGAGCTAACCACTCTACCCCATCAGGTGCCAGGGTTACGGATAGTGGAAGCGTTTACATTCCACCCCTCCAAGGGTCTTCATGGTCTGTATGGAGATTACTTTACTTACATGTATGTTTGAATGAAAATATAATTGTAGAGAATATAAACACAGAAACTTTATTTTAAAAATATTATTCGTGGCAATAGTGAGCATTTTTTTAAAGTAATGTCTCTCATATAAATATATTTTACACACTTTTACTTTCAACCCTCACGCCGAATAAGACACACGATGCAAGTGCGCCTCCAGAACAGAGGCCTTTTTAATCTGTTGATATTTGAAATGTAATCAATCCATATCGGATACTATAGTCAAATGTTGATATAAGGAACACTAACAGCACGTTAGTAGAGCTATGCGGTATGTAAGACCGGGACGTTTCTATCTATCCTTGTGTTGCCGCTTAACTACTCACCCCAACTAGACAAAGCCGAGCAATTGGAGGAGCAGTTCAGGACTTCTGGTCTCACAGATCGGTGGCTCCATTGAAGTGTTAACATCTAACTCTGTCACTGGCAAGGAAAAGGGACTAATAAATAATAATATGCATGTTTAATCCTCAACGCGAAGGCTGATTGGATTCTCAACAGCTCCGCCGTCAGCTGTCATAGATGGATTAGGCATAACTGAAGAGGCATGCTAGAAAATGAGAGTGAGGTGGTTTCCCGTTGCTTTCCTCACCCAGCCAGAAGTTGCTATTACATACCAGTGCCAAGCCCACTGAAATGCATGCACCAACCAACCCTACGAGCGATATTTTCACACCTTTCATAGCAGGGACTGGCTGCACAAGGAATGGCATTACTAGCATCGCTCATACCTCAGTCACTTTCATATTGTAAAAGCCAAGGATGAGACTGAGACAGGTCAATGAAAGTAGAAAAGTTGTTCTAGTCCGTACCAGAAGACGTAGTGCTCTGTAAACACTAGGTCTCGCCAGCGAAATAATAATTTTATAGATTTTTAGGTCCCACGAACTACTTTTGACGATTTCGGGAGACGCCGAGGTGCCGTAATTTTGTCCCACAGGGGTTCTTTTACGTGCCAGTAAATGTTCTGATATGAATCTGACCTATTTGAGCACCTTCAAATACCACCGGACCAAGCCAAGATCGAACCTGTCAAGTTGGTGTCAGAAGGCCACGCGTCAACCGTCTAAGTCACTCAGCCCGGCTGGAATAAGAACTGATTTATGTTCAGTGAAGGAAGAAATTCTCAGAGGAAAGTGTTAAATTTACCCTACTTTAAATTCTTCCTAGAGCCTCTTCAAGCTGGCACAAAGACAAAGAGTACCTTGCAAATTTTGGTTAGGCATAATAATTATCATTTCGTGCGGCTATTTCTAGCCGATTGCAGCCCTTGTAAGGCAGACCCTCCGATGAGGGTGGGCGGACTCTGCCATGCGTAGGTAACTGCATGTTATTGTGGCAGAGGATAGTGTTGTGTGTGGTGTGTGAGTTGCAGGGATGTTGGGACAGCACAAACACCCAGCCCTCGAGCCATTGGAATTAACCAATTAAGGTTAAAATCCCCTATCCGACCGGGAATGAACCCGGGACACTGTGAACCTAAGGCCAGTACGCTGACCTTCCAGCCAAAGAGTCGGACTTGATTAGGTATGAACCTATTCTTTATACCGAGTGGGCACACTAAAACTGACCCAGAAAATATTTATATGGCTGACGCGGAATTGACGCCTGTTAATGAACAGGGGAGCTGACCATTATAGGAAATGCTGGAAACCGTAATTTCGCCTGTTAATGAACAGGGGAGCTGACCATTATAGGAAATGCTGGAAACCGTAATTTCGATGCACTAATCGATTGCTGTCACATTTCTGCCCATACGCATCTGACGCATCTCCCAGGTACGTCACTGTGTCATTAAGTGTGAGTAAGTGAGTGAGATGAACAGACATACTTAGTTACCAGTTGAATTCAACACCAAATGGTGCTCACGGTCAAACATCGCGTGTTCATTGTCGAGTGTTATGTGAAGCATGATTCCTGGAAAACCTTTGCGGAATTGTTAGCGCAAGAGTTTAAAACTGGAAGTATTTTGGCAAAACCTGTAGCAATGTCAGCAGTGCAAAACTTAGTGGCAAAATGGAGTGAAAGGCTATGTTTAGAGAATGAAAACCGTAACTATCCGAAAAGAGTTCGAACACCAGAAAACATTGCTCGAGTGAAGGAAAGCCTGGAACGAAGTCAAACGAAATCTCAGCGCCGTTTTTCTGTGCAAGTGGAAATTAACAGATCATCGTGTCGAAACATTATCAAAAAAGACTTGCATCTGTATTCTTACAAATTTACTGTTGTGCATTTGTTAAAGCGACCAGACGAGCCTTCACGTATTGAGTTCTGCCGGTGGTTTCTGAGTGAACTGAAGTCAGAAATTTTGGATCCTTAGTTTTTCGATTCTTCAGATGAGGCCATTTCCAGCATCTTCTGTGATGTTCATTGACAAGGGTCCATCCCGCGTCAGTCTTATTGTAAATGTATCCCAGGCAGGTTTCATTTTGCCCACCCTGTAGAAACTGAATAATCAAACAAAGAAACAAGGTATAATTTTCCATTGATGCTTTCACGGCCCGTATTTATAGACATGATATAAGCGTTTGGGCTTATGCCGTGTCAAGAAAATATGATGACATTCTTTACGTTTCGCAGAGAACTGTGCTCTTCGTCATCAGAAGAAAATCTCGACTGTCCATAGCAAAGGCTTCTAAAACAATGAGGTTTGAATTTAGAGCTTACTCAATAGAAGTGGAAATGGTACGTTCATTCGTTACCAGTTGGCTCATCGGACGCGGTACAGTGATAGAGTTCGAAGCGGAAGCTAACGGAACCATCAGAATCAGACTCAGAGGGTCACTTAACATAACAGGCGTACGCAGATAAGAAGGAATAAGTGAAGAGAACTGCCTACCTGCCTTACATTCATAACACCACAGACAGAATTGCCAAGGTCCTCCACAAACACAATATAAAAACAGTGTTTGGCACCGTCACTAAAACTGCTCACAGTCTGGATAAAACCAAGGACAAATTGTTCCCACTTTTACATCCTTGGGTATACGAAATTTCCCGTGCTTGCGGTAAGGTATACATTGCCCAAACATGCCGGTCTATTGGTACTCGTATTAAGGAAAATGAACGTAATATTCGTCTCAACCAGCCAGACAAATCAGCAATAGCTGAGCACGCTCTATCGTCGGGTCATGATTTTATGTTCCAAGATGCTCGAGTTCTTACTCACACTAGACACTACAGTCCAGCATTATACGGGAAGCTGTGGAGATACGTAGAAATAGTAACAATTTCAACAGGGTCACTGGCTATCAATTAAGTAATACCTGGTTGTACCGCGTCCGAGGAGCCATCCGGTGACGAATATACGTACCATTTCAACTTCTATTGGGTAACGTCTTAATTCAAACCTCATTGTTTTAGAAACCTTTCTCGTGGACAGCCGAGATTTTCTTCTGATGACGCAAAGCATAGTTCTCTGCGAAACGTAAAGAATTTCACCTTATTTCCTTGATACGGCATAACCTCAAAAGCCTGTATATTGTCTATGAGGTATAATTTTTAAGGTCCATATGCGTAGTTCCTATAAAGTGAGATAGATCCTTTCAGTGCACTAATTGGTATGGTAGTGATGAAGGTTTTAGGAAGTCCGAACTGCTTATAGAATTCCACAAAAGCTTCGGGATGTTGATTCTCACTCTGATCATCAAACAAGTGACTACTAAATCTGTGAGTGATAATTTTCTTTGAAATAGGTTGCAGATGTTCTTATTCTCTGCTCTGACTTCCTCTGGTTAATTGGCGTGCGTTTCACACCTTATGGTATGGTCTATGATGTATCCTGGTGAAGAATTTGGTTTGAAGGTGATAATGTCTATTCGGGAGTGACCATGTTCTTATTGGTGAACGTTGATCCGTTGTTTTTCAAATCATCAGCAATGACTGATCTGACAGCACGATGACACAAGTTACGTAAGAGTCCACCATGAGGACAGGCTTTCATGACATAAGCAAGAGTTTTGAACTCTCCGTAGCAACGCCGACAGACGCTGCTATACTCAGGCCTGTCTGGTGTACTTCATAAAGCTCATACATTAGCAGTTATCTTCATACCCTCTCTCTATTCACTTCAGGATAGACCTTTAAATATGGATGGATCGCAAACTGTTCAAAATCTGATGGGGAGAACCCGTCACCAACGAGGAGGGATTCCGTCGAATAGGAAAATTATGTATCGTTCATGAAATGCGGGAAAGCAGCTAATTTCGGTGAAATATTCAGAAACGACAAATACTGCCTGAAACAACTGATCATAAAAAGGAGGCTTGAGTATGGGTGGGAAACATTAATCTGGATGCAGATCTCTGACACTGGCTTGACATTCACAATACTGCAACGTAAAATAAAACAAAAGGAAAACTTAGTTCACGATGGTTTCCAAACTTATGTACGGAGACGGCATAAGGAGAAGAATAAGAAGAACAACAACATCTTATATTTTAATGGATGAACTGCGCGTTGAGATGTTACAAACTTCCAGCACTCTGTTAGCACATTGACTGAGAAGAACGTAACTTGTATTCTTCCTGTTCTCACACACGGTGCTGAAATATGACCCGCAAAAACAGACCGGTCAGCCAGCTTGCCTGACAGAGAAGGAGTGAGAGAAGCTTAGTAGGTGTTTCCCGGAGGGTTCTTCATCGTAACGCTATTATAAGGCATAAAACTAGTATAAATAGGAGACATGGTCCCAGAAGTTATACTACGTGGGGCATCTTAAAGATCAATAATAATTTCATTGGTTTTACACATTTCAAATAATATTGCTAGTGGTATAACGTCGCACCAACATATCAAAGGTCTTCGGTGACTCAAGGATGGCAGAGGACTAGGATTAGGATGGCCATGACCTTACAGTAATTATGGAAAATCCAATGGTGTGAAAATGGGAAACCGTGGAAAAAATGCGTCACACCTTTTTTTTAAAGTCCAGGTACAGTAAATTAATGACAGTGAAAGTAATTAACGAATTTGAACTTTCCTTGAGGTCAGCACTTTGCATTTGAAGCAGGATCTAGATACTGACCCTTTGGTGATGTACGATTACATGTACTGGTATATACTGTATTTCAATTTATGTCCCTATTTCAGCCATATATCCTAATTAAAAGAGTAGTTACTGTAGCCTACTACTGTGAATTTTGGAATCCTCTCATTTTTTCCCATTATTCTCAAATTAAAGCTTTTCTGAAAAAAGTAATAACAACGGTATAAGGAAGACATGACATTTTCAGAGTTTAAGCGGGGTGGAAGATGGGAGAATTTAGGAACAACCATTGAAGGTGATCCGATGCAGGGAAGCAAACTGTGGAGCCATTGTGAATGAGAACTCTCCAAGGAAGCAGAACCTGGAAGACGATCTGTGATGCCTTTGCTCCAAAACGGGCTTGACAAGAGGATTGATGACGATGATTATATAACGTTATTACGATTACTTAGAAATCACTATTAAGAGTACAGGTATTGGTGTCTTGTCTTTCGAATTCAAACACTTAAGAGTAGATTCTGTTTATCTTAATTGAATGGATGACTTGATTTGCCTTTAGATTTCGTGTTGCAGTAATAAAAGGAATTATGATATGAAGCAATGTAGAACAGTAGAACAGAGGTTGCAGATTTCCAGGCTCACTCAAAAGAAAACATTCAAAGAGCCAGTGTTTATTTTGAGTGAAACAAAATTAAAGAAGACGAGCTATCTCAGAAGTTATCGGTCGATGTTTATAATTCTATGTTATCTATGTAATTCTTGATGGGATACTGGATAACCACGGTGGAATTTTATTTAATTCTTAAATGTCTTATTTCATATGGTGGGACTCATGCTGGGAAGCATGCTGTTTTGTCCAAACATACATCCATCTGCATTTGAAACATAACAAGTTAGTTTACTTAAAATTAAAGCTACAACAATTTTGTACAATTACAGTGATCTTGTAACTAACTTATTTTAACTTAGTGTAAAAGATAGGCTCAAAAACTATCGTAGATTTCCCTTTTCTAACAAGATAAAACAGTACCAAATTATCTAGAAAAGAATTATTCCTTCATTCACTCTGCAGTAGATACAGCTTCCTGGAATATTCTATATTGGTTTTGGAACAATATAAGAACTTACTTAGTACTGTAGACCTCCTATTATGCGGATTAACTTTGCGTTACAGGAAATGTACATTGAGTGGATCACGGATTCATAGTATAATAATATTGTAGATGCAAACATCTATTAAAGACAGCTTAATATATTTTATACCAAGCGTATTCATTAACGATACGTTGATAACCACAAAGTGTTGTGATAATAGCGAGTCAAAAATTGAATTAAAGCAACAAATGTTATTCTTGAATAAACGTTTTTGCCATGTTGCTCTTCATGGAGGTAAGATTATATGAACTCCTCTTTGGAGAACTTTATTTTATTCACAGAAGTTATTGGTAACACCAACAAATAATGATATCCGAGTAAATGCTACTGTGCAATCACTTATATTAAGACTAATTTGATATTAAAAAGATTAGAATGATCCGAATAAATTTCATCCTTACAAACAGATACTAATGAAGCACTAAATTTCTGAGTGATTCCATACATGTTGTATAATCGACTCTAGAGTCTGCGTAACAGAAAGGTTCAATTGGAGGTTTCAATATTTCAGCTTATTGGCAGATGAATGTGTTGTCAATCCAGTATTTCTTACACTGATATGCAGCTTAGGCAAAGTATATGCTGAACAAAGGCATAAATGGTACTTACTTACAAATATAATGGTGACATGGGGAGGACTGTACTCACCTGAAAAAAGAGAGAAGTTCGTTACAACAACATGACAGTAGTAGATACATATGCATGAACTTATATGATATAAATTTTTAAATTCGTTATTTATTTAATTATTTATTTATTTTATGTATTTATTTATTCACTTATTTACTTACATCTTTGGTAGTGGCTAAGTTAGGGTTCGCGCAAATCTCTTACATTTTTAATAATGTAAATTATAAGATACAGTAAATGTGAATATTCCATTATGAAACAAAAGGTGACTACTCTGAGCCACAACTCATACTATGAATGTAACTCTTGCTGGTGTCCGATTAGTCCTCTTAAACAACAAGCATCAGTCTTCATTTGCTGTGATGTTCAATAATGGCCCCTGTGGCTTCACGAAATGAGTTGATATCTTATGTAACTTTTCCCTATGCCGACAGGTGGCGACCTCGCGTCACATCTGCCGTGCAAAGTTGTTCTTTCTACAGGATATGTAATTTTTATCTCCTAGGCCTGACTTCTTATTCCTGTGTTCGAAGATGGAGCCGAAGTATTTTGGCACAGCGTTCTTGACTTACAAACTTACTTTTAAACGTTTTAAACATGCTGTTATTATCTCTCACACATTCCAGGGATTTAATTTTGTTCCCAGCCTCAAGCTTATGCTCTGAGCAGTCAAGATTGCCAGAGACCCCAGTCACCGTGCGTGCGCCCTGCTAGCCGCCAGTTCGCCCTCATCTTCCGTCAAGTACACATTCGCGGTACACCATAGCACCGCACCTCGCCGCTTGGAGCGGTCCACCGAACTTGCCTGTCACAGCGAGCACTGGCTCGCCCAAGCCATCTGCCGCCATCGCATCGGAGAGTCGGCCGGCGAAGTTCTCAGCGCGGTCCGACCATACGGACATTCATATTCCAACCAGCTCAGCTACCGGCTACACGTTCAGGCCAGCCATCGTCAGCCTGCTAGCCTCGTTGGGTTAGCCCAATCGGAAAATAGCAAATTTGTCTTGCGCTCGGTGTGTGTTTGTTCGTGCCTTGTCCCGGCGCGATCCGTATAACTACACCTGGCACGACGGGTACCCCCCCAAGTGCACACTAGCCCTGGTCCTCTTCGGAGTTTGACCCAACTAGTGCTAGCTCCAGACACTTAACCAAGTCGCCCCCACCCCTCATCCCTTATCTCTTATCTCTTTTTTCCTATTCTCTCTTCTTCTTTTCTTTTCCTCTTCCCTTACTATGGATATGGACATCCCTGGTGGACCGAGCAGCTGGGGCCCATACCACAACTTACACCTCCCCCTCAATATTGAATTCATTGATTCCCCTCCCCGCCCAAATGACAACTATCTGGTTATCCCCCACCCCCTTCAGATACTTCACAAGTCAATTTAAATTTCCACAGGAAGCAAATTGCCTCTACCCTTCTTAACCTCACCAAGTTTATTCATCAAGTAGATGAAGACGAAAACTCTCATTTCATCTTCATTCTCCCCAACGTCCCTAAAGCCATTACCCATCTTTCAGACCAGTTAGCCCGTAAAGACATTCCTTTCTCCCCCGCCGATGAACTGCGTGGGTTCCAATACGATGCAAAAGACTCTGTGGAAGATGACATCGACGAAGAAGATGAGGACGTTGCCGAAATCTTTGTCGAAGCCGAAGAATCCCCCTTCGAGCATCCCTTCCACTATACCCATATAAACTCCTACTTCCCCATTGCCCAGAAAAACAATTTTCTCATTATCCGCCTCACCAATCCTGGCCCCATCCCTCTCATCCACAAATCTGTAATTGAAGCAATAGAACCTATCATTAGTAAGCACATCGCCACAATAGAAGAAACCCGTAATAACCATCTGATCATTATCCCCTACCTAACTAGGTCTATTGCCATCATTCTCCGTAAACTCCAATTCGCTGACATTCCCACCCCCATGCTCATCAATCCAGTCAATAACCTATGCCAACCAGCCACCCTCGACCGTAACACTCAAGCCCCCATCACAAAACCCAAATTAATCCAAACCGATACCGTCCCCACCACCACCCAGGAAGCTCAAACTAAACCACCCCCGCCTCCCCCTCCTACGCCATCATCTCTACCCCCCCCCACACACTATCCAGACTTCGACTCCCGACCAATGCCCAATGCCTGTACCAAATCTAATCTCCAGAGCCACCCAGACCAGAAGAAAGAAGAAATGCCGGACACCTGCTCTGAAGCCTTCTTCGCGCCCCGTTCCAGCCACCCCGAGTCTCCCACCAGCCCCCGCCCCTCCCTGGTCATCCAATGCTTCAAAACTGCCTCCAGCTGCATCACACCGCTGCGACGTGCACCAGTTCCACCCGGTGCAATAGCTGTAGCGGCCCTCACCGCCACACGGACCGTAAGGAGCCTCGTGACCAGGGGAGTTGTGTAAACTGCGAGAGGAGCCATGCGGCATCATTTCCTGGGTGCCCACTCATCAAGAAGGCCATACAGTCACACTACAGGCACGCCAGGCATCTGCGTCAATCAACTCATCCACCACCATATCTCAACCACTCCACTCTCCCACCTCTCCCCTCCCCCACTCATCAAGCCAGCCATGATAATCCCGCCCTCATCTACCTTCTTCTTAACCTTCTTTCCCCTCATCTCTCACCCCCAACTACCAGCCATGCCCCCCCCCCCGACAACTCATTGTCACTTAGCTAATCTCACCAAGTTTTATCGCCTTGCCTTCATCAAAACTGTCTTCTTCTTCTTCTTGTAACACCAACATTTTTAACATCTATGTCTTCCTGCCTTGCCTCCTAGCACTAGTTTAGTAGATCTTTAACAGCGAAGCGAAGAGGGGGTTTTCACCTCTGACGTGGCGAACTTGTTTTCGTCAAGACAAATCGTTTTCTCCCCCGCTAGTGTACGTTGTGCTGGTGCTGTTGCGAGTTATTCGCAGTCTCCGCAGAAACCGATGAGTAGTGAGGCCTTCTGTTCGCCTCGGGGCTCCCAACTACTTGAAATCAACAAAAAAAAGGTGATGGTATCCTTTGCGCTTGTCTTACCACTGTACCCACGAGGGTGGGGGTGGTAAAATAACACCCACGTATCCGTGACTTTCGTAAGAGGCTACTAATAGGAGCTGCAGGGGCCCTGAACTTTGGAGCGTGGGTTGGCGACTGCGGGGCCCTTAGCTGAGTCTTGGCATTGCTTCCACTTACTTGGGCTAGGCTCCTCACCTTCACCTATCTTATTCGGCCACCCTTGGTCAACACTTGTTCTTTTTCCGACCCCGACAGTATTAGGTATCGAGGCCTAGGAAGTCTTTCATTTCCGCATTTCCACGCTCTTCATGGCCCTTGCCTTTCTTTAGCCGATACCTTAATTTTTTGAAGTGTCGTATCCCTTCCATTTTTATCTCTAATTAGTTTTATATAGAGAATTGTTGTCTAGTTGTACTTCGATGGATACGTTTCTTGTTTTCTCATTGTTTGCACGAGTTTGGTACGCGCCCCATTATTCTGTACATGAAATTGAGCGGATCCTTTCTTGTGGATTGAGATCGAAGTTTTCTGTTACGACTGTGTGGTCTGAATATTGCCCGTGTTGGAATATTCCTTGTGTGTATATTCTATCGTCTGCTATACATAAACCATGTCAGTGCTGAGTTCGACTTGCATTGTATGGAGAAAACGTAGGCGGAGTTTGAAGGTGGTGATGCGACGACGCCGATAACGGAATAGGTCTTGGTTGTAGACCTTATTATATCGTGCGCCTCTTTCTTTGAGCTTCCAACTTTGTGATTTACACCTAACGGGGGCTGTAGGTTTATGTGTGCGACCACCAGTTTACCTTCGCCTGTGCCTCATATTTGTGTGTCTGCATGTGTGTGAATGGATGAATGAGAGAGGTTTAACGTGGCGTACATCATCTTTGGGATTCCTTATATTTTAATTATGATTTCTTTTACAGTTGGCATGTTTTCGTTCTTTTATGTAATCCATTCCTTCCGTTTGTGTTTTTCAGTGGTTATTTGAAGTCGGCGAGCAAGTTGCTGATTTGATATTCTGTTCACTTTCATATTTCTCATTCGCTCTGCGCATGAATTAAACTTCACCATCTACTTACGTTTCCAGATGGGCTTTGTTTATTATTATTAGGGCCCGGATGTTTTTATGCAGTAATAGGTTAGAGTGCAAAATTACTGAAGCGAGTGATAAGTGAGTCTAACCGCACGACGGTAATGCTGTGAGGTTTGCATAAACATTACGGGTTCGGTTATTAGAACTCCTTAGACTTTATGTTACTCCCACTACACTACGTTAGAGCGGGCTAGTCGACATTCCTTACTAACAAAATTATTTACAGTAGTAACAAAATGATTTAGTAGGAAATGTCGACTAGCCCGCTCTAATTTATTTATTTATTTATTTATTGACTTTAGCAGTGGCGAAGTTAGGGCTCGTGGCCCTCTCTTACACTTAACCACATAATTAATCTACGGATAATACATATATAAAAAGAAATGTACTATTCTATCATAAAATCAAAGATAAGCTAAAAATTACAGATTTGGACAACATATAATGAAGAAAGAAAGCAGAGTTCAACAAACAAAATAGAAAAAATTCGGAGCGTATAGATAATGAGAGACAAAGTCATAATGAAAAAGTAAGATACCAACTGAAAAAAAATAAGCAATGCAAAAAGAGAACACAATAAGTAATAAAGTAAATGGAAATATAAGTATGGCCATAAAAGTTATCTATGTACATGAGTAAGAAGCTAAAATTATGTACATTACACTATAATAATAATAATAATAATAATAATAATAATAATAATAATAATAATAATAATAAAAATCACTATCACACAACCTATCATACGTCATCATACACACGAAACAATCACACGAGACAATCAGCGGTATTCAACAGGTAATCTCTACATGCAGTCTTAAATTTCGATATTGAGTTTGAGTTCCTGACAGCAGCTGGGAGTGAATTCCAAAGTCATGACCCAGCCACAACGAAGGATCTGTTATATATTGATGAGTGGTTGACGGGAATAGCGAGGGAAGTGCCAGATCTAGTGTTACAATTATGGAATGAGGATAATAAATGGAATTTTGAAGAGATGTATTTGGGTAGATTTTCCTTCCGAGTTCGATATATCAACGTAAGTACGTGGAATTTCCGTCGCCTCTCGGGTTTCAGCCAGGAAAGAAATGTGTAGCTAGGGGTTATGTGAGCATCGTAACTCAAGTTAAAAACAAATCGAAGACCAGAGTTCAATGCTCGTTGAAGTTTCATAGTTTGTTCACGGGTTGCATCAATGAGGACAATGTCGCAGTAGTGAAGTATTGGTAGTATCAAAGTTTGCAGTAGTTTTATCTTTACGTCTTGTGGCAAAATGTCCTTATGTCGTTTTAGAGGGTGTAACGTCGCGTACATCTTTCTACATGTATTTCTTACATGTGCAGACCAGTCAAGAGTTTCAGTCAGGGTCATACCTAGGTTCTTCACTTCCTTACTGAACGGGATTACGGTGGCATTTAATGTCACCGGAGGAATAGCATAATTTTTATACATGATGTTTAATAATTTCTGAGAACCGATAATAATTGTTAGAGTTTTTTGGGGGTTGAGGAGGAGAGAGTTTTCACTGGCGTACACACTGAGTTGTTGAAGGTCAGAGTTAATATCTCTTATTGCATTCGATATATCATTTATATTAACGTGGCAGTAAATCTGGAGGTCGTCGGCAAAGAGGTGACATCTATTGTACTTTATTTTAATGTAGTGCGAGTAACATAAACTCTAGGGGTTCTAATGGGCCGAATCCCTAATGTTTATGAAACCTCATAGCATTACCGTCGTGCGGGTACACTCTACTTATTATTCGCTTCAGTATGTCTGCATTCTAACCTATTACTGCATAAACATCCGGGCCCTAACTATTATCTACCTGCTCCTTGGGTTTTCTGGACTTTTTATTGTGTGGGGGAGAATAGATTTAAGTATAATTTAAATGCTATGGTGAGTATCTGTCTGTATTTTTAATCCAGGTCGTGGATTATTGTAAGTGTTATGATGAATGCATGACACAGGTATTGTGTAAGAAAAGGTATTGTTTACCATCACCGTGTGGACACGGTCTAAGTGATGATGATATGCAAACAAAAGTCTGATGTGAGTAAGAATCGCATATACGTGATAGTCGGGAACAACGTGAACCGAGCATATGAGCATTAAAACGTTGGTCATACTGGTGGGTAATTTGAAAAAAAATACATCGATATCTCGCGTAGTTGTTATTTTATCAACTGCTGAAGTTAGTCGATCAGATCATTTCGCAGGCGAATTCATATGGGCTTTGTGAGAAGGTGTTGCAAAATCAGCACGTGCCTTGGTAGGGCTTGAGAACCATTCCGAGAAATGAGCATCAAACACTAACACACCGTGGATTTCAGCCAATACCACCGTAGCTTGCTTGCTGTGGGCCGAGCCTATCAGCAGGGAGGTCCTTGTTCAAGTCCCTCCCCTGGAGTAGTTTATTTCTTCTATTGGCGCCCTCAAGCCGGTCATAAATAAAATATTGCCCTCTTTCCTTACTTGGCTCATTACTCCATTTACTGATGTTTTTCTAGAATAAATCTTTCGTTCAATTTTTCGTCGTGTTTGTATTGTTTTTAGATTAGCGACGTGTGCTTGTTTCGTTTGGCCTAGGAGGCCAATCTCCAGCTCTAGACCTGTTTTGTGGTCATTTCCAGTCGAGATCAAAATTCAGTATTACTGTTGTCATAATTATAGTTATGAAAATATTCTTCCACTGCACATGCAACAAGATTTATTAACTTGATTTTCCTAGACACTAAGGACATTTATTTTCTAATCAGATCTTACGAAAAGGGGGTGGTTCAACACCACATATTACCTTTGGTAAGTAAAATGGAAAATGAAAAGATAAGGCAGTGCACAAAGAGAACACAATGCAAAATCACGTAAACGTAATGGTAATGCAAGAATGGAGATAAAATGTAGTATTACTTAAACTCTGTGTACATATCGTAGAACGCAATGCATAATAGGAAAACTGGAAAACGAATTAATGATAAAAAGTGAATATATTTTACATGAGAAAAAAGCTAAATAGTATGTACTTTTTTTTGCTAGTGGCTTTATGTCGCACCGACACAGATCGGTCTTATGGCGACGATGAATAGTATTCTATTAAATTAAACAATAATAGCCTAATACATTAGACTCTCACTAATCCGATTATTCCTTGCACAAAGCGGTGCCAAAATAGAGAGTATGCCGGATTATTGAGAACGTCTGAAAAATTTAGTTGAATACTTTCGTTATCAAATCCAATATTACAATGTAGCGTCCATACATTTAATGCAAATCTACCAGGAAAATGCAGCCCTCAAGTTTCCTACATGACGTATCACTCCTTAGCAATTTGTAACTTGCCCCAGAGATGTTTGCCCATGGCATGATTTGTCATTCAACCGTTTTACAGGCATTACGTCAATACTGTACGTATTTGGTATCTGCACTAAAATAAACCCCAAGAAGATATCTCGACACCAGCAATGTGATAAATGCTCTATACTTCTGCCATCTCCTCTTCTTCATAAATTTCATATTCACTTCCCTTCTGGCTTTTGATTATTTCTTCATGGGTTAAAATCTTGTCTACTTTGCAGTTTTCCTTACTTAGACACTTATCATCGTCTTCTAATACATTTTTCTCCACCTGGAAATTTGAATTACAGTAGCTGATTCATCACCGTCGTTTTCACACCCAAATTTTTTACCATTTCCACATTCTTCTTCAGATCTAGGGTAAACGTGTTTTCGTTTTGGAGACACGATATTGTACTGTATCTGAAGCCACAATATCAAAATTCGTTGTCACATTGTTGGCGTCCAGGTTTACATCTGCAGCTGTAGCACAGCTGTTGATAGCGATTCGTAAAAACATAGAAGTTAAAAACATTCAAGCTGTTTAGGTGTTTGCAGTCGTAAAATTGTGAAGGCTAAAGGCACATATTTATACAAGTCGAGGCACATGCTTCCCCTAATGCACCTCCACTGCATTGCCCTACATAGGATGCTTGCAGTGGTGTCTCAGTGGGGCACTAGCCGTCATCGTCTTGGAAAGGTGTAGCAATCCAACTGATGAGCCTACTGTTACACTGTGATGAAAGGCTGGTAAATTCACAATTTAAAAGGCCTAAGTAGCTTAAATGTTTTTAAAATTTGCAATCGATGAAATTAATTATGTATTCCTTCAAGGAACTTAATTTTTGAAACACGGAAGTACATCTCTACAATAGGCCGAATTACTAAGAGGCCAGACCGCTGAGGGCCGGATTAGCGAGAGTTTAGTGTATTACGTATCTGCCCTTGCTGGCTAGACCTCGTGATTACCGTGCACTCTCTCTTCTGATATGGGGTAGATTAAATTTTTTACTTTAATTGACCTCAGTCTCATCCTTCGCGTATACGAAGTGAAAGTATATGAGGTATGAGCGAAGCTGTTATGCCATTCCTTATACAGCCAATATCAGTTATGTATGGTGTAAAAATATTGTTCGGGTCGGTTGGTGCGAATATTTCAGAAACAGATAACGATGTATTTTTTTAAATGGGCCTAACTGTTATACAATAACAAGTTCTACCTCCATGAGAAAAGCAAGTAGAAGCTACCTCACTCGTCATTTCCCTAGTACGCCTCTTAGTTGACGCCTAGGCCATTTATGAGAGATGATGGTGGATCTGTTTGGATCATACCAGCGTTCGGGTTGAATACTCAACACACAGTATTACTTGAATAAGATGCATACTTTAGAAATTAACGCGCCTATATACAACAATCACACAACCTGGCATATTACGTCACAAGTAACACGAAGCAGTCAGCGGTATCCAGCAGGTAATATCTTTAATTGGGAAGCATTAGGAGCGATGTTTTCAACAATCCTTTTGATTGGTATTCACCAATTAGTTCGATCTTGTTAGACCAAGATACATTATTAAATGGGGATCCTTCAAAAATATTTGATTTATTCAGCTCAGACAGATCTCTCACTTGGAATCAATTAGTGAGGTTAGATTTATGCAACTAAGACACGCCATTCAATGTGAAGCCATTAATGAGATCAAATTTATTGCACTAGGACACACTACTCAATGGCAATCTATCAAGAAGATTTGTAAAACTATGACCTACAATCCATTGAGAATCCATTAATGTTTAGATTGATTAATCTGGGACACACTACTCAATGGCAACCTATCTATTGAATTTGTAAAACTAGGGGATCACAATGTGATAGGGATTCTTATAAATATACAAATAATAATGTTGGTCTGCTTTTACGTTCATCTAACTTCCTTTCATGTTAAAGCTACTTGACTGATCGAGCACAAATTTGGCAGCCTTATAGCTGGTACCTTTGGTTAAAATATACGCTACTTACTACCTTCTATGAGGACCATACAGCGAGAGAACAAGTAAAGCAAGTTGGAGGAAATGTACGCTTGGGAGTTTTAAAACTAAATATGCTGTCTAAACGGTTAGTCCTATCAACACGAAGCCTAAAAGTTCGATATCATATAAAAAAGAATGTTCATAATTATATAATTTCTTCCCAGCTCCACCAAGTTTTTAGGAAAGATTACTTCTTCAGTGTTTTGAAGTAAGCCTATGCTTTAACCAAGGAAAGCAGAAATAACGCGTGAACTATTCGTCTTACAAATATAAAGGATTCATAATTAAGTTTCCTGTATAAATGCGTAAATCCGAATTTCCAGCAAAGTGAGCTTGTTTACGTTCCGAAAATAAAATACATGGACGTTGTAAAAGTAGAGGAGACAGTTTTATCATCCCACGTATTTCAGTAACTCCCATTTATTTACCATTTCACTTCAAATGTTTACAGCTCATATTTGCCTTTGCAATGTAGCCTATATCAATAGGCCTCAGAGTCAAATTCTGAAAGAAGCGAGAATTCATTCTGAGACACCTTGTTTCGTTCCACTCCCAATTATGCGTGGCCTGCCTAGTTTCTAGCAGCCATGAGCTGTTCGTACTAACAATGGACATAGAAAATCATAATTTTCGATAAATTTAAAAATGCTCTTCTTTAGACTTCAAAATCTTCATAAGGAACGCTCATATAGCTAGACAAAGCAGTAGGAATGGCCAAAAAGTGAAAATATCCCACGGTACTTCTATTCGTATATAGTGGTAATGGGAAAGGGAGTCTGCTATTAAAGCAAAAAACCCACAACCTTCTTAATATCTTTAAATAGTGACCTTACGCAAGGGGACCTACCAAATAAAACTCTCCACGGGGAACCATTCACACTCACCCCCTCAAGGTATTGCTCGTGTCGTATGAAATTCTATCAAGTAGTACATTTTCTTTCAAGCCGATTACGGGTCCCAGCGAAGAATATGTATTAAAGTTATCATTTATACGAAGTGTAAATAAAATTGACCTTCTGTCAGCACATTCATAGATATTTTATATTACTGTACCTTTCTGTTTCAAAATATACAATCGATATGAATGCAATATCTACACAGTTATGGGACTCAGCACGAATGGAATAATCCGTAGTGTTTCTAAATATGCTGCAAACCTCGTTTGGGTCCTCGTCATAGAAAGAACGTGGTAGTAATCGCTGTATTGTTCGGACATTGTCGGATGTTATACTATCATAAAACGCCACTCGTTCACAAGATGTAAGGGCACTGACTTGAGAAGGTACCTTCGGGTTTGGTCATTCTCATATAAATCGGCGATATACGCTAGATTGTGGAGAAATATTGCATTTGGTTGAAAAATGAAATTGGTCTAGAGCATGTTATGTAAGCCTAAGTTCAGTTTCCCTCCGAAAGTTACAAAATTAATGTTCTACCGTTTATGATCCCTAGGCAAGTATGGGAACTACGGATAGTCCGTGGATGTTCATGTTTACATGCCTAGGACACATTATTCAGTGGCAATATATCATTTTTAGACTTGTAAAACTAGGACACACAATTCAATGGAAATCCATCAATAAGTTTAGATTTATGCCGTTCAGGCTTTCAAAGCCGGTGTCTACTGACAATCTATACGTCTGTACATTTCTGGCAACGAGAAGGCTAGGTCGTACTGCCACTATTGACTTTCTCTCTCTCAGACTGGTGTTTCTGAGACTTGTGTAGTGTGATCCATTGCGTTCATTCTTCTGTCATATGGTTGTGATTAACTCTTCTAATCTGCAGTTTCACTTCTTTCCTGTTGAAACAGATATCATGCCTCATTATACCCACTACCTCTCGATAGAGGTGGGAATAATAATAATAATAATAATAATAATAATAATAATAATAATAATAATAATAATAATAATAATAATAATAATAATAATAATAATAATAATGGAATGTATCCAGAACCATGGTTACCTTAAATCTCAAATATATGAAATTTATCTCCTGCAAAAGTTGCAAACTACAGAAAACCATCTTCATAGCTCGAACGTTGGGATTAGAGCCCACCATCCGCCGAACGCAAGCTCGCTGGTGTTCGGCCCTAAACATGCAGTCAACCAGCTTAGTATTAGTGTAACCTGTTCCATGATAACTACTTTCCTCAGTTAATTTTAGGCTCACTGGAACGACCCAGGCTCAGTTCTGACTGGGAGTTTTAAGATCCTGACGCCAGCATTTGTCTGGTGTGAAAACGGGAAATCGCGGAATACCATCTTTTGGGCTGCCAACAGTGGGGTTCGAACCTACTGTATCCAGAATGCAAGCTGATAGCTACGTGATCCAAACCGCACAGCCACGTGCTCGCTGCAATAATAGCATACGGCATCAATAGGTTATAGTCGTATAGAAACAAATAGTATGAAGGTTTCCGTGATTAAATCCTTTTGTTCACATGTATCTTCCATCCATAACATCAATTTCCTTACGCGATTGTTTTAGTTATTAATATCGAATGTGAAATATTGAGGTGAGTCAACGCAAATTGAGTTCTACATGAATATTCGCCTTTCAGAAAGGTGGAACGAACACCGAGTGTGCCTTACGAAATCTAAAAATACAGCCACTGTTTATTTGTAAATAAAGTACATTAGCTGCTACACTCGCTCGTATTTTGAGGGACTGCTGGATCACTAAAAGCCCCGCCCGGAAACGGGTGGAACATTTGTTGAATTCTCAAAGCTTGTCCTGCTACTTCCTGAGGGAGGGAAGAGCAAAGTATGTTTCCATGGTTACAATATTTTCCGCCTTCTTTTCCCCCTGTTATTCATCATCCACAACCTACAACATCAGCTAACATTCATCTGATGCATAAAGCACGAACTAAAATTAATACAAATTCAACTTCTAATTCACAGGCCTTATCCATGAAATGGTTGGTTACAGTATTGTGGGTTTTAGGTTCAAACACCGTGAAGTATTTGCGATGTGCAGCCCCGTGACTTAGCAAGAGAATAGATATGAACTCAGTATTCATAACCAATGGGAAATGAGAGAATTATAACCAAATTTGATGTAGTTAAAACAGTGAACTGCGGGAAATCATTTCATTTCCCAAATTGCTTAAAAAAGTCATTGAAGGTTGTAATGTTAGGCCTACGTACCAAGAATTCGAAGCAACTACTGTATAAGTCAGTCAGTACTTTACTTTTGAGGTTTTTTTAACGTCGCACTGACACAGACAGGCCTTATGGAAACGATGGTAAGCGCAGGGCTTGGACTGGTGAGGAAGAAACCATGACCTTAATTAAAACACAGCCCTGGTGTGAAAATATCAAAACCTAGAATAATCGTCTTGGCTGCCGACAATGGGGCTCGAAGCCACCATCCCCCCGAATACAATCTCACGGCTACGTGAGCCAAACCAAGCGGCTAATTTCCCCGATAATAATAGTTAACATTTAAATAAATCCCCGTCGCTAATTAAGAGGAAGGTTCACTTTCCACTACTCTTACTTCACTAAAATACACTTTTCTATAGATCAGCAAGTAAAAATGTTCCTTGAGCGAAATGTTACTTGTTTAACATTCATTACCTTTTAACGAAATAATGATTTTCAAAATCCTAGTATTTGCCTATAATTCTGCTTCTTCTTCTTCTTATTCTTATTCCGATTTCCCAACACCTTGTGGGATCGCGGGTGCGAGATGTGTCGCACATGTAGATTTGGCCCTGTTTTACGGCCCGATGCTCTTCCTGACGCCAAACCTGCATGGGGGTATATAACCACTATTTCGTTTCCCTGTGGTGGTTGTAGTGTGGTGAGTTGTCTGAATATGAAGAGAAGAATGTTGGGACAAATATAAGAAACATGTCCTCGAGCCAGAATAATTAATCAATAGCGATTTAAATCCCCGACCCGGCCGGGAATCGGCGGTCGCTGTTCAGCCCGAAGGCCTGCAGACTACGAGGTGTCGTGTTTTCGATCCAACGAATCCTCTCGGCCGTTATTCTTGGATTTCTAGACCGGGGCCACTATCTCACCGTATGATAGTTCCTTAATTGTAATCAGTAGGCTGAGTGGACCTCTGACGATCCCTCAGAATGTGATAAATAATCCCTGACCTATCCGGGAATCAAATCCAGGACCTCAGGGTAAGACGCAGCCACGCTATCCCTACAAAGTGGGGCTGGCACACTCCTCCTCATCTATGCAGATAATTTTGTTTTCTTATGATTCATTTTACTAGGTACTTTATTAACATATCCCGTCAATGAATACTCCATGATAATTAATTAGTAGGGCAGATGAGAAGTGATATTATTCAGAGCGGAACACTCGGACCCCAATCCAAGTTCCGTCTAGTCGAGTACACAGAAACATCTCTATATATTAACGCCAAAGAAATACTGAGAAAGGGTATTATCTTATTCTAATCGTATCCAATCTCAATAATGTGGAATACATACCGAATACAGATATCACAATAGTTAATACACCGATGAGTTATTGCATTATGGCCACCCCGATCAAGGAATATTTAGCGCGCCTGGAACGGAAAGAGTAACATTTAACATGCTGGCAGTATGGTAAGGCAGGTCTACAGGCTTGCTGTCAGCATTGTCTTCGGCGACGGAATGGGGAAAGCTGCCGACCCCACCGCGTTTGATGGACGGCAAATTGTGATAGCACGGTGCCTTGGTACCAGCATTTCTGAAGCGGTGCGGTTTGTAGGCCGCTCTCGTGCCTGTTGTGAGCACGTATTGAAAGTGGTGCAACGATGGACAAACAACGATGCGTCCTCTAGCTGTGAGTCGACAGCGCCTCATTGATGCCAGGGGCCATCGAAGGCTGTCGAGGATTATTCGGAACGACCGCAGACCCACAGTTCGAGAAATCGCAAACAGGTACAACAGTGATGATCAGGCCCATGTTTACCAGCATATGGTTGATCGAACACTACTCCGTATTGGACTGTGGTGTCGACGAATGGTGACTTCACGCCACCAATAGCAGCGCATGAGATGAGCCCAGAATTATCACCACTGACTATGGATGACTGGAAAAAGTTTTCCTGGTCCGATGTATCAAGATTCCTGGTTCATCACATCGAGAGCCAAACGCTTGTACGCGAATTTGCATCGGAGGTTATGGCACGTGGTTACACTGTCGGTGAGAGGCAGACTGGGACATATTATTCACGTACAACAAATCCGTTATCTGGACGTTATTGGGAAACAAGTACATTCGTTTATGTTGGTAGTTTTCCTCGATGGTGTCGCCCACTAACAACACGTCAATCCACCATGCTTCGCTAGTAGAATTCTGAAGGACTGGTTCAGGGAAAATTACAGTGCACAGTATGCTGTGACCCCCCAAATAGCATTTATACGAACCACATTGAACATTTGTGGTTCAAGTTGCAGAAGCGGGTTTGTGCTACATCACCACCACCCAGCAGTGTACACTGACTGCAGGACCTGCTTTTGCGCTTGAGGTACCGGATACTCCAGAATAACTCCATCACCTCACTGAATCGATTTCTCGCCGAGTGGCCACAGTTCAGCGGGGCAAAGGTGGTCCTACATCGTATTACGTAGGAGTTCATAATGCAATGGTTCATCGATGTACAAGCTAAGGAAAATATTAAACATGCACACTAAATTACACAGGGTTCATTACTGGCCTACAAGCATGGTATATTTCGTTCTCTGAAGAATTATCACAACGAAATATTTCTTGATAACCGAAATGTCGAGCTCATAACATTTATGTCGAAATTAGCCTGTATAGGTACATGGCAATGTCTCACATTTAAAAATAAAAACATGAAATCAACATCTCGTGCAGATGATTGAAAATAATTGAACAACTCCTATTTACACTATGGAAAAATTAGAGCTGTGAGCTTGCGTTCAGGAGAATCCCACAGTCGGCGGCCCTGCAGGTGGTTTAAGTTGTTTCCCACTTTCACACCAGGCAAATGCCGGGGCTGAACCTTAATTAAGGCCACGGCTGTTACCTGCTCAATTAGAGCTCTTTCGTATTCCTGTGTCCTCAAAAACCCTAAATGTATTAGTGCGACGTTAAACCCTAGCTATTGCTATTTGTTTTACGTCGCGCCGACACAGATATGTCTTATGGCGACGATGGGATGGGAAAGGCCTAGGAAGTGGAAGGAAGCGGCCGTGGCCTTAATTAAGGTACAGCCCCGGCATTTGCCTGGTGTGAAAATGGGAAACCACGGAAAACCATATTCAGGGCTGCCGACAGTGGGGCTCGAACCCACGATCTCCCGATTACTGGATACTGGCCGCACTTAAGCGACTGCAGCTATCGAGCTCGGTGTTAAACCCTAGCAATAAAAGAAAAAGCAATTTTCGAAAATCGTCGAAGCTAATAAATAAAATTAGGTAAGTCATGGATTTAAATTTATTTAAACAAATGATTCATTTCATTCACATGGGAGTACACACTATAGAAACAAGTAGCAAGGACGAGAAACTATATTAGAACAAATACGGTGCACTAGCCACCAGCGTCTTGGAAAGGTGTAGCAATCCAACTGATGATCCTACTGAATACACTGGGGCGAAACGCTGGTAATTTCACGATTGAAGAAGCCTAAAGAGCTTAAATGTTTTTATAATAGAACAGTTTACAGTTTGATCAACCAAGAGTTCAGTACAGTATTGGAAATACCAGAACACTTTATCATTACATTTGACCTAAAAATTCAGACGTACAGTATGAGGAACCTAGGAGCGCTGAATTGATATCTAGTACAAGGAATACACTGTATTATAAAAAAAGTAGAAAATAATGAGTAATATTGAAAAATCTTGGAATCCAGCACACGACTTTGGAAAAAAAAATATTGGACATTTAAGAAATCGGTGACAATTTTGAATCATCACTTACACTACTCCTAAATGATACACAATTCAAAAAATTAGGGAAACATTTTTTTAACGTCTGGTATGTGAACTTTAATTTGGTAGATGGGGTTCCAATGGTCGTACAGTATACCTTGTGACCTTAGCTACTCAGGGTACATCAAATCGATGTTATACTCCATCTGTAGGCGTAGTCATGCATTAAACTGTCCGGTGAACCACCAAAACACAGTGAATAGTGGTGCGTCCGTGTGTCGTTGTGAGGTATACAGACTACTGCTGCCACTTGAGCACGTCGTACTTAAACCATCACATACCATGAGACATCTTAACGGGGTTCACTTCGCAAGGGCCGTCACTTTGATCCAGGAAGGATGGACTTTTCATCGTGGTGGTGTGATTTCAATGTCTCTCCGTCAGTTATTCAACGCTTGTGGAATCACTACAATGTGAGAGGCCAGTTCACAAGGATGGTTAGACAAGGACGAGAACGCATGACAGCGCCACAGGATGGCCGATATCTGACCATCTGTGTGTTGCGGCGTCGTTCAGCAACTGCCAGAGAACTTCAACAGGACCTCAAGAGGGTAACTGGAGTCACGATGTCCGACCAGACATTAAAATACAGGTAAAGAGAAATGTCCTTACCACCCAGACGTCCTGTTCGAGTGCCCTGTTTAACGCAGCAACATCCCGCAGCTCGCCTTGTGTTTGCCCGTACCCAAGTCAACTGGCAACTTCGCCAATGGAGACCTGTGTTGTTCACAGACGAGTTCAGATTTCCCCTGACACAGCGTGATGGACGTCAACGTATATGGAATTGCCGTGATGAGCAGTACATGCCAAATGTTGTCTAGGAAGGCAACCGATTCGAACAAGATTCTGTAATGATGTGGCATCAGTATTGATGGCCGTACGGATTTTGTCGTCGTCCGTGGTAACCTTACCACTGCGGGGTACGTCGATAAGATACTGCTACAGCATGTGTTGGTTGCTGCATACGGTGTTGGCCCTGAATTCGTACTCATGCACGTCAATGCCAGGCCTCATGCAGCGCGCATCCCCAGAGCTGTCTTGCGAGAACTGGGCATTCAAGAGATGGAATGGCCAGCAGTGAGTCCCGACCTTAATCCCATCGAGCATGTGTGGGATAGGCTTGACAGAAGCATTCGTGGGCGTCCTGTTCCACCACAGATTCTCCAAGACATCGAACAGGCTCTCATTGAAAAATGGGACCTGATACCGCAACGTGACCCCCGTGGACATTACGGAGCATGACACGTGGGTGCCAAGCTGTGATAAATACTCGTGGAGGACTACACCATCCTGAAGCTCTCCAACTGTGATAAAAATCCACCACTTCGTTTTCGCCCCTATTTCGACATTTCCGTTTGTGTTCTGAAAATGAACGCGAATCCACTTATGTTCTTTTGTATACTTCAACGGTAAAGTATAGAGGTGTAGTTGGTAATATACCTGGGCATGAGGTATTGTTTTGTGGAGCATGGCATACGTTCCAAAACATGTACCCATAATTTGAGCTGTTAATATCATTTAGTGTTTCCTTTCTGTGAAATAATTTTAATACTTTCGGTTATAAACGCTAAAACTGTAGAAATTCAGGATATTTATGCTCATTTATGGTTTGTAAAATTATGTGTTCTGAAAAACGTATACAATGAAAACTTGAACAGTTACTGTGCGGGAAATGTTGACACTTAATTATGGGAATCGATGTTCTGTATTTGAAAAAAAAAAAAAATATCGTAGGAAGGAAAATCAGTTATGAACAGCTGGATGGCATTAGCCTTCCGATCACTATACTCAACGCTGTGAGATCCAATGTCAGCACTGCAAGCTCGCAATGTAGGGTGCGTAAATCTCAAGTAAGTATAATAATATTCTATTTTGAGGAGAATTGTTGGCACAGCGGTATCTCTTATTATCGTTAAAGGAAGGACGAGACTTATTATTATTATTATTATTATTATTATTATTATTATTATTATTATTATTATTATTATTATTATTATTATTATTATTATTATTATTATTATTATTATTTTACTTCTGGAGTCTCATAGTTGTAGTCCAAGTTTCATACCTACAAGGATACTGTCCTTACTACCACTTCGTAGCCTCTCGCTTTCTGAGTTATTGACAGATGTATTCTACTCATTCATCCAGCAATATCAGATGTCTACAGCTTACTGGAAGGTGGGTCAGTTTCTCTCTCTCTCTCTCTTTCTGTGTAACAGTGAGAAATGGGTACTATATGTGTATGTCAGTGGCAAAGGCGGGCCATTCTAGTTCAACCACTCCCAACTGTACGTCAAGATCCTTTTGCCATTAAAATGGCTGTATGTCATTCTCAAGCATTATAATGATTAAGAGCGTATATATTCCATCATCCTTCATTACTCTTGTGATGAAAAAAAAAAATTCTTAGACGGGAGAACTAATGTCGACTACTTGGGTTATTTTCCAGGGTGAATATTTTACCGTCAAATGTTGATTAGTAAATTTTTTCCGAAGCGTCCTGTATATTTGCAATCATTATCAATATTTTATCAACTGTAGCCATATGATATTATCTACTGTGCAGGGTAGTATGAAAATAAGAAAGAAAGAAAGAGCAGGCTGACCAACAAAAACAGACAAGTACCCAACCGGATTTAGTATAGACTACAGTAATTCAAAGAGGATTGATTCAAATTTCAAAGGAAACAACAGCTCTAGCTCACCAAGGTGGGTAGTGGTAGCGGACCATAACTCCGAAGATATTGCTTTTACGACTAATGTTTATAGGACCTGTTTTACCTCGTATGGTCTCTGCTGCTTCCTCTGTAAATATTGGAACCTTTTTTCAAGGACACCCTGTATGCGGTCAGCACTTTGCATGAATTTAGCTCACTTTTTACTGGAGGAAACTATTCCTGACGCCAAGCCTATGTGGAGGGATGTATTCAATATTGCGTGTTTCTTTGTCATTTTAAAGTGTAAATAGTCATATATAAACGAAGATGTGTATTGAGACGAACACAGAAACCTTGACCTGAGCTAGAGGAATTAACTACTCACGTTTAAAATCCTTGGCTCTGCCGAGAATAGAAGCTGGAGCCCTCTGAAACAAAACCCGCCGAGGAACTGGGATAATCCTTCCCTACGTTTTTGAAATAAATTCTTCAAAACTTACAAAAACTATCAAGAATAATTTGAAGTTGTCTCAAAATAGTATAATAACTGTGTTACATTCCTCAGGAGCCTTTCTCGTTTCCCAACTTGATGTTGCCTAACAAGAAATTTGGAGAATTAGGCCATCTACTCTCGAGCCTAAAAATTCACCTACTGGGTGAGTTGGCTGTGCGGTTATGTGCGCGCGGCTGTGAGCTTGTATCCGGGAGATAATGGGTTAGAACCCCACCGTCGGCAGCCCTGAAGATGGTTTTCCGTGGTTCCCCATTTCCACACCAGGCAGTACGTTAATTAATGGCACGGCAGCTTCCTTCCCACTCCTAGGCTTTTCCTGTCATATCGTCGGTGCGACGTTAAGCAAATTGTAAAAAAAAAAAAAAAAAAAAAAATCACCTTTCATGTATCAAGACTTCATGTCCCTACGACGAAACATACCAAGTACCCTTGAGCTCAACGAGCAGGTCGCTATGGATACCCATCCAGAAAGTAAGGTTACGTTACGAGTACCGACAATTATACGGTCGAAGGAGAACAATGTTCCCAACTGCAGAGCTCTCTGTGCAAATGCAGTGAACTGTCCCATTGGGCACTTCTGTAGGAAATCCAGAGAGAGATCATATACAAAGTCAGAGTCTCAAACTTGGAATGAAATACTAAGCGGTCTCACGAGCCACTCCTTGGATATTTATCCTGCCTGTGCCATGCTGAGCTCTGTTATTACACACCATGCCCTTTGCCTTGGCTCTTATTTTCTGCTCGCCAAGTCTATAGATTTCTGTCCGGGCAACCTGTTCCTTTCACACTAGACTATATCATTAACAAACAAAATACTTCAGCGTGCTTATTTTCATATTCCTTTCACTAGTATGTCCGTGGTCGAGATGAACAGGAAAGAGTCTAATGCTGAACATGAACTTCATAGCTTTCGATCTGACCCACACTGTACACTTCATAAGTATGACGTATTTTTCAGGCACAAGCATTTTCTCCAATGAACTCTCCACAACAGCTAGAACAGACTTTCTTTAAGCGAAATTATAACCTCCTACCATCCCCGAATCTGTGATTTTTCTTTTGCTAGTGGCTTTACGTCGCACCGACACGGATGAGTCTTATGGCGACGATGGGATAGGAAAATGCTATGAGTTGGAAGGAAGCGGCCGTGACCTTAATTGAGGTACAGCCCCAACAATCTGTGAATCAGCCGTTTTATCAGTGTAGTTCATTTTGTTGTGGATTTCAGATCATGCGTCGGACACTTTACCAGTGATGCATCGAGGGACTTATATAAATTATATCAAGCTAGAATGTATGTCTGTCTACCAAAATGACACATCTATACTGGTTGACGAATTTCGTGATATTATGCCAAAACGTAATCTTACATAATTGTTACTATATTTTAATCAAAATAGCGAATTTAAAATATATAATTTGAGAAAGTATTATTCGATAGCTTAAAATAGGATAGTGAGTTTATTTATTGCTCAATCATGCCAAAACTACTCAACAAATCGGGCTGAAATTCGGTATGGCCATACCTGAAATGCTAAATTCAAACATAAATCTGTTTGAGTTTTGCATTATTTAATCATTCACGTTCCCATTGAAATAAGAATGACCGCATTCACATCAGCGGTGGGTACGAACAGGATACAGTCAAATAACTACAAATTCATAGCATTTCTCTGTGATTTACAAAGTATATACACCTAGAGAATACCTGCGCGGTTTGGGTCACGTAGTTGTCACGTTGCATTTGGGAGAGAGTAGTTCGAACCTACCGTTGGCAGCCCTGAAGAGTGTTTTCCGTGGTTTCCCATTTCCACACTAGGAAAATGCTTGGTCTGTAACATCGTTAAGGCCACGGCCACTTCATTCCCACTCCTACCCCTTTGCAATCCCATGAAGCCATAAGAGCTATCTGCATCGGTGCGATGTAAATCAAATTAAAAAGGCATTTATATACCTTAAACGACTGTCACAAATTTCATTTATTCATGCTAAAATGTAAATGAAATGTGAATCAATGAGTTATAAACTTATCCTCGCTTGTTCGGACGTGGCATAAAGAAATCTACTCGGCACTTCATGTCGTATGACGTTGGCATATGCAATATCTCTGGTGATACAATTTGGGCTACACAAGAGATGTAATAGAGCTGTCGTCACCGGGGGCGAGTTGGCTGTGTCGCGTAGCTGTAAGCTTGCATCCGGAACATGGTGGATCCGAGCCCCACTGTCGGCAGCACTGAAGATGGTTTTCCGTGTTTCCACATTTTCATGCCAGGTAAATGTTAGGGCCTTACCTTAACTGCCAACGGCCGTAGCTGTGTTAACACACCGGATCCCGTGAGATCTCCGAAGTTAAGCAACATTGGGCGTGGTCAAAATTGGGATGGGTTGCCATGCGCTGCTGGTTGGGGTAAGGGAATGGAGGAGTGGAAAGGAACTGGCCACCCTACTGTACGTAAACGGCTCAGGCACACGTCTGCGGAGGTTCGGACCTGCCTTCGGGAAGAATACACCCTTACCTTACCTTTACCTTAACTAAGGCCACGGCCGATTCCGTCCCATTCCTAGGCCTTACCTCTCCCACTGTTGCCATAAGACCTATCTGTGTCGGTGCGACGTAAAGCAAATTGTAATAATAAATAGAACTGTAGTCATTTGGCCGCGGGAGATGCTGCGCCGCGTATTTCTAATTTCGAATACTTCAGCACGCTTCGAACAAAGTGAACGGCTCATCAGATCCAAGATATTCTGGCGTCAAAATATTGCATAAACAAACATAATGACTAATACGATAACCAAGAAACATACAAAAAAACAGCGCAGTGACACCAATCATTTCCCGAATTTAACGCAGTATAGCACAAGAGCTCAAAGCAATTTCCCTTGATAACATTGTCCCAAACAACAGTTCTGATTCTTCTGTTGTCTGTAGCCATCATTTCAAGAGAATGATTCTTTATCTTCTAGAAAAATTAGGAAACTAATCTAAATGGTGTCAAATTTATATTCGGGAAAATAAATTGATCATTGTCTTACTAGCAAATGTACTTCGCTACAGTACTGTACACAGTATGCGGATTTATCCGTAAATTACTGCAAAGGCAGTGAACAAGATTATATTAAAATGCATGTCTCTTAGCACCAAAGAAACAAAACAAGGAGAACGCCATAATAGAGGAGGAGAGTTTTCATTATAAAGACAGGCCCCCTTTCCTAATGCCAAGAGAGTCGAGTTTTAGAGATTTGATTATAATCGTTAAATGCAGCGTATCAACGATCGAGAAACGATAATAAGTTATAGGACCATAGTTGTGGATCTATCCAAATTGAACGGCTGTTGTGCTATCTGTTTTGTGATACGACTTACCGTGTAGCCACCAATTATCCCGAAACGAAGGTCTGCACCGTCATTAAAATTACATCCATATTTCGATATTTCCGGGACCAAAAGTTATATATTTCAAGAGCTTGGGAATTTTCCTCAAAGAAAAGAGTGTCCGGGTTTCGGGATTAGCACTTGCATACATGCGGAGTAACTAAGGAAGAAAGTAATAAAATTAAGAAAGTTGAAATTAATAGAAAATAGGATTAAAACTGAGGATTGCCGGATAGGACAAATATGTAAATACCAAGTGGATGTATTGGAAATTAAAATGTCCCTCAAAAAATTATAATGGTATGAATTACGGATATAAGAAGGTGGTAACAGAGGATAAATTTTGGCGCAGCGATTCTTAGGTAAAGAGATAAAAAGATGACTTATGGTATTAATACTACCGAGCTCGATAGCTGCAGTCACTTAAGTGCGGCCAGTACCCAGTATTCGGGTGATCGTGGGTTCGAACCCCACTGTCGGCAGCCCTGAAGATGGTTTTCCGTGGTTTCCCATTTTCTCACCAGGCAAATGCTGGCGCTGTACCTTAACTAAGGCCACGGCCGCTTCCTTCCCACACCTAGCCTCATCGTCACCATAAGGCCTATCTGTGTTGGTGGGACGTAAAGCAAATAGGAAAAAAAAGAAGGTATTATTACTTAAGAGGCAAGGCCAGAAATTAAAGCGGAAAACTGAAGTAGAATAGAAATACGGGAAATAGTATAGCAAATGCCAGAAAGCATATAATGGTGTGAAATAATGGGCTGCACTCCGCGTTACTCTTCAAATATTAACAGCGTCCGCTAGTGCTATTGAAGGACGATTGTAACCTCCTACGTTATTACGCCAACATCCCGAAGAATGGCCGATTGACGTCTCTCTTGCTTTCTGCCTAAGGAATAACCAAGGAACAGCCATGAGGTTTCAGGAATGATGACGAAAATGGCAATGCGTTACTTCCCTGCTGGCAAGCAGTCAGGGACGTTGCCATGGTAACCTGTAGGTTCGTTGTCGGTCTGCCGGTCACTCACTGCAGAGCATGATATCTGCATATGATAGTAATTTTCTCAGTCATTTGAAGAGTAAGCGAACTTATGAACCTAACAAAAGTTTATAATGAAGGGACGTTTCACATATCATCCAAGGATTTTACAGAAAATTAATAGTATAGGGAAAATGGAAGAAAACTGTTCTGATTTTCGTATAAACTCCCCGTCTATTCGGAGATTTTAAATCATATGCATATCGAGACATTCCCGGGGATGTGTTTAGTCTAAATATGAAGATTGGTCGAGATCTATCTAGCCGTTTCGCTGTGTTAGTGGAACAAACAGGCATATAGACACGGGCATTAAAAACCACTGATACGGCCTTGAGTTAACCTAAAACGGATATATATCTGAAAATAGGGCAAAATAAACGAAATTATACATAGCGGACCTCCTACAAGTTTGTTTACATAGATACAGCTTGCCAAAAATAAAACTGGCCCGGAACATATTTATTTATAAAACGCATTCTCTGTCCCGAGTATTTCACTGTATCAATACGTGTGAGTGAGTGAGAGGAGCAGACGTGTTTAGTGACCAGTTGAATGCAACACAAAATGACGCTCGCTATAAAACAGGGCGTGTTCATTGTTGAGTGTTATGTGAAACACGATTCGTGAAAAACTTGTGCGGAACTGTTTGCGCAAAAGTTTGAGACTGAAAGTGTTCTGGAAAGACCTCCAACAAAGTCTTCAATGCAAAACTTATTGGCAAAATGGCGTTAAACAGACTCTGTAGCGAATAACAACCGTAAGTATCCGAAAAGAGTTCGAACACCAGAAAGTGAAGGAAAGCCTGGAATGCAGTCCCACGAAATCTAAATGCCGTTTATCTGTGCAAGTGGGAATTAAGAGACCATCGGGACATAACATTATCAAAAACGACCTGCATCTGTATCCTTACACATTTACTGTTGCGCATACGTAAAACGTCCAAACGATCCTTCGCGTGTTGAGTTCTGCCGGTGGTTTCTGAGTGAAGTGAAGACAGAATTTTTGGATCCTCAGATTTTACTTCTTCAGTTGAGGCCATTACCAGCATTTTCTGTGATGTTCATCAGCAAGGGTCAATCGTATTTTAAATATTTTTCGGGAGTCACATTTTGTTTGTCCACCCGGTATGTCTCTTGGTCATGGCCAGGTAACGTCGCGAGACACATTCTCAGCTGACCGCCAGCCATAACACATAGTGACTTTATAACCAATAAATATTTTCTTTGAAGATAACAAGCCACAAGATTTCAAAATGTAGTGCTCAGTAAAAAGGGAACTGATGATATAAACATAAAGAAGACTCGACTAGATTGACGTGACGAATACCCACCAAGATGCTATTCGCCTCTCTCTACAATTATTACAGGCACTTATATGTAAAATTCTATTGAATTGGCTAACATGTCTTTCATGTCATTTGAAGTAAGATTTGCGTCCGGTGACATTGTTAGGACACTACAGCCCGACAGTCTCTTTCTGACGCCATATGCTCTTTTCTCTATTGTCGGATTATTTATTTAGCGTATGGCTTATACAGACAATATCAGTAATATATATATATATGAGAAACAAAGTAATTTGTTGCGATTCATGCTTATACGGCCCGTACTTATAGACATGATACTCTATGGGCTTTTGGTCTTATGCCGTGTTAAGAAAATAAGGTTAAATTATTTACGTTTCGCAGAGAACTGTTCTCTGCATCCTCAGAAGAAATCTCGACTATCCAGGAGAAGGGCTTCTTAAACAATGACTCTTTGAATTTAGACGTTATAATAGAAGTGGAAATGGTACGTTCATTCGCCACCAGGACGTGGCAAAACGCTAGCGTTCGAAGCGGAAGCCGACTGAACCATCAGAAACATTCTTAAGCGGTCCACATAACGTGTGTATGTAACATATGACATAGACAGGTGTATGACATAGAAACAAGCCTGGAATGAAACATCTGGCGACGACGAATGTACGAATTAGGAAAACACCGAGACGAAATAACAATTGTTATTTATTGGTGGCGAATGAACGTACCGTTTCCACTTTTATTATAACGTCTAAATTCAAAGAGTCATTGTTTAAGAAGTCTTTCTCGTGGACAGTCGAGATTTCTTCTGAGGACGCAGAGCACAGTTCTCTGCGAAACGTAACGAATTTCACCTTATTTTCTTGACACGGCATAAGCCCAAAAGCCTATACAGTATCATGTCTAAAAGTAATGTGTACTTCTCATCTAAATATCAAGTTTTTCAATCCAACGTAAAGCATTTGGAGTTACCAGCAGGAAGTCATCCTCATTATCATGATATGCTCGAATCTTACGTTCCCTGATGACATGATGAATAGTCTGGTATGGAGCTCCGCAGCCACAGTCTGGATTAGGTAGATTTTTCCACTTACAAAGAGCGGCTGTGCACAGCCATGTCCTATTCTGATTCTATTCAGGGCAGTCCAGGTCTTGCGTGATAGGTGGGATGCGCTTGGGTGTCCGGGACCTGAAAAGAAGGTATGCAGGCGCACATTTGTTGCTGCTTCTCATCTACCTTTCCACTCATCAATAGATTTTAAAATCCTTAGCATCCATGTCAGCAACATCACGCAGAGTTGAATGGCGTGATTTCAGTCTATTTAAGATTCAGAAGTTTGCGGGATTGAGTGACTCAGACGGAATGACTTTCTGAGCCCAAGTTGGCAGTTTTGATCCTGGCTCAGGCTGATGGTATTTGAGGTTTCTCAAATACGTCAGCACCGTGTCGGAAGATTTACTAGCACGTAAAATATATTCTGCGGAAGAAAAATCCGGCACCTTGGCTGTTATGATTATGATGATGATGATGATTATAGGTTATTATTATTAAATCTATATTTTGGAGTCAGCACTTTATGTGGATTTCGCCCAGATTTACGGTCGAATGCCCTTGTTGATTTCAGTCCTATGTAAAGCGATGGTTGTGTAGAGTGTTCTGTACGGAAGAAGAGCTGTGTATTGCGACAAATACAAACGGACAGTTCTCGAGCCAAAGGAATTAACATTACACAGTTAAAGTAAGCGACCCCCCCCCCGAATTGAACCCGTGGACACCTGAACCGAACCAAAAACCACAACGCCGACCATTCAGCCATAGAACAGGACTGACGAAGAAGGCTATTACATATTCAGATTGTACTTGCCGAAACGGCGCTAGTGTTTGTTTATTGGTGCCAGTGGGGCGAGCAGCGTCCATATCAATGGACCAAGTACAGTCACCACAGGAGTTTCGTATTACAGAGAGGATAGAATTATGTTAGAAAAGTATTTGTGAGTGCTTTAAATGCAAAAACAATAGAATGAATATTCAGAATGGTATGTTAGTTAATCCTTCAGAGGCTAGTGGCGTTAAGGAAACCTTGTAGCCAAAAGGGGTATTTATTTTATTGTTTAGTTTAATTACGCATACTTTTCTGAATAAATTTTAGTTTGTTTCATGAAAATCGGACTGTTAGTTTTTGAAATATATATTAGATTGTGCCAAAGTGCACAATGGATGCCCCGCCCCTTTTATACATGCCGAAACTAAAAGACATAGATCCCTGTAAATCAGTGTCACAGAAGCATATTTCTCACAAAGGTAATATTTAAACACGTGTATTGGCAGAACTGTATGTGCAGTTGCCTTGTTTATTCTCTGGATACAGAGTTTGGGCGGGAATACGTGTCAGTTCTTGTTCGTAATTTGTGTGCATGTGTTGAATTGTATTACAAATATAGATCTTACAATGCCTAGGATAAAGAAGTTCTCCCCAAAGCTAAATTTAGCGGTAATCAGTACACCTCGAACATAAGTCAGTGCAGTGAGTCTAAAGGAACTATTATTGAAATAAGAAACAGTCAGTGCAAAAGTGAACCTAACCTCCAAGACAAACCAAGTGCTTCCAAGAAAAAGTTGAAGTAACATATACATGGTCAGGTTACGATAAAATTGAAAAGAAGGAAGCAGCTATGACCACAAACATCCCTTACATGGTCAAGGAATTGAGGCAATAAAGCCTATTTACATGAAACTAAGCAAGCCGGATCTCCTAAAATAATGCTTGCATGGTGCCACACACAATCCAAATGAATGTTTCAATTCTGTAATATGGAAAAGGTTACCAAAAACTGCGTATGTGGGTTTGGACACAATGAAATTTGATGTGTATGATGAAGTTTTGTGATTAAATGAAGGAGTATCTGGCAAGAAGAAAGTGTTAAAGCTGTTAGGTATTGAACCAGGTGTCAACACAAAATCAACCCTCAATGATATAGACCACTAGCGAGTGATCAAGGCTGCAAAAAGGAACCAACATTACTTGGCAAGATGCCAGGAAAGTATTAGAGGAACAGTAAAAGGAAGAGTGAAGAAGCCAATGATGCAGATGATCCACATTATGGGGCATGATTGTTCTAATTATGAAGACAATACAGTATTTTCATTGGTAAAAATTTAAATTGAAATTACAAGAAAAGTGATTTTTTCACTTTTAGGTACATATTTCTTGAAAAGTAAGAGAGCTATAACAATGAAACTTACTGAACTTACTTTCCATACGCTAATAATGAAAGTGATGCAAATTTAGGTCAATATGTTTTGTAGAAGTTTAAATACTTGTGTGAAGAGCATTGAAAATTTTGAATTTTTGAAAAGAAATGCATCAGCTAATTATTTTTTTCTCATATTACATTAGTGCAAATTTACAAAAAATGCATGGCATTGTTTAACATGAGCTACCTTACATCCATGAATTCTTCAATGGATATATTGTCTACAGGGTGTACTTAAAAATGTTCACTTTTAGCATTGAATTAAATGGGACATTCGGTACCTATAAGGTCCCCTTAAAGCGAAAGAAACTGCTGAATCACCAAGGAATGAGACACTGGCTAAATTATGAATTACGAATTTATCACACTACTGCACCTGGTGGCAGAGTTGGACGACAGAGCACTGGACGTACACGAACATTAGTGCAAGTAAAATCATCTCGACAATAGAGCAACAGTCAATTTAATTCACATTCAATAACTATTGTTAGAATATTTGTGGTGGTGGTGATTATTGTTTTAAGAGGAAGTACAACTGGGCAACCACTTCTATTCAAACTAATCAGAGGGAAAAATGAATGTATCGGCCAAAGAGGGCCTCGAAGCGCGTGAAAATGAAAATGAAAGACTCACTAGGCATCCGAATGCTCTAATGCCACCGGGTGTTAGTGTAGTTGTGGTTGGTCATGCAGTTTGTCTATTGGACATGGCAAAAACTCGAAATACACTAATTTGCCAAAAAAAAAGAAAGGGGGGGGGCAACAACGTTGTGAACTATGAACGAATTACGCGAGAACAACGAAAGTTGTCACACGATATCATCATAGGCTGGCATATGCCACATTGTTCGGCTCCATGACTAAATGGTTAGCGTGCTGGCTTTTGGTCACAGGGGTCCCGGGTTCGATTCCCGTCAGGGTCGGGAATTTTAACCAACATTGGTTGATTTCGCTGACACTGGGGCTGGGTGTATGTGTCGTCTTCATCATCATTTCATTCTCATGACGACGCGCAGGTCGCCAACGGGAGTCAAATCAATTTTTTTTTGTTATTTGCTTTACGTCGCACCGACACGGATAGGTCTTATGGCGACGATGAAGCAGGAAGGGGCTAGGAGTGGGAAGGAAGCGGCCGTGGCCTTAATTAAGGTACAGCCCCAGCATTTGCCTGGTGTGAAAATGGGAAACCACGGAAAACCATCTTCAGGGCTGCCGACAGTGGGGTTCGAACCCACGATCTCCCGAATACTGGATACTGGCCGCACTTAAGCGACTGCAGCTATCGAGCTCGGTGGAGTCAAATCAAAAGGCCTGCACACGGCGAGCCGAACATGTCCCCGAACACTCCCGGCACTAAAAGCCATACGCCATTTCATATGCCACGTTTACGTTCAATGCTGACTGCTTGTGCGGAATTGCCACTTGGTAATGAACATGTTCCTCTCTCATCCATAGATTGAAGACGCCGAATAAGGCCTTAGTAGAAGCTTGAGTAGTGTGAGCCACAGAGCTACGTTGTGTGAATATGCCCCGATGACACATCCGACAATCTTTCGACCACACTGGTGAGTTTAAGGAAGGCTGCATCGTCAGACTAAGAGAGGAAGGTTTGAAGTTTCAGGATTGCTCCCCACTTGAACCATTCTGACTGCACTATGCGTCAGTGCTGGACCATGTGGGAACATGAAGGTTCAAGAAACTGAAGCATACATATGTCTATTTACCACATTTTGTCTCCCAATTCCAGACACATAACCACGGCTTTCTTGCTCGCCAACAACACAAGCTCCTGAAGCACAGGTTTGGAATTCTTAAAATGTGTCCTAAAGTCAGCATTGGAACTTTTACAACAGAGTTGGGGAAACTGTCTGGGGTGTAGAAATAGTATGTCTATGTTTTGACACTCTGCGTTATCTATAGATTTTTTAAACAAACTATGTTATGCTGTAGGTCAAGTGTTCACCACTCGATACCTGAAACATTTTACAATTGGTAGGAAAATTAGCTGTAGTTGCTTTGTTTTAAAAAATACAGTTTTCTTAATGACAGTAGTCAATAATTAATATCATCTGAAGTATTGAACCTGGAAGCAAAAATATTTTTATATGCCCAGTATCTTATACCAATTTCGGAACCATAAAAATCTCAAAAAATAAAAAATCCGACTTAAGGTTTCTTTCCGCAGAACGGGTCAAAGATGGTGCATATTTTTACAATTTGTTTTACGTCGAACTGGCACAGATATGTGTTATGGCGACAATGGGATAGGCTTACAATTGGGAAGGATGTGGCCGTAGATTTTATTAACGTACGGTACAACCCCAGCATTTGCCTGGTAAGAAAATGGGGTCACAAATGATAAATGATAATAATGATAAATAGGTACATATAAATAATTAATTTTTACTAATATTTACCTTAAAATTATTCATTATTACCTTCTTATTTACCAATTGTAGAGACCACTAGTCTTTAGAGGAAGAAGGTGATAGACTGCGTCCATATTCTTTGAGCTGAATCCTTTGGCAGTTTGTAACAGTATAGACAGTACGTATATTCATCCTTCAGCCGAAGTTGCAGATGAAGTGACACGTGGAATTTCTACTTCATTTCTTAGTTCTGTTTTTATTAAAATCAGGAGACTGATAACTCTTTTGATATCATCGTTTGAAAGCAGGAAGGTAAGTATGAAACTGTGATCTCCACTAATCGGTAGAGGGGTTTTCCCAACTTCATTCTCTCTATACCGCACCAGTCCTTAAGTTGACGGTATCTCTCACTTCATCATACTATTTAATGTGGAGAATATTTCTGCACGGATTGTCTATAGATACAATGGTACTGTACAATGCACAAACAACTGCATCTAACTTCATCGAAAACACACCCAAGATTTTAGACATGGTGGAAAATTAGGCACTGGATGCGATCCAGAACACCAAAAGCACCAAATTCGCAACACTGCCGTCGAACAAAGTTTATAACTTCCTCACAACAAGAAGGAGTGACTTCCACCAGAGATCACTAACACACTGGTAACGCCATACTGACTGTGTCTTAACAAACACTGATGAAAATGACTGATTATGATCTCAGGATCTCAGATAATGAAGAACTTTCTTCTACAGTTAGACGAATCATTCAGCTATTCATCCAACGTTTTTTATTGGCATTCCATTAGTATACTTGATCAGTAAATTAAGGGTGAAAAGACGCAAATAAATTGTTCATATACACTGCCTGACAAACAAATTGATGCGCCAAGAAGAAATCATTGGATGCCAATGTACTTTGTACACGTACGCACCATCGGCGGGTATGTAAACAGAGTTGCAATTCTGTTTGACAAGTAGAACGAGCACCAGTGTGTTGTTACCCCAGCCTGGTAGGTATATATTGGCGTGAACAGTGTCAAATCTTTTGTGATCACTGTGAACGACACGGGGATGCCGCGTACTCGTGTGAGACAGCGTTACCAGCACCTGACAGAGTTTCAAAGTGGCCTCATTTTGGGCCTCCATTTGGGTGCTTGGTCTAATCGTGAAATATCCAGATTTGTCGGGCATTCGGATGTGACAGTGTCCCTATGTTGGATTGCATGGGTATGCGAGGACAGGCATACTCATCGTCAAGGTATCAGTCAAAGTAATCTGACCACCACAAAAGAGGATCACCGCATTGTGCACCAGGAACATCGTAACCCCGTTACACCTGCACCTGCCATCCGAGAACAAGTAGTGAACTCCCAGCAATATTCTGCATCATGCCGCATTATCGGTCGGAAACTAGCAGCAGCCCTCATGCATAGGCTGCCGTTAACACCCCTGCGTTTGGAACGGTGCCGTGACCGGGAAACATAGAATGGCATCTCATTGTTTTTGCAATGAATAGCTTTTCTGAACTATCCTTGGATGGTCATCGTCTGCGAATATGACGGCGACCTGGAGAGAGGTCCCACTTTTCCAATGTTTTTGGAGAGCCGTAGCGGTGTTACTCCTGGCGTCATAGTGTGGAGTGCAATCGGGTCTTACTTCAGATAACGGCTGGTATTGGTTGAGGGAACTCTGACGGTACAACGGTACGTCACGGACCTCGTGCGTTCCCTTTCATGCAAAAGCATCCTGGTGCCACTTCTCCATATGATAATGCTCGTCCAAGTGTCTCTATGGACTATCTGCGTGATGTCCCTGACAGAACATGTGTGGGACCGGCGTTGACGTGACCTCCATCCGTGGACCAGTATCAGAGATATCAACGACCGTTTACCACAGTCATAGGCCAGCTTGCCTCAGGGGAGTATACAGCGTCTTTATGACAACCTTCCCTACCGATTCAGTGCAAGCATCCAGGCCAGACGTCATATTGATAAGTGGGCTCGTAGTTCCAAGTTCTTTGTAAATTTGAGTCGATGTTGCAATCACTGAAATAACATCACATACCCTCTCAACACGTGCAATTTAATTTTGTTTCCTCGTCACTTTCTGGGTACTTCGCAATTTTTTGTCAGGCAGTGTAATTGGATACTGCGCTTAATATTAAATAGTTTTCCGTGGGTTGTACTCATTTGCTGGAAGCAGATACGAGATAAATTTTTGTAATTGTAACTTCAAAATAACATGACTGACAGTGTAATCGAATGGGATTGTTTGAATTTGCTTGGAGGCTTTACAAATAACAAACAAAGAATGATCCTGACCTCAACTATATGGTCTATTCTTATCACAACAATTTTATATTCATAAAATGGTAAAGAAATATAAATCCAGTCTAAAAAACGAGCTAATGAAAGAAGCGTATTGAGTTAGCATTACTATACATAGAAATGTATTTAATTATTTGTCATGGATAAATACTTAGATACCGAGTTCGACAGCTGCAGTCGCTTAAGTGCGACCAGTATCCAGTAACCGGGAGATAGTGGATCCTAACCCCATTGTCGGCAGCCCTGAAGATGGTTTTCCGTGGTTTCCCATTTTCACATCAGGTAAAATGCTCGGGCTGTAGCTTAATTAAGGCCACGGCCGCTTCCTTCCCATTCCTAGGCCTTTCCCATCCCATCGTCGCCGTAAGACACATTGTGTCGGTGCGACGTACAGCAAATAGCAAAAAAAAAAAATCCCTAGATAAACGGTAGTGACTCACTGCGTGACGACATCTTCCATCCCGGAGATATGAGTCTAAACAGACAGAATTGAGGATTAAATGGAGTGAATTAATGACCTCAATGTCCTCAACTCCACCTTTCCCGACGGTATTTAAATATGTCAGGTAAACACCAAATGTGGCTAATGAGGTCCTTTATGTCGACATTATAATGTATCCTCTTGCCATTCGAAATACAGTGCCGACGTTGTACTGTACGACATGGAGTCCTGAATGGGCTTTTTCCGCCCTCAAATCCAAGTACTTCTGCCGGGTTCGAACCCTTGATCCTAGGATCCGGAGACCATCACTCCACTGCTGACCCACCGAAAATCACATTTTAGATTAGTGGATGGTTGTGGAGAGCAGAAAATGACGAGTGTCGCGCAACTATGCTACTCCTCTCGTGTATCATCACAGACATTTTTATTTTGGTGTGAACATTAAGTGAATTATACAGTATAATCTAAATTTGTGTCTTAGTATTGTCCCCGTTAAAATTGGCGATCTTACGAATATTTTAACAAGTGGAAAGCAAAAATTTTATTGTCTGCTTAAAACCGCAGCATGTCATCTGGGAAGTTGTGGCGAGCCGAGAACGAGTTTTTTTTGTCGTTCAGAGGGGTGAGATACACCGCGAGACTATGCCAAGGTCAGGCCAAACCACGTGACTGCCTTCGCACGCGCACAACCCAGCTTGTTTCTGGAATAGTCTGCGCAAATTAAAGGAGACCATCAGCCAATTACCGTTCTCGCTGAAGAACACGCCTCCCTGGCTAATTAGATAAAAGGCCTTGCTTCGAGTGAATCATTCTCTTAATGCTTGTTCTCTTAATGATTAATATTCTTCGCTGTGTGAGACATCACGTACCGGACCACGTGGAAAGAAAATTTTCAAGTCAAGTCGACGCCCGTTCTACCAGAATTTAGTCTGATATTTAGTGAATTCTGTGGAATAAAAACGCCTAGGAGCCAAGTTAAGTGTGACAGTGTAGACGAGCTAGTTATATTCTGCGTGTGCTTGTGCAAAATACTTAATTTTGTCATCTCAGTTACAGCTTGTGACCAGCAATCTACGGAAGACGTCTTAGAATTGAACACTTCAAGATGAAGAATTCCGCAGTCACCGGCAACACAATTTCATCGAGGAACACCTGTTGCAGAGCCTCCATGGAGCTGTAAAAATGTAAGGCGTCTCTGGTAATTGGAAGGAGACTGGCCGGAGCATGCTGAAATAACTGACTGTCGACGGGAATCGAACTTCACAAAACTTGAGTACCTTTCTAATTTAATTTATCTGTCTTACCTTTTTGTACAACTAGAGGTCTTTCTTCTTAAGTCATAGATCTATTAGTTTGCTGTAGTTAGAAATATTTCATTTTTCCTACTTCTTAAGGTGTCGTGGTAGACTAGGTACGTGTGAATGAGATTTTGGAATCTATTAGAGTAGACATGTAGGTTGTCTTTGAATGATTTCCCATGCTTAAGGAGCTTTATGTCTAATAATCACTGACCACGCGATAAATCTACTTTCCTTGCAATATTGAAAGTTACCGGATGGAAAATTTACGTGTACATTTTGAGTGAATAGGGTCGAACCTAGTGTCTTTTATGATCACTTGTTGTTTTTATGATGAAGTCATCTAATTTTACGATATTCCATGAGGATCAGTAGATGTAATAATCACTTAAATAATAATAATATTGACTAAAGATCGGGTAAAACAGAAGTAAACGCTCGTGAGCCATAAAACTACTGTAGAGTTCCTAAATGTGAGATGGAATGTGCTCTGTTCATGAAGGGTCTGGAATATGACCTATCCTGAGGGATATTTGTTGTATAATTGAGCAATTGATGAATTAATGGTGATATCTGATTTATTCTTGTGTATTTGGAGCGCAAGATAGATTATAATTATTGGAGCACGTGTTGCGAGTGTATTTCGCAAGTAGGAAGTAAAAATAATACGAGTAAGGCTCACGCTTGCGGTAAATTCAACCTGTAGCCCAGATGATGGTAGTGCTTATGGATTTTACTAGAATCTTCCATTATAATTTCATGAATTAGATGAACTTGCGTTGATATGTGAAATGTGTTTCTACCAAGTGATACCCATGACTTCGATCACTAGCCACCATAAATGAAGGAGAATTTCAGTACACGAATTATTTCTGCTAGACATTACGCGTCCCGACCACCAATAAAAATCATGAATAAATTTGCCAAATCAGGATTCGATGTAAATAGTGTACATAAAACGTGTTTCCCTAGTGTGAATGTGTGTGTGTAAATGTGTATATTTCTCTTGTGTCATGTTGATTTCATTTAATTTTGATCTGGTCACGCACTCGCTGTGACGCAGATCACACTCATCGTTGTGTGTCGCCTTAAGAAATAATTTCATGCCCTTAAGGGAAAGTTTAATTAAGTTAAGTCAAGGAAGACTAGGAAGGAATTTATTTTCTTAATTAGCGAGATTTAAAAGGAAAGATCATCTCGTTACTTTATGAAGGCACTCGATTTGTAAATAAAATTTATTTAACTAGCTCACACGTTGGTAATGTAAATTTCTAAATAACTGAAACACTTTAAGATTAATTTGAATAGAAATGAAATGCAAAGATCAGAGGTAGAAATTCGTTAGCCACATGATTGCTTTGAAACATTGTGAAAATAAGTCATTAATCATTAATTAAAAATCATTACTCTGAAATGCTAATGATGATCATTAGGTAAATGATGCTGTGGAAAATTAATAATAACACGATCGTGTGACAATGAAACAGGTTAATTGAATGATAAGAAGATAATAATAATAATCAGAATAATAATTAATTAATTTTGAGAATTTTGGAAACAATTTTCATTTTCTACTGAAGTTCATGTTGGTGTCATTGACCAATATTAAATACTGTAAATGACGAATTCAGTTGCGTACATCTTAAAACCACGTGTTGAGACTACTTTAAATTGGTAAAGCTTTGAACACATGTTAATTTATTTAATTCTTTCAGTCAAATGTTTGGTTTGAAAAGGCAAGTGGCCTAATTACTTCTTTGGTTTCATTACAGCACAGTAAGGCTGGAGATATGAACACGTGTCACTCTAAATCGAGGAAGAAATCCAATATTATGAAAGTTCTCTGTTAAAAGTAAAATATCAGCAAGAATATTTAACTTGTTTGTCTGCTTATGTGAATAAATGTCAGAGTGTTGTTTTAATATTTCTTTTTATCCTGCTTGGTCATCAATCCTTAACAACCCTTAAATGCCTCTAGAAAGTGATAGCCAACGATCGAACGGTCCACCTTGGGATTCCTCGCTCGATGGCTGGGCTTAGCTCGGGAAAAATGGGGGCAGTATGGACGTGCTATGAGTTAGCAAAGGTAAGCTATGCACGCACAATAGCGATTATACACCATGGGTTATGTATAGAGGACGGATGATGATATGACGGTGATATCGCTCTGCTTAAAGGAAAAATTAGATGTCTAGGAGCACACGGGCGTAAATGTAGTGAAAATGTTTAAGAACATTCTTCTACCTTCAAAAGGTGGACTTATTTCATTATTCAATAACTTCATAAAATTGAACAGCCAATAGAACTGTAAAAATTAAATTACTAAAATAATCCCTAAATGAAGTAAGGAAGTTAATTTTAAAATAGAGCTTAATTTAATCTGAAAAGTATTGACGAATCTATCATCTAATTGATACGAAACATGTCTAAATCATTGAAATATATTTCTATGATTTCAAATGTTGTTTTCTAAATCCTTCAAGACATTTCGATTAGCCCTGCCGAGTTGTAACCAAGGATCTTCGGATCTGAAAGCCAACACACTGCCAGTGATCCAAAGCGGCAATCGGGATAATAACGGAAAGGGCAAACTAGGGCGTGGGAAGAAAAATTTTCCCTACATCTCGTAAAAGTAATACCACTGAAGTCGGAAGAGGACAATAGTTGACCAGTGGAGGTTGCATTCAAGAAATAAGATACGTTTGACACATGTAACTGGAAACAATGCCATATCTACTTAGTATTAAGCTTTCAATAATAATAATAATAATAATAATAATAATAATAATAATAATAATAATAATAATAATTGCCCGCGGATTTAGTGGACCATTGGTGTATAATAAGTTGCTGGTGAGAATGGGTGGACAGAGAATGAATGAGAGCATAAATTAAAACACTAAATTTTCAAATGTTATTTCTTTCCTTTCATTTTTTGAGTTTCCAAATTTTATGGATAATCTGGATAAGCAACTACAACTAACAGTCAAAGAGCTCGTCAACTCGGGTGACAAGGTTGGACTCTTTAAGTCCAAAAATCAGGTACAATAGAGAAGATTTTCGACCGAATAGTTTACAAAGGAATGAGCAATTTAGCTCTAAAGGAAAATTACTTCAAAGTGCATTTTTGTTCTACCCACTTACATCGTATAGTAGTTTTTGCTTCAAACGTTATTACAACCCAGCCTCTTAGGGGCACCAGTTTCTTACACAACTTTACACTAGATACATTTAAAAACTGTGTTTACAGTAATTTCTCCTCGACAGTCTATTACACATTCACCTATAAATAATGATAATTTAAACAGGCGCAATTCTAAATGGCCTTAGTGTACAAAAGAAAAGGTTTCAGACGATCTGTCATGAACAACATTCTAGGAGGCGAAACAGTTGAAATCCTTTTCAAGAACACTCAAAATCCTATATGGGCTTTTGGCCCGAAGTTGAAGAGGCTAAGCCTGTGTTACTGAGAGGTGACTAGATGCGAAATCTTAAGTTTTAAAATAGTTTGAAGAATTTAGTGTTTTAGAAAATCATAGTCACTCCCATACCGAGTTGAATGGGAATAAATAGAGGGTGAACGCTCTTTATTCCCTAAGTTACATATTTTCCAGCACGGATTTGATCAAAGTCTTCAGACTTGCCTAAAAATGTCCATATAAAAGGTTATATTAACCTTAGAATTTTACATTAAGAAAAAAGTTTGAAACCTTCCTCTCAAGTTAACTGCCTGGAGCTATTACATGTTAAACGATATCTGCCATTACCTTGAGTTGTTGGGCCTTCCGATGACGGCAAGGCTGTCCCTGACTCGTAATACGCCGTACACACGCTCAGACCGGAGCGATGAAAATGCAAATACGGCCCTAAAGCGCCCAGCTATTAAAAAAAACTCAGAGGGAAATGTTCCAGAACTTTCTTGAACCAGGCAGAATGCCTGTACACGCTCCCAATTTTAATTCGCTAGATAAATATGCACATGTTTCTGATTGGTTAATAACTTAAGGAAGCAGGAGGCCGTAGTTGTGCTGACAACCTCAGCACATAAAAAAACAGTCTACAAGGACATAAGGTTTACACACCTAGACAAGTGTTTATTCCCTGAAATTTGAATTTCCGTCTTTCCGCCAGAGGCCGATAGTAGAGGCATCTAACGATCAAAGTTCAAAGTATCTTCAGATGCACAGTTCAGGGTTCACAACACACATGGCCTTCTAGAAGGCACGCAGATCAACTGAACCGAGAAGGTGTACCCCGGTAGAGACCTCCACCCGCCTATAGTTTTACCACACTCTGAACATATTTGAAATCTTGGGGCTAATAATATTTGAAATTTGTGAAAGATTGAACAGTATATTGATGGAGAGTGTATCCAATATTGTTAAAGAAAAGATTTGTAGTTGGCGAAGGAGTCCGTTCAGTTATGCCCAAGTTTGACGGAAAGAGCAGCCGCCACTGCCGATATCAGGATGTGGTCCCACGGACCCACCAAGTACCCTCAGATACCTTTTTCCCGGCACCATGAGAGGAGTAACCATGGTGATGGTCACTAAGGACCAAGTACAATAGTTCCGCCCAATGATGGCGTGGGCGGTTGGGGATCAGCATCCAAGCCATTTCGAATGATGACTGTGCCCAACTTGGCCGCTGAGAAAGAGACTTGGCCTGAACGAGGCGGGCCCATACCCCGCGCCGGTATCCCTCGCGGGGTGTTGCGGCTTGGCTTCAGGTGAAAGTAGGGCACTGTAACAATTTAATTTCAGGGCGACAGTAACTGATTTATAGACTGCGTTGTATATGAAACTGTTAAGTTTGGTAGCCTGTAGACGAGTGCACGGAAATTCTGGCTCAGGATTGGAGGCAGGAGTAGTAATGACAGACGGGAAAATAAATTATCGAAGGGAAGGTTTTTACAAAGGATTTCCACAAGAGATTAACCATAACATGAATACCTGCAAATTTTTACCACCAGCAGTGACAGAAGGCTTCCTCATTTAAACTTTCTTACCGAAAGCATAAAGTAATAATATGCTAAAGAAAGACATATAATTAAATTGGGAATGCCGTAACTTGGTGGCGTATACTGAAAAGCAGCAGTTTTCAATCAGCTTTTAATTGGGGCAGATGAAGACGAAACATTCGTTCTGTTTCGAGATTGCTCACCAAGAGGGTGACTGGAGTTGAGGAATCTAATATTATACAAGGTCCATGAAATCTGGGGGCAAGTTTGCCTGCTGGAACAATTTTTTTTTACCACGACTTGATTTTCAACTTTTAAATTGGTGGGTCTCGGTCCACGCTCATTTTTTCTCTTTCTAACGAGAGGCTTTAGGATTATTACTGGACATTCTTCACAGATCCCTGATATTATCTGGGTCTATTGTCTCTGTTAAAAGCTCATTGATCGGCCACAAATTGGACAAAGGTGTGTTGGGAACAAACTTAAACATTAGAGACGCAGGTGAAAACATGTGTGCGCCATAAGACTTATGTGCCATGTAAAGCAACTAGCAGAACATGTGTGACGCGTGAAAAGCCGAGTTAAGTGGACATGATAACCAGTGCAATGAAGTGTCCTAACGAAAATGATTACGGTGGAAATTTGATTAGGGCAGAGCGAAGATTACAATTTACGCCTTCGGCTAGAGATGGCTGTGGGTAGTATGCAGATGTTGTGACGTGTGAGAGTGATAAATCAATACAGAATTTACGACATACATTATAGGTCAACGCCTTGGCGTTATCAGAAATATATTGAGAAGGTCCAGAAGACGCAAACATAGTATTGAGAGAAGAAATGGTGGACTGAGTGGTGGCAATCCTAGTCGGAAACAGCTATGAAATCCGTGTGGAACCATCCACACACACAAGGAGGATTTAGTTCCAGTTCTCCTTTGATTGACGGAAGGGCCCGACATAATCTATGTACAATCCCTCCATAGGGGGAGATGCTTGATGTAATGACAATAGCCCTACATTAGTAGAACACGTGGGCTTACTAATCAAATAATATTTAAATGCTTTAACCATCTCCCTAACCTTGCCGTCCATACTCTAGCTCTCTAGCAGATAAACATTTCTATTACCATCTCTCCAGTTTTGAAAATGCCGAGATATCTTCCTACTGGGGACTCATGGTAAAACTTGAAGATCTTAGGCATAGGAATAGATGGAACCACAATTTTCGTCTCCTGGTCGTGCCTCGAATGGCAACACAGAACCCCATTCCTAGAAACATAACGGACATCATCATCTCCAAAAGAAAGTTTTTCCTAATGCGAGTCAGAACCGGATCTTCACTTCGATATTTTGTATATCACGAAATAGCTTAGGGGAATCAGTCAAAATGGCTAGGAGGTATGGAGGTAGAAGCTTAAGGTTCACCTCCGGGTCAACAGAATCGACACCGCCAGAGAACATTCGGCTTAACCCATCGAGGACCACATTCTCAGATCCAATGTTGTTACTTAGAAGTAGATTAGTGGAAAACGGTGCAGGTACTGGTTGAACCGTGTACCCTCCCCTCTCTTCGAATGCGTCACACGTCAAACTGAAATGCAGAAATTCGAATAGCCCATCGGGTGATTAACCCTGTACGACGGGGCCTAGCCAAAACCCAGCTCAGAACATGAATATCGGTCCCTCATTCAAACATAATATGTTCATGATAAAGATGGAATTTTTCCAAGGCAAACAGGACTGCTAGTCCTCCTAACTCGTATATAGGGTACTTGGCATCTTGAGATGATAGGTCCTAGACGACTAGGCAATTGGCCGCCTTCCGAGTTCAGATTTCTGAACAAGAACTGCAGTGACGGCGTATGACGAGGCGTCTGTCTGGACGATGAACTACTTAGAGAAATCTGATATAGCCAAGACCAGGGCATTACAGAGAACTAATTTCAAATTCTCGAACGCAGCTTGCTGCGATGGCCCCCATTCTAACTTGATATCCTTCGTGCGGAGAAAATTCAGGGGTGCCGCCCTGTTACCAAAGTTGGCGAAGAATTTCCTTAAGAAATACACCGTGCCGATGAATCTAATAACCCCTTCAACATCCTTGGGAGGCTAAAGTTACGAATCGCATGCGTTTTGGAATAATCGACTGAAACTGCGTCAGTTAACAAAATATGCCCTAAGAAGAATATAGATGATTTAGGAAAGAATACCCTTGACAACCTGATTGTCAATCCAAACTTACGAAGGCGATTTACAGCTTATTCTAGATGAGCTAAGTGTTCTTCAAAGGTGTGAGAGGAAATAACAACATAATCTATATAATGGTACAGATAATCAAATTTAATGCATGAGAAAACCCTATCTAGCAGCCTAGTAAGAACAGCTCCGCCAGTGGGGAGTCTAAAAGGCACGCGGTTGTATTCGTACAGGTTCCAGTCTGCAGCAAAAGCAGTCAGATGTTTCGATTCTTCCGCAAGAGGTATATGATTATATGCTAGGTTAAGATTTAAGATGGTGAAGAACTTAGCCTTACGAAACCATGAAAAACATGAATGCAAGTCAGGACGGGGTATTGATTGTAATACAGCCCCTTAGAGGCACCAGTTTGTTACACAACTTTACACTAGATAATTTTCAAAACTGTGTTTACTGTAATTTCAGCACGATAATCTATTACACATTCGTTTATAAATAATGATAATTTAAACAGGGACAATACGCACCCATTCTAAATGGACTTAGTCTACAAAAGAAACTGTTTAAGACGACCGGCCATGAACAAAATACTAGGAGGCGAAGCACTTGCACTACTTTTGAAAGACACTTAAAATCCTACATGGGCTTATGGCTCGAAGTTGAAGAGGATAAGCATATATTACTGAGGGGTGACTATATGCGAAATCTTTAGTTCCAAAGTAGTTTCAAGAATTTAGAGTTTTAGACAATCATAGTCACCCCCATACCGAGTTGAATGGGAACAAATAGAGGGTGAACACTCTTTATTCCCTAAGTTACATATTTGCCAGCAGGGAGTTGAACAAAATCTTCAGACTTGCCTAAAAATGTACATATAAGGTTATATTAACTTAGAATTATACATTACGAAAAAATTTGAAACCTTCCCCTCACGTTAGCTGCCTGGAGCTATTACATGTTAAACGATATCTGCCATTACCTTGAGTTATTGGGCCTTCCGACGACGGCATGGCTTACCCTGCCTCCTATTAAGCCGTACACACACTTAGACTGGAGCGAGGAAGATGACAATATGGCCCTAAAGCGGCCAGCTTTTATAACAACCCACAGGGACACACCCTCCAATTTTAATTGGGTAGAGAAAAATACACAAAAATTTCGGATTGCTTTATAACTTAAGGAAGAGGATGACGTAGTATTGCTGTAACCGTCCAGGCTTCTCCAGCCCTACCGACTTAATAATATCATTTTACGCGATATCATTTGATATCAAGTTTATCCGCCATCGGCAATTATTTGTAATAACATATTTATTCAACGTCAATCATTTGTAATCAAGGCCTTTTGGAATCATATTGTATATATGATAACATCGTTTTATTATTTAAATTATTATATTATGTAGGATAAGAATTTATTATGTTGTAAATACTGTCAATATGTTGAGACATAGTTGTTTTCATTTCATCTCATGTTTGTGTATACGGAGGGTTATTCTTGAAGCTTGGGATTTTGCGTGAGTCATGGGTTTATTTTATGACCAAGGCTAGTAAACAGCGACCCGTGCGCGAGGCTTGCAAGCTGGTCAGCTATATCATCGCCACGCCTTCTGGATTTGTCGAGGAAGAAGGGGAGTTGATTCTTCGATCTATCGAATCAGATACTTCGTTGTATATGAGTTTTGAGATTGAACTGTTACCAAGAGTGGGGGTGAGCCCGGATATATACTGATTCTCAACACGAGAACGGGACCTTACGACCTTACGACCTAACTACGGATACTCCATCACTAGTACTTCTACTGTGAACATCTACCTTGAACGACGTGATTTGATTTTTGAAACAGTGTGTGGTCGCTCCGCGACAGAGTTATTTTTGTACAATGTATTATCGCTTCTATACAGTACTTAGATGCGGTTATGTTATCGGATCTACGAGAAACGAAACAAGCTTACGGCCTGTGTTATATTCAGTAAATATTGTGGACGAAGAACTATGTATAGTTCAAGTCTACGGAATTTTGGTACAAGTCTGTACCGTATATATTGTATAGCTCAGTTGGATTGAGATTTCATCTAATATGGAAAAATTCATATCTCTGAATTTTCTCCTCATACGATCAACGCTGAACAGTTTTTACAAGTATAGGGCCAATGTCTATTTTAAAGACTAGGCAAGTAGGGAGTGTTAGTCCAGATAGCCCATACTACATCAGAGAAGGAAGGAAGGAAGGAAGGATGCCCATGGAGCAAATTCTACATCGAGAAGAAGAGAACGAGTAACCACGGAAACCGGATGACTTCAACGAAAGCTGCAATTGGTGAGCTTCAATTAGATAAAGCAAGCAATAGTAAATTCAGTTAATTCTAAATCCCTCCACGCTTTAAGGAAACTTTTCCGATTCATCTCATTTTTTTGTATAATAAATTCATTTGTATTTTATATTGCGTTAATTTTCTTTCTTAAGCGATACTTAATGGTTAATTATTTAAAATCCTACCCCTGTGATCTAAGTATAAGTCTCTATGCTAGTAAATATAAATTTTGGTTTACAGTTTTGTTTAAAACTGTAACCATGGTGCCCAAACATTACATAGAGAAATGGGGAAACATGGAATGTTAATTGTTTCTATTTGCGTGGCAGTTTGCGGGGCAAGTCACAAATATTTTATTTAATATTCATGTGTCCCAAGATAATAACTTTCATCTCCTCAAGTGTTTTGACGAGAGGGAACAGTTACATTGCTGACAACCTCAGCACATAAAAAACAGTCCACAAGTACTTTAGGTATGCAAACCTAGAAAAGTGAACATTCCCATAAAATTTAATTGTCCGTCCTCCCGCCAGAGGGTGTACATAGGCCGATAGTAGAGACACCCAAAGATTAAAGGTCCAAGTTTATTCAGATACATAGTTCAGAGTTCACAGCATATGGCCTTTTAGAAGGCGCGCAGTTCAACTGAACGTAGAAGACGTACCCCCAGTACAATAATAATAATAATAATAATAATAATAATAATAATAATAATAATAATAATAATAATAATAATAATAATAATAATAATGTAGATTTCACGACCCACTAACGACTTTAAAAATATTGAAGCCGCCGAGGTGCCAGAACTTGTCGCACAGAAGTTTATTAACTTGCTAGTAATTGTACCGACACGAGGCTGACGTTTTCGAGCACCTTCAAATACCACTGGACTGAGCCGGGATCGAACCCGCCAACTTGAGCTCTGAAGGCCAGCGCTCTACCGCCTGAGCTACCTGTCGCGGAAATATTTAGCTTTCACGACAGCTTTCAATTTATTATTACGTGTCAAGTACTGGTTCCTATAGCAAAGGCATCTTTCCTCCTTCATTTGCCTAGAAAATCCGGTTAAAACCCCATTGAAGTCACATTGAACCTGCTGTTGACACGCATATTGGGCAACATCAAGTCAGCTCTTGGGAGACCTAGGCCTACAGCGAACTTAACGTTTCTGCAAAGAACGTCGCACAGTGTGTCGAATCCCAGTTCTACGTGGAAAAAATTAAGAACGTCGTTAATAATGCTGGGATCCTATTAAAAGTTGGCAATACACTGTTTTCAAGGTCGCTGAATTCATGTCTGGCATCGTCTAAAGTGTTCGATCTTCGGCGATAAATATATAGGGGCGAGGGGAAAGGGGAGGTTTAAAAAATGATCGAAAGCAACAATAGAATCGTCCATTTACGTTAGTAAAAATCACGATTTGGATGTGTATATTATAGTTTATGACAGTAGTAAATATACTGTTTAACACTGGATAAAATATAGCAAAGAGAATTTCAGTGCAGTATTCTTGTTACACCTTATTTGAGGGAATAGACCAAGGCACTGTATGTAAATCCTTCCAGATTGAAAATGTATTTTAAATTGGTATTAAACATAGAACAACGAAATATGCATAAAAATTAGCAATAATTTTTAAAAATAAAAATATATTCGTCAAAATCTAAACAACAATATTTTTTATAAGACAATTTCATTCTCCAGTCCGGTTAATGACGTAGTTTTGGTAAATACACCTTACATACGAAAACAATATTATTATATATTATATTGTATTAGCACATTAAAAAGGCAAGATTACACTCAAAAACATTTCATAAAAGACGTGAAAGGATCATATTATTTACAAGTATTTGTCTCATCAACCTCATCCCGTTAATAATAACAATATACTAATGTTCATTCGTCCCCTGATTCATCTGCAGAGTCCAGAGCATCGTAGTCATTGCTATACTGGTCTTCTTACTTTGATGTGAAAGGATCTTGGGAGTTATTAAGAAACTCAATTGCTCCCATAGGTAGATTACCATGAGTTTTACGTGGCATTGTTCGGTACTTGTTTATTAAGGGATCTGATGTAATCAACAACATGTTAAGCAAGTCTCTATTCGTTGAATCCCTGCTACATTTTCGAGTATGATGTTCACGAAACCTCCAACAATCTTTATTTCTAGCTTCTTGAGCTTCTTCAGATAAAGTTCTTATTGGCACAAGAAAATGTTCAATTACTTGAGTACTGTGTACTAAAATGTTATGCACAGTTACGGGCATATAATACCATACATATAGTTTAACATACAAAGCCGCAATGAATTTTTCCCGAAATCGTTGTTCTCTTCTTCCTGCACTCTCCCATTTTTTGTTAATGTTATGGGATATCAACTTAATTTCGTTTCTTAGCTCCTAAACCTGAGTGCCAGTAAGAGTTGTAGGCTCAAATGTATTTATAACATATTGAAATATGACTTCTGAACGCCCCTCTTTACGACACGACAGCCACGCGTTGAAAAATTCTTCTCGCGGTAATACCCACATAGTCACTGAAAATAAGAAAATAAACCATCATGCACATTCGTGCGCAACCAAACCACTGCAGATCCTGAATCTACATTACATTTCCCATCGAATGATGTCGAAAGTAAAGTGGCACTATAAGGCGCACATAAAGTTTCTCCAGAGCAAGTTCTAAAAACAATCTAATTTTCTACAACCACTTACTTTTACAACGCATTGTGAATAACTTATTTTCTGCAGAAAGCTTGTATTACGCATACAAGTGAGAACACATACCTCTTTTCACTATTCCATGAGCCACAGTATACAACACCTCGTTGAACCCACTAGAAACACAACGTTCGGTTCACTCCGATACCTCCTATCAACTACGCCTGATAACTGCCAGGAAGGTCCGACTCGTTGGCTGAACGGTCAGCGTACTGGCCTTCGGTTCAGAGGGTCCCAGGTTCGATTCCCGGCCGGGTCGGGGATTTTAACCTTAATTGGTTAATTTCAATGGCACGGGGGCTGGGTGTATGTGTTGTCTTCATCATCATTTCATCCTCATCACGACGCGCAGGTCGCCTACGGGCGTCAAATATAAAGACCTGCACCTGGCGAGCTGAACCCGTCCTGGGATATCCAGGCACTAAAAGGCATACGACATTTCATTACTGCCAGGAAGAAGTTTCAGCACCTGTCCCCTCCCTTCTACGCACCAGAAAGAGGAAAGGAATACCGAAGGTCACCATCTGGTTTGTTCACTATCGAATGAGTCAGGTTTCACTTTGATTTGCGCCAGTGAATTTTTTCCACCTAGATATGGGATTCGACACACTGTGCGTCGTTAAAGTCAAATCCCTTCACACCAGGACACTTATAATGTGAGGTGCCTAGTATTAAACATGTACAGAAGTCATTTTGTTAATTTTTCAGTAGAGCCACATTTTTATTTCCCTGCGTTAGCCTCCCGATACGAGTGTGAACATTTTTGTGTGCCACATTGCCAGCCCTATGAACAAGAAAACCATGGCCGACACTTAAGAATTTCATTCTAAGACAATGTAAAACATGTTCAAATATGACGATGTCCATTTTTTAAACTAACATTGGCTTTTGTCCGATTTTGATACAAACATCCATGTAATTGTCCTCTTTTGAAACAAACTATCCAAGTATTTTGAAACAATGTTGCGGGATGACACGGTAGTAAACTTCTGTTTTAAAAGAAATGTAATGAAAATATGAAAGAAATAAGTTTACTTTTATACTTTATTAAAAATTTTAACATTCATTTCAGTTCTTGCTTCACTGTATTTCTGGCCAAAACACCTCTAGTTCATCACACGGGTCTTCAAAACAATCACATTCGTAATCATTAACAGCTTGTTCATTTTCACTACAACTTTTCTTATTAATGACTTTGACATGCCCTTTTAAGAGAGGCATTTAATTTCCATTCTTTCCGAAGGTCTTATCTTGTCGATTTTTCAAAATCTTAAAGTTTCTGTGGTTTACATTCAGACCAATGTCAATAGGTAAAGGATTCATTAACTTTGGACTTGCCTGTCCTGCCTTTGTGATCTTGCGCTTAATACCTGTTTTCAAATAGTAGCCTACCTCACTTATAACTACAAAATTGCCTCTTTTCGTGCAACTGAGTTCAATTTTTTTTACACTGTGAAATCTTGAAGTGAAGTTTACTAGCAAACTTCAGATAAATCTGTGCTTGTTCTTTCCAATTCAGTGATTCACAGGTTTATCCAATCACTTTCACTGTGCCGTACGTTTTGAACACCTCATGATATTAATCTGGACTTATCGTAGTCGTCATCTTCTTCAGGTCTTTCTCAGTGAGTCCAAAAATCCTATCTCACAGCAAATATGAGTGTCCAATAACTGGACATACCAGTTCTCATTTCTTTGTCTCATTCTCCACCCACGTATAAACAGACACATTGTCATGGTGCAGTTTCCTTTGAGGTGTGCATACAACAGACAGTTTGTAACAGTAGAGTTGTGCGGAATAATAAGCCGATTGATCACTTAATTTTGGCAAAACAAGGTTTTCTTTGGCAATCATAGGACATTAAAAGACAGTCATCCTCTTTTTCCTTCAGGTGTCGATAAAAATTCTCTGCTTGCTTTTTGTTGACAGTTCTCTTAAAGATTAAGGTTGATCTCTCTTCTTCATTCTTTTCAAACTTAATACACTGCTCTAGCTCCAAGCATGTAGTGCACTCATCTGTGCCTGGAGAAGAAAACCCTAAATTGAACCTGATATTAAAAATGTGAGTAAGCTTCCTTTACTTGCAGTTCCACTTCTCTACCTTCAGTATACATACGCAATGTCAGGTGGACACTCCGAAACATTGTCTCCCATATTAAACGAAAATATTTTCCAAAATACTTATATTATAAGTAAAACACTGAAAAAACTTAAGCACTAAACTTTCAAGCACGCATCGACAAGAGAATGTAAACAAGTGGTCGGCATGCCAGTTTGGTGTCACTTATAGCAATCTGATTGGCTGAAACGGCCATGTCCATTTCTTATAGAAACTTTGTTTGGAGCTGTCCGATTAAGAAAGAAACAGCATATTTCTTTGTTAAAAATAATATTCATTTATGAAAGACATGGTCCACTAATTCAGAGATAGCATTAAAAATACTATAATGATTTATTCCTAACTCAGTTTTGATACAGGTGGCGCAAGTCCATGTTTGATATTAGGCTCCTCATGTCTTTTCTTTTGTTTTAAAAAGGCTTAAGGCTCAAGCTTCCGATGAACAATTCCAGATATTCTCAAGGAAATTGACGTGGGCAACAATAATCTTTCCACCATAAAACGAAAAGCTCTTATCAACACCTATTCACGATGGAAATTCATGGGGGAAATATCTTGATCCTTTAGGATGAAAACTGGCATTCGTGATGGCGATGAATGATGATGATGAAGATGATTATGAAGATGATGTTTGACCAAAATATGGCTTCCAACTGAGATAGCTAAAATTAAAATTGAGGAAACTCAATCGTCAAAAATAACCAGTATTTCGCCCAGAGTGCGGCATGGGCTCATCAGTTGGATGATTCATGTACATTCGGCAGGATTTAATAAGCTAAACTCGTGTATCATACATTGCTTAAAGGGCCATGATTACCACCACTACACTTTCTAGTGAAGACTACCTTACGTTACGTTTTCTTTAGGTACGTCCCACTCCCACTAACTACCTTTCTCTGTTTTCGGTGGCGCTGAGGTTCTGCAGTTTATGTCCTTTAGAAGTTCTTTTGCTTGCCTGTAAAGGTGCCGACACCAGATTAGCGTCATTTCAGTGACTTCAGATACACCGGACTGAACCGGTATCAAACCTGCTAATTTGAGTTCAGAATGCCAACGCTTTGCCATCTGAGCCGCTCAGCGTGGCCGTGAGTTGATAGCTCCTCCGGACACACCTCTTCTACTCGCCTCATATGACTATTGATGTGTACTAACCAACATATGCTGGGGATTCGAAGTCGCTGGTATTCAGGCATTGGATATTCAATTATTTATTTTCACTTCTATGGGTCACAGAGATTAATCCGCTGGTCGTGCTGTTTCGTAGATAACAGAGACCGTTCAAACCAAGATTGCTGTCTGTCTGTTAGGTCATCAGCCCAGAGGCTGGTTGGATCCTCAAATGGCACCACCAAAGGTTATGCGGTTATAAGGAAACCCCCAAAACCAATGACAGCACCAAAATGTGGCTTACTAGACAAGATGAGGTGTGAGGTAGTTTGCCATTGCTTTCCTCACTGGATCAGAAAGTACTACTGCAGCACTACTGATCCTATGAGCAGCACCTTTCATATCACTCAGATGCACTAGTCGTGCTCTGAAAGTCATTACTCAGCACTACCCATACCCCAGCAGCTTCCATATTGTCACAGCCATGGATGTTGACTGGGACTTCGGTGGAAGCTACACTTTACTCTGACCTGTGCCAAGAGATGGATGCAAAAGTTCTGTATCCATCAAAAAATGACAGCAGGCAGGCACGATTGCTATCAGAATAAATGTATATACAAAATACCTGCTTTTTGTAAGATTGGACAACTCATTTTCATTGAATGCGGAAACAACCATTTACGATGAGGGAATCAGTAGCCTATATTCCTTACAAAATAGAAGTGTACTTAAACTTATTGCCTTATACTTCCATTTAGTTTCTATTGGATAGAGCGAGTTGGGCGTGCGGTTAGGAGCTCAGCTGTGAAAATGTATTCGGGAGATAGTGGGTTCAGTTCCCATTGTGGCAGCCAAGAACATGGTTTTCCATGGTTTCCCATTTACACACAAGGCAAATATTAGTGATGTACCTTAATTAGGGCCACGGCCGCTTTTTCCCCATTCCTAGCCCTTTCCTATCCCATCGTCGCCATAAGACCTATCTCTGTGGGTGCGAAGTAAAGCAACTTGGTACATGGGTAGACCTACCACAGCTACTTCTATAACCATTACCACTTTGATTTATCGTATTGTCATGTAAGTTACATTATACATGTAGTATTAATAATAATGATTATTATTTTGCAATTCTTAATAGAAAATGATTTTATTTGGGTTAGCAATAAAGTGACTGGACCGCCGCACCACTCTAATTAGAGTGGAACCGTAAATTCATGAAAGCACAAAGCGACTAAGTAAGAATATCGCGTGCTTCACGTTCATAAGAGCTAAGGGGGTGAGTATTGTTGACATGCTTTTGTAACGCGAGACGCTGTAAAATTCAACGTTCTCGGGATATATTGTAGATCACGTCCTGTAAGCAGATAGAAAATACGAAAGATATTTTTTCAAAAGTTTTATAATTTAAAGTTGGGAGCTGAACATCTTCTTCCTTTTGTGAGGCCTATTAACGGCTAAGCGGTATCATGGATAGCCTTTGACGTCTCAGCGTGGCGTATAGAAGGAAATTAGACGCGGCCGAGCAAAGAGAACGCGTTTCCAGTAGACGGAACACTAGGGCTGTAAACTCGTCCTACACGCCCCAGTAGAGACAAGGAAAGTTGGAAACAGCTGACCACGCCTCGACACTAACCAGGCTCTAATTACTAGTTTTTGTAATTCTTGGAGCACCTATGGTAACTGTCCTTAGTGCTATGTCACATGGCGTGATTAACGTTGACCTAATTTTAGTCCTCATACTGCATCTAATGTATTAAATAAACTATCTGTAGTACCCGACGTTGCCCGGGTAGTTGTTGAATATTTACCTTTTATATTTGTATACCAATTAGTTAGGTGTGAAGTGAATGCTTATAGAATTGTTGTTGAAATGTTGATTTTACGACCTATTATGTAGTTTTAGATTTAGATGTTTTTGATTTCAAGTTGTAGATCACTTCATTTTCGAGTAAAACTTTGTCCTTGTGGAAGCTCAAATAGACTGGGAAATATCTGATCCTTTCAAAAAATAAACCGGGTGAGTTGGCCGTGCGGTTAGGGGCGCACGACTGTGAGCTTGCATCCGGGAGATAGTGGGTTCGAATCCCACTGCCGGCAGCCCGGAAGATTGTTTTCCGTGGTTTCCCATTTTCACACCAGGCTGTACCTTAAGTAAGGCCACGGCCGCTTACATAAAACCCCTGGCCTTTCCTGTCCCTCGTCGCCATAAGACCTATCTGTGTCAGTTCGACTTAAAGCTACTAGCAAAAGAAATAAAATAATTATAAGTGTTAACTATATGTACGTAGGTGGATCAAAAGGTTAGTTGCACTAACGCGCCGCAGCGGCGCGCTGTGTGTCGCAAGCGTGTGCACAGCGGAGAAAGGGACAGACACTGCCCACACGTCTGTTAGGCAGGTCGTTGTGGTGTCTTGTCTAGTATTTTGTGAACAGCGGCCAAATGCAATGGCGCGTCGACTGGACGTTCACTCCAAATATGAGGTGCGTGCGACAACCCGATTCCTATGGGGTAAAAGGAAGAATTGTACGGACATTCATCGTGAAATTAGTGCTGTGTATGGGGAGCGGGCCATTTCCCGGCAAGGTATCGTAAAGCGGTGTCAGCAATTCGAAGCCGGACGCACGGATGACACGGACAACCATCGCGAAGGCAGGCCCGCAACGTCCAGGACTCGTGCAAAGATCAACAGTATGAATGCGATCATTAGACAGAACCGGCGCATTAAACTAAGAGAAATCGCGACGTACCTGAACATGTCGTATGGCAGTGTGTTCGCCATTGTTCACGAAGACCTTGGATATCGTAAGCTGTGTCAAAGATGGGTCCCACGTCTTCTTACCGATGAACACAAGGGAGAACGTTTCCAATCCTCCCTGGCATTTTTGCAGCGCTATGCCGCAGACGGCAACGGGTTTCTGCGGCGAATCGCCACAGGCGACGAAACGTTGGTCCACCACTTAACCCCCGAAACGAAGCGAACATCAATGGAATGGGTGCACCCCTCATCACCACAACGAAAGAAGGCCAAGGTTCAACCTTAAGCCGGTAAGGTTATGGCGACAGTGTTCTTTGACATGGATGATTAGCTGTACGTGAAATTCATGCCGAAAGGAACGACGATCAACGCGGCGTCACACTGTCAAACGTTGCACGGGTTGCGTAAAGCGATTAAAGAGAAGCGCCGGGGGAAATTGAGCGCCGGTGTGATTTTGTTGCACGATAACGCAACACCTCACAATGCACGCCAAAGGAGAGAACTGCTGCAGCGTTTCAAGTGGGAGGTCTGGCAACATCCACCCTACAGTCCCGACCTATCGCCATGTGACTTTCATCTGTTCGGTAAGCTCAAAACGGAGCTCGATGATCGACGTTTCCAGACCGATGAGGAGGTGAAGGCCGTTGTCTCCGAGTGGTTGCAGAACGCTGGAGGAAATTTCTTTGCATCCGCCATCGACAAGTTGGTTGTGCGTTCACAGAAATGTTTGGAGTATCTTGGAAACTATGTGGAAAAGTGACGTTACAGTGTATGTCGTTATAGTCGTGTTGCTGTTGTATAGGTGGTGTAATAAATGGCCGTAACTGGGAAGTGCAACTTACTTTCTGATCTGCCCTCGTATTTACCCGTCGCACTATACATATGATGTACTCAATTTCAGCTGTCATTGAGACTGTCACAATCAGCCTTGCAACCCCAAAAGCAGTGGATTCAACACTAATCTCGGTCATTTTAGACTGTTTACTTTTAAGCCCTTCTCAGCTCCCGTCTCAATGGAGGCTGAACGTTGACTTAAACGGTATCCAGAGCGTCGCAATTCGTATCAGCGACACATAAACAATGGATTTCTACATTGGTATAGGTTATTTTCCATTATTTTTACACTTCAGCCCCTCTCACTCCCCACCCTCAGAGGGAGCTGTGATTTTCATCTCCATAGTATATTTTTCGGATGGTAATTCTTATGTGTATCAAGTGTACATACATAATCTCCGTTATACTTACGTTCAGTTTCCCCCCTTCTCAGTCTCCATACTGATTGCGGCTGAAGTATGACTTAACCATCCAAAGTGTCACAGTTCAACTCAATGACCTCATAAACGATGTATTCAACATTAATATCAGTCATTTTCGTTTATTTTTATATATCACCATATCCCTAAGGAGTGCTAGGGGTGTTTTACCCCAACAGCATTTTTTCGGATAGTGTACCAATTTTGTATGGGGGCTATGTTGGGAAAAACACACATACATCCGTAATTTCGGTCATATTGAACATTTTATTTTCCACACGTTCTCATATCCATACCGATGGGGGCTGACTAACGGAATGTCATTATTCACCTCAGTGACCTCGAAAACTATGGACTACATGGATATATTTCGTTGTCCATTGTTTCTTTTATTTCACCCGTCTTTCTGTGTTTCTTATAATTCGCCCCCGCCTCTAGGGGTGCTAGGTGTATCTGACTCCCAAAATAATGTTTTCTATAAGGTAAGGCATGTGTGTACCACGTCTAGTTGAGAGGTATGCTAGAACATACCTATATATACGTCCTTAAATTCTGTCCTTTTGGACATATACTTTTCTTCACCAGTTCTTCCCCCCCCCCTCCCCACCCCCCTGGCGATTGGGACTAAACTTTATCTTAAACGGCATCCAGAGTGTCACAATTCATCTCAGCAACTCCGAAAACTAAGGATTAGACACAAATATCGGTTGTTTTCGGTTAATGTTTACATTTCGCCCCTGCTTTAGTTATTTTTTCCAGATCATAAGTCCAATTTTGGTTGAGAGCTACGACCGTTCTCTCGATCATTTTGGAAATTTTTTCTTCACTTCTTCTCCCCGCTATGGGAAAGGAGGCTGCTCTTGGACTTCTAAAACATTGGGGGCGTCATTATTGACTTCAGCGACCCCGAAAAGAATGGATTCGACACAATTTTTTATTATTTCTACATCACACCCCCTCGTAGGTGTGCTAGGGTTGTCATACCTACACACAGGTTATCTCCTGATAGTAAGTCATTAGTGTACCAGGTTTGGTTTGAATCGCTCCCGTAGTCCCGAAAACTAGTACTGTAAAATCATGCCCTCCTCTAGAGGTTCCGGGGGTGTCTTATCCTAAACAGTACTTTCTCCACATAGTAAGTCATACATGTATCAATTTTGGTTGATAGCTTCGGTGGAACATACATAGGCTACGCCCATTATCTCAGTCATTTTTGACAATTTCTGTTTTATTCCCTCTCCTGCTATTCAAAAGGTGCCTGAAACTGGACTTATACAAATCCAGAGTGTCATTTCTAATCTCAGCGACCCCTATAATTATGTATTGAACGCTGTTTTTAATTAATTTTATATATCCCCCCCCACCCTCATCCCAAAGGGGGTTGAACTTAAATTTTTTTAAATGCCGAGTGTCCTATTCATCTCAGCGACTCCGAAAGCTATGGATTCGACACTGTTTTCGAATATTTTTATACATAACTCCCCTCGCCCCCCACCCCAAAGGGGGCTGAACTTGGACTTGACAAAACTCCGAAGGGTCACTCTTCATCTCAGCGGCCCTAAACACTATGGATTTGACACTACATTCGATGACTTTTATACTAAGGGCTTTACGTCGCACCGACACAGATAGGTCTTATGGCGACGATGGGATAGGAAAGGCCTAGGAGTTGGAAGGAAGCGGCCGTGGCCTTAATTAAGGTACAGCCCCAGCATTTGCCTGGTATGAAAATGGGAAACCACGGAAAACCATCTTCAGGGCTGCCGATAGTGGGATTCGAACCTACTATCTCCCGGATGCAAGCTCACAGCCGCGCGCCTCTACGCTCACGGCCAACTCGCCCGGTACGATGACTTTTATATCTCACTCCCCTCGCCTCCCTGCCCCTAAGGGTACCTGTGGTGTCTTACCCCCACGCGGTTTGTCTCCTGATACTAACCCATAAGTGTAATAAGTTTCGTTTAAATCGCTTACGTGGTTTAAGAGGAGATGTAATACATATAATGACGTTTATATATATATATATATATATATATATATATATATATATATATATATATATATATAGATGTCATAGTAAGCTAACATAATTTCCACTGCTTCACTATAATAATAATAATAATAATAATAATAATAATAATAATAATAATACAAATATTTTTTTCTAGTGGCTTAACGTCGCACTTAACACATGGACGGTTTTCGGCAACCCAAGAATGGGAAAGGGCGACGATTAGGATGGGAGTGGCCGTGGCCTTAATTAAGGTACCAGCCCAGCATTTTATTTTTGGTGTGTAAATGGAAAACAATCAAAAAGCATCTTCAAAGCTGCCCACGGTAAGATTTCAACCCACCATTGCCCGAATGCTAGCTCACAGCTTCACGACCCTAACCTCACGGCCAACTCACTCAGTAGTAATAATAACAATAATAACAACAACATTTATGTTGAGTAGTCATCCGTAAGGCTGTATAAACTAGTAAAGATAAAGCGGGATAAACTGGTAAAGAAGTTAATTTGAATTCCTGCAGTGCGTGGTGAACCGATAAAGTTCGTCCAGCTGCACGTCTCACGTACAGTACATAGGCTTATTTGCAGGACGCTTTACCACAAACTTTCGAAATTTTATTGCGAAATTCAACGATCGTATATAAAGTGAATCCTGTATCGTAGGTATTTGACAGTACGTCACAAGTATCTTTTAATCAAAGATGAGATCGTAAATGTTCAGTACTGATTTTGTGGTTTTCAACTGATGTGCCCCAGATAGCAGTCCAGTGCTTCATCCACCACCACTCTGTCTATTAACCTATCCTGTGTTTAACCACTCTGAGTGACACATCACGCCCGTATTGATGTCACGTACACAGCCCGCTCTCCACATCCTGTCGACCGACCGAACTAATTGAATGTTTGTGAAAGGTAGTGGATTAAAATATGCGCAGAAAAGTTTGGACGTCATCGGGTACCTTTACAATTGTTGAAATGTCAGGCTTGTACTGTACATTACATGAAGAGCTACCATGTGTTTACGTGTTCATGAAATGAAGAGGACTTTGATATCAGTCCAGACTCGTTAATGATGTTGAGAAGTGGACAAATGTAGAATGTAAATGTGCATCCTCGTTCAATGAAGCTGAAATATTTCGTGTAATATGGAGCGGCGATAAAGTGATCTATTTTCTGCGAAGGAAATTCAATTCTAGCTAGAATGTGCTGGATATTTGAAATAAAGGTACGAAGCGGTTACAGCTTACAATCGCAGAAAAAATGAAACCTTACTCACTTCTCCACAATATTGTGATGTCTGGTCGTGTAACATGAAATTCCCATCCCTCCTCCCCGTCTCTTTCCCGCCTCAAAGGACGTACGTCCGGAATGAAGAACGTACCATTAGCTTGGAGTAAGGTCATACGTCTACTTATGTTTTTATATTTTGCTTTAGAAGCTGCTTTACGTCCCACTGACACAGATAGGCCTTATGGCGATGATAGGATAGGAAAGGGCTAGAAGTGGGAAGGAAGCTACCGTGGTCATAATTAAGATACATCCCCAGCATTTGCCTGGTGTGAAAATGGAATACCATGGGAATCCATCTTCAGGGTTGCCGACAGCGAAGTTCGAACCCAGTATCTCCCGAATGAAAGCTCACAGCTGCGCGACCCTAACCGATCGGCCATCTCTCTCGGTTTTCTACATATTTCTGGCATGTTCCCATGTTAATTGGCATGCACTTGAGCAGTGTATGGCCAAGTTTAACATCCGGATGCCCTTCCTGACGTCAACTCTGTGTAGAGCGATATATTAATCATTGTGTGTTTCTGTGGTGGTTACTAGTATGGTGTGTTGTAGGTAGATGAAGGCAAGTGTATTAAGACGGACACGAACTTCCAGTCCCCGAATCAGGGAAATTAACCACACTCAGTTCGGTCCAGCCGGTGGTGGAACCCAAGGCCCTCTAATCCGAAGAAAAATGCGCTTCTACCATTTTGTCTAAAAGTTTCATCTTCCAACGTTTTAAATATCCAAATAAACTCCTTACACTATAAAAATTTACTTCGCTAGTGATCATCTTTATTTGCAATTCAAAACCACATAATTATATTCGTATTTTGTTTGTGTATGAAGAAATAAACACTTGTGTCAGTAATATAAGCAATACGTGTTATAAAACAATGGGTGATGAGTCATCATTTTCCCACGAGGTCATTGACCCCTAGTTGAGTAGTAAGGCTATGTCGATCCTGGAATGAGGTCATTGACCATAGTTGAGTATTAAGGCTATGTAGGTTCCAGACCATTGAATGCGGAATAACGACGTAACCTTGCGTACGAGAGAAAGCCTGACCTCACAGACTCCATTGGAGGAGTCTAATTGGTCAGGGAATGATCTGGGGTGTCTTTTGACGCCCCTAGGTGAGGTTAAGACGTGATACGCATACGTACGAGGGCAATGCTAACCTCACTGGCCAACCTGAAGTGTTTGTGACCGCTAAGTGAGGATATGACTTCATACCCTTACGTACGAGGGCAATACTAACCTCACTGGCCACTTTGGAAGAGCCGAGTCGGAAAGGTCATGGACCTCTTTGGAGGAGCCGAATCGATCGGGCACCCATGGAGGAGCAACAAATCGGTTAGGTGACCTGCAGATGAGGTTAAGACGTCAATATAACATGTTCACCTAACCTTGCGCACGAATACTAATCTAACCTCACACACATGCTCCCCTTGGAGAAGTCCAATCGGTTAGGTGATTGTTAGTTGAGGTTATGACGTGTTAACCTAACCTCACTACGAGGAACGGCAACCTAACCTCAGACAGGCTCCCCTTGGAGGAGCCGAACTAGTGAGGTGACGTGGAGGTGTGGTTAACACGTGTGTCAAACCAACCTTGGCCACGAACGGTAACCTAACCTCACACACGCTCTTTGTCGTCTTCTCCTTGGAGCCGTGACGTAATAAGCGAGGGCGATTTAAAAACGCATGCTTATCTCTATATAACCGAACGCGCGGGCCTTCTTCTGACAGAGCTGTGACTTCACAGCGTAACAAATGACTATCAGATCCCACTAGAGACATAACAGTGGACACTCGCCGCGACTTCGTGAGTTACTGTAAACAAATGACTATTAGATCCCGCTGGAGACATAAACAGGGGGAAATAGGTAATGCGCATGTGCACACGTACATCAGCTTGAGGTACACTCTGCCGGTGAATTTGAAAGTTACTGTAAAAATTCTCCCCCTTGGTGTAGTGACGGAGCTGTGACGTAAAAAGCGCGGGCGATTTAAACATGCATGCTTATCTTTACATAACCGAAAACGCGGGCTTCTACTGAGAGAGCTGTGACGTCACAGCGTGGGTGATTTGAAATGCGGTCTGCGGTCAAACATCCTCCAGATTGGCCGGTGTCTTAGCATTGCCCTCGTGCGTACGTATGACGTCATCATCTCACCTAAGGGTGTAGAAAAGCACCTCAGATCATTCCCTGACCAATTAGGCCCCTCGAATGGAGTCTGTGAGGTTAGGCTTGCTCTTGTACGCAAGGTTATGACATTATTCCGCGTTGAATGGTCTGGAACCTACATAGCCTTACTACTCAACTAGGGGTCAAGGTGGTCCGATGACCATAGATGTTAGGCCCCTTTAAACAACAAGTATCAGGGGACAATGACCTCATTCCAGAATCGATATAGCCTTACTACTAAACTAGTGGTCAATAACCTCATGGCAAAATGTTGATTCAGCACCCATTGTTTTAGAACACACATTGCTCATAGTACTTGTGTATATTTATTTTCTTTCTGTGAAACAACTAGAAATACTGTGAAGTATACACATACAGTATTCAGTGACCACCGAACGAGAGTTTACGGCAAAGCGCGAGGTGCGCATAATAACAGTATAGGAAGGACGAGCTGTATACCTCCAGAACCCTACAGCCGCTGTTTTCCCCATAACGAAGTAATTACGAGACAGCGACATTATCATAAAAAAAACACGAGAAAAATAGAAAAGTACCTTAGGCTAATGCAATAGCAGATGATTTCCATTTTCGTTTATGCATGCCTGGCATCTTCGTTTCATGTGACACGCATCGTATTAGTCATCTGTTACTTCACTTATCACTCCATTAGTTTCATCTTCCAGGGCTTTCATTCTATGCGGATTGTTCCGATAGACTATTTCTCTCATATTTTCCCACAAATAAAGGTTACAAATGCTAACATCTGGGTAACGAACTAGCTATAATCCCCCACTAACTATCCGGTCAAACATTTCTAATTGTTACTATAGAATTACGTTCTGTTTGGGCCGTAACACCATCTTCCTAAAAATAGGCGAAGTCAGCATATTAAATGGAGGCCGGTGTTCCTTAAAAATGTATGGGTCTAATTCTTCTTCTTTTTACAATTTTGATTAACGTCGCAACGGCACGGATAGGTCTTACGGCGACGGTGGGATAGGAAACGGCTAGGAGTGGGTAGAAAGCGACCGTGGCCTTAATTATGGTACAGCCTAGTGTGAAAAAGGGGGAACCACGGAAAACGATCTTTAGGGCTGCCAACAGTGTGGTACGAACTCACAATCTCCTGAATGCAAGGTGACAGCTACGTGTTGCAAACCGTGTGGCTATTTGATCGGTAATTTTTATTCTTCTTTTTCCATACACTAAACATCAATTTTCGTGTCATATAAAGAGACCTCGTGTGTCAAGTGGGATTTTCCAGAGCACCAGCGTGGAGTTTTCTGAGAATTAATGTACCTACTGAAAGGAAAGGTAGCTTCGACAGGCATGATCAAAAGGAAAAGATGTAAATTCTCCTCATGTGCGGACTGTAGCACTCAGAAGCAGAAGTTAACATAAGGGACATAATTTGCAACATTTAAATTGCGCACTACGGGAACCTTATAGGAAGAAAATCAGAATTTTTCGGCCTCGTCGTACTGAGGTAGGCTAGATACCACAGCTCCGCGCTGAACGGCTAGGCTACTTACGAGTGCTAACATGAAGTCTGGTTCGCATATCTTCAAATTTTTCGTCGGTTTCTTTATAATGCGTTTTTCTGTTTCAAGCAGATCCATTGGTGCACTACTTTCGAAACAAAGCACGGACAAATAATTTTGATTGTATAGAAATCAGAAATTATTTTCAATACTTCTTCGTACACCCATCATATGATTTCTAATATTTTAAAACACATTTCAGCAATAAGCATTCATGCTAATTTTGAACTTAATAGATAATTGGTACTGCGAACTTTATATCCACAATCCCGGAACGCATCAAGTAAATCACATGTCTTGCTAGATTTAGACAGAGCTCTTCTAGCGACCGTGCCTTAGAGGGCAAAGGATGGAACGAATAAGTTGTTTTCTTCTAACACGTAGCTTTTTGTTAGTCCTTTTAGTATGCCGTAAACTCTTGTTTGATGGTGACTGTAAATTTAAAAAATATGTGCGTCTATTGTGAGAATAGTGTGGTCCATAAAGGGCCAAACCTGTGTCGAGTGTTGGTGGCATCGCGTGTTACTTTGATGGAAGGGTATTATTCTGTCATGTACGAGTTTTAGGGCTGATGGGAAGAGTACAAATACCCATTCTCAAGCCAAGAAAATTAACCATTTAATGGTTCAGAATCCCACCCTCGACAGCCCTGAACATGGTTTACCGCGGTTTCCCATTTCCATACCAGGCATTTTTAAAATTACAGTCACCATTAAACAAGAGGCTCTACCTTTCCGTTCTACATTCTTATGTGTAACAGGGCGATTGTTCACTGTTCAAATGATAATCCCGCCTCTGTACGTTGCCATAGTCACCACAGTCATATTTATACGATGTAAAATAATAGAAATATTATCTTTGTCCTTGAGTGAACCAACGACCACCTAACGGTGCACGTGTGTGGTCCCCCTTACTGTTTCTCGGACCAACAGGTTAGTTCCATTTACAGCCTTTTAAGAGCCGCGTGTTTTACTCTGTGCTGCCAGATGAAATATTTCAGATGTGAGTAGTCCAGTATTTAATCCGTACTGTTATTTCTGTCATTGGTAATTACAAATAATGTCATGGGAACTTTCTTCAACCTCTCCAAGGGGAATCTAAGGCGACTAATTACTTTCCACACGATTTCGTATCACGTGAATTTTCATGCGAAATTTTGACCCCAGGTTTAACTGGGATTCACCCGGAAGCTATGCCAATCACGCGCCACATAATTGGTAAGTTATTAATATTGACATTATACGCAATGATTTAAGAAATTCTATCTGTGTGAAAAGTTTGGAAAGAGGTCTATTGATTTAATATCGATTAATGAATGCTTAATTATTTATCCTGGCAAGATTAAAACCAGGTGGTTTTCTCTTACATATAACCAGTTGAATGCACTGTTTACAGCAAACTGATCACGACTATACCAGGGGGTCCTCTACTTATTAGTATCCCGTACGTACAAATGATGAATGGGATGCCTAAACGCTGATTTTCAAAGAATCACTGCAACGTGTGTCAGAACATCCCTTGAATGATCCCTTAGCTCAGGGCCTCTCAAACGCCCAAAATCTCACGCGTGCAGATAGAGGCGCAAGAGCTCCGTGCACTGTGCATCGCTGCCGCTCGGCATGGCTCGGATCAACGCTTCGTCTCTGGGCTACTCGGCTAAGCTCGGCTCAACTCGCCTATGCTCGGCTCAAGTCAGCTTGGATTTGGAGCGCTACGGCGCAAGTGGGGCAGAGGGAGACAGGCGGAGCGAGCGAGACAGGCGTGAGGAAAGAGAGAGTAAGCGCTATTGCTCCAAATCGAGGAGTAGGGGGTCTGCACTCTGGTCAACCAAGCCAAGTCGTCTCTTGCACCGTGCACAGTGCATGCACCACGCGCATGCACCCTGAGAGGCCCTGCCTTAGCTCATAATTGCAACTCTATTTGGCGATAAACGTATATAGAAGGAAAGCGGCGATTTAGAAACTCCCCCGCATAGCATCGGCTGGATTCCGAACAGATTCTCCATAGATTCAATTATGCATGTGTATTCATCGTTGCTGAACACATCAGCTATACATTATCGATATCTTGACAGCAACTGCAGTGCTGCTGTAGAAAATACTAGCCTGCTACTATGCATTCGAAAACGACACTTACTAAAGCAAGGTGTCACATTGGAAGGGTAGCGCTGAGCAACATGCAGTGAGCGGCTTTGTGCTTTGAACCTAATCTTATCTCATGACGGTGTCCCCTTCCTTTAAGCCTTTCTTCCCATACTCGTAATACCTTTCCCCGAACGATATTGAAAAGAATCGGGGAAAACTCTTCTACCTGCCTGACACCGGTTTTAATTTCAAATTCATCTCAGATCTCTCCCATAAATCTCTGGACTTTGTTTCAGTCAGAGTTTAGCTAATTATATTGATTGATTTTGTGTCAACTCCAAATTCCTCTGAAAAGTTCAGTAGCGAAATTCTCTCTAAATTCAGACTAAACAACAAGGAACATTGTGAAATTTTGGCGAGTTATTTTGAAAAACTACTTAACTGCTAGGAACCTGAAGAAAGATTAGAATTCAGTCAGCCAAAAACCAAAGCTAAACCCTCGGACCCACCAGACGAGAAAGAAAGATATGACATAATCCGAAGTTTGAAAAACAATAAGGCTGCAGGGGAAGACTTGATTGTTGCAGAAGTGTGGAAAGAAGCGGGCAGTCAAGCAAGACAGGAACTGACAAACGTAGTACAAGAAATCTGGTGAACGGAGGAAATTTCTGGACCTGGCGGTCTCCAAACCCACACCTCAGGGAATTCCAAATTGATCATATAGCTATATCTGGTATGATTGGAAGAACGCAAACTGGGTGATTGATACTTTGTTGTTTCCTCTTTGAAGGTTTTGTAAAAATGCATTGTATTATGTTAAGTGAAATCTTTTTCAATTTGCATGAGCCAACTTCTTTCATATTTTAGAAGATTTAGAACTTTGTTTTCACACTCTCTTAAAATGTCTGAACATTTTCGTAAGTTATAGGGGAGTGCCAACTTCTCCTGGCTGTCATTTTAACATTCTTCATTCCAACATCCATGCTCCTTTTCCCTCTTCAGATGGCATAGTTCCTGTGCAGCTTTATTTATTTTTGTTCTCAGATCCTCCCAGTTCTTCGCACTGTCCTTTTCTAACTTCTCTTTGAATTTTTGGTTTACTTCCGAGTTGTTTCTTAAAATTTCAATACCAAATTTATGTCTCCTGTGTGTTCCATTGTTTTGTCTATTTTAAGGGATGAATCTAATTTTTAGTGTCTTGAAGTAATGATCACTCTCAATGTTGGCTCCTTTTTTTTACCTGGATATCCTCGATCTCCTTTTTTGCCTTGGCAGAGATCTGTCTGTCAAGTGAGAAAGTAACGTCAATTAATTTTACTTGAAGCAGACTTAAAAGTGTATAAAGAAGTATATTGTGTATCTGAGTACGACTGCCAGGGAATAAAGGATATTGTATCATTCAAACGAAAACGCGGAAGAGCCCTCGTTCTGAACCTAACCATCGGAATGGAACATTCAAGAAGGGACGGAGGCGAACGAAGGTAAGGGAACGGTATATCGTCCATCAATTTCTCACCTTAATGGAAGATACACAGTAACCTAGCTCTTAAAGCATGGGAGGTCAAAATCCTCCCTTTTGGAGTTCGTGGAAGTTGATTCATCTTCACCAGCCGATATTTCCCCCTTTTGAGCGTTCCAGGACGCGATAAAAATAAAAAAATATAGACGGTACGTTAATAATTTATATAATCATCTTTACAGCCAAAATTATTCCTTAACTATTGTTTGCACAGACAATTTTAACATAGGCCTACTATCTATATATTTGTGTTCAGGATCTGCCTTGTATGTGCGCAAATTTACACAGATAGGCATTGCACTATCACGCCAGCACCACACCACACTGATATGCCATTATCAAATTACAGTCTGTGAAGCCTGAGGTAGCATACCATAAGTGGAATTAGAAATCTCGTCCTCTTCATGCAGTAATTGTATGAACGGTGCTTTCCATCTACAGCCCACAAAGTAATTGTATTGCCGGTGAAGCCCGCATAAAACACAAGCACAATGAAATGCATATGTTCATGGTTTGTGGTGTGAATGAGCCGATGAAATGCTCTATGGCGTATTTTGCTGCCGGTCAAAGACCTGTCTGCACTGCATCAGTACATCAGACTGCAGACCTGGCACAATTGACCCTCACGTTGAAATTAATATTTGTGTTATTTAATAAGTTAATTATTAGTTTGAAATTGATAGGTGACTTAATGACTGTTACAGTGTATTAACTAGCACATTTCCCAACATACAAGGCTGCACTCATTAGAAATATATCAATTATGTTTACAAATAATAATAATAATAAATTTATAAAATCTAAAGTAAGCTTGCTTGTTCATTATACAAGTCTACATGCCTCAACCGATCTGCATCAAAATTTGCACTAAGGCTCATGAGGAATTTGGAAGGGCAGTCAAACTTAAAAAAAAAAAATGAAATTGGTCATAATATTTGATATACGGGTAGAAGTTTTTATGATTCAACGCCATTTTTGATACCAAATCTCTTAAGGAATAGAATGAATAGACGAAGATCAGGGAACTTTGAATATCAAGAAATATGGATAAACCTCATACAGACGTACGGGACTAAACTCTTCGTTGGTAATTCCCTGAATTTTGCTCTGTGGTGCAATCTAGCGACTTATTCCCTGTAAAATTAACCTCTATCCTATAAATACGTCGTACGGGCCGTAGAGGTAGTTATATCGTAAAACTGGTCATAATGTGTGACATACGAGTAGAAGATTTTATGTGTTGACGCAAATTTTTATACCATAACTCTATTAACTTATATACTGCACAAGACGAATATTATGGAACTTAAAATAGCCAGGAATATCTATGATACAACTTAGTTAATTATTCTCTGGAAAATTAGCCTGAATTACATATATGAGTAACAAATGACTTCTTACACGTGGCGTATTTTATTCCTTATCTTTGACACTCAGGCGACATGACCTCACTTCATAGGAATTATAGAGATATCGGATTAAACTTTTCGTTGGTGGAGAGCGTATGGCATTTATTCATAAATATTCGGAATGTGAGAAAAGCGTAGATATGTTCTTCATATTTTAGTAATTCGTGGCATTTATAAATTAACCTATTGCGGAACAGGTTGATTACCATCAAAATTGAATATGAACAAAACTAATTAACCTTCAATGTAATCCTACATTTATATCTCGTTGACGATATATTACCGCAGCTGTACATTGCATCAAATGGGTAGTTTTCTCTGAATCTTTTACCTCAACTCCACCATTAGGGAAAATCTTAACCACATGTTTAGCCGTAGAAACTGTTGCAGGTTCATGACACTGTATTAGAGCGTATCAAAAATTCTGCTTACTGGTACTTGGTTGTAGGACGTAAAGTGAAAACATTAACTCTAATTTGAAGGCGTCACTTGTCTGATTAATTAGGTCAACTGCGGATAGAAATTCATCACACCAACATCTGTTGCTACGTTTGCCTGATTTCCTTCCTATGAATTCTATACGCTTCTACTGACTACCACCAAAATTTGCACCAAGCTGCACGGGGCACTCGGAATGCAAGTTGCTTTACGTCGCACCGACACAGACAGGTCTTATGGCGACGATGGGACAGGAAGGAGCTAGGAGTGGGAAGGAAGCGGCCGTGGCCTTAATTAAGGTACAGCCCCAGCATTTTCCTGGTGTGAAAATTGGAAACCACGGAAAACCATCTCCAGGGCTGCCGAATACTGGATACTGGTCGCAATTAAGCGACTGCTGCTATCGAAATCGGCACACGGAAAGGTCGTACAGGTAGTTATTTTGCCAAAATGTAATTTGAACTATGATGTTGTAAGGGGGAACGAAACAAGAAAATTTTAATAGCTCCTTTTATGATCGGGTTACGAAAAATATTTTCAACAGATATACGAGTCGATATCAATAATTTGTAAGTTGTTACCAAAACAGTTCATGCGTATTATTGCATTACTTCGAAACTTTGCAACTTTGCAGCATGAACAACTTAATACATCTTGGGGGGATCCCGCGCGTAACTGCTAGTAATAAAAATAACAGAGCATTCACCTTACAAAGCCTGCATTCTACCAAGGCCCATATAATGAAGTTGCTTACAGACTCGAAAATTCACATTTAAAAAATTACACCCAATCAACCCTGACTGTTCTCCACCCAGCAGAAAAGGAATTCAACAAACTCCCCAGTCAATCAAGATCAACAACGCACGTGGTTAGGACTCCATTATCGCCAAATTCTGAAATAATACCGATGACAAGATGATCGATAGAATAACTGAGATAATCGGCAAGATTAGGAAAACAGAGCAATTTACAAATAGCTGGAATTGAACGCTGATACACCCTCCTTAAAACATGATGATGATGATGATGCTTGTTGTTTAAAGGGGCCTAACATCGAGGTCATCGGCCCCTAATGGTACTAAATGAAATGACAACAAAGAATTCAAAATCATCCCCTGACCAAAAAAAAAAGAAATAAGAAAAAAATCGTTATGAAGAAGGAATGGATGGACATTAAGCAAAAAAAGAACAACAACAAAAAACGAGCAAACAACAAATTAGTGGATTCAACTTAAAAAAAAGGATCATATATAATTTATTACTGACCAAGGCACCACTTATAAAGCAGAATCCTGAATCGAGGATGCTTGATGCCTAAAGGGGTGAAAAATCCACGTCTAAGGCCCCACAGAATGGTACATGTCGCGAGTAAAGTAGAACCATGCTATTTGTCATGTTGGTGTACTAATCAAAAGTAACGAAGACTCACAGTGTTCCACACAAGATGGTACTAATCACAAGTATTGTACTTCGTACAGGTAACGCAGACCTATGGTGTTTCTCATACAATGGCGTCACTCACAGCCAACGCAAACGGATGAGTTTCCTCACCTAGGTGTACTAGGCAAAGGTGCCGGTCCCACGGGCCCCGTGGTGTTCCTCACATAGTGGGTACTAAGCACAGGCAACACAGACCCACGGTGTCACTCATATAGTGGTACAACTCACAGGCAACGCCCAGACCCGTGGTGTTTCTCACAATGGTACTAATCACGGGTACTGGAAACCCACAGGGGAACCACTCTCTGCTGCTACTAATCACAAACCTATTGTGTACCAAATATAGTGGTACTACTCGTAAGTAAAGGCGACCCATGGTATTCCCCGCGTGATGGTACTAATCAATAGTAGTTTCATAGTTCTAATACCAGCATCCCTTGGTCGCCCCTTTTAGTCGCCTCTTAAGACAGGCAGGGGATACCGCGGTTTGTATTCTACATGTGCGTCCCACACCCGCAAGGGGTAGTGTGTTTGGTCTGCGAGAGGTATTTTATTTCCCTCAAGTCCGCCGGCAAGCCGGTTAGGACCCCCCTATCCGCCACCTGGGACGCGCCACGTGGGAGTATCACCTTGAACCCATAATTCTACGGTGAGAAAAAAATTTTTTTTCTCCAATATTTATTTGGCATTAAGAAAGTACTTTTATGTTTGAAGGCAGCCATGTTGCGCTCCTACGAGCCCCGATGTCGCGTGGGAAGGTTCTCCCTCACGGCGAGCTCGTGAATTGCCGGGACACCTCGGTGGGACTCGAGTGCCCGACAATTCTTTAAAGTCATGGAATTCTGCACAACGAGGGATTTTGATAATATAGTAAATGAAGAAATAAATAAGCAAATTTATTCGTACACCCTCCGTGAAGTTAGTGACACCAGGGAAAAACTTAAATGCAGTTAAGCCCAAGTACATGTTAGCGTGAGACCAGCGAACCAGCTACACGTGCCAAGGTCAAGGAAGGAAGAAAACGCGCGAACGCACGGGCAGAAACAATTTATTTACCCTGTTGTGAGTGTAGAAAAATTATAAAATTAACACCTAACATAAGTGCAAGTCTGTCCGGAGTTCTGGGACAAGTCTTATCAAAATCGGTCTATTAGACGCAAATTTGGCAGATTACACAACCAAGCCTCATAGAGGGGATAGCGTCCTTCTTGAAATTATAAAAGAAACCCCCCCACCGTAGATTTTTCAGTGTCGATCTGGAACTTGAAGCCGCGGGAGCTCGTGCCCGTCGCCATTGGAAATTCGCGCCAGATTGACCGACAATAATTAAATACATGTCCGTGGCTAAGGTCCATATACTTAGTTAAGAAGAAAAAGTGATTGGGAAAGTTTGAACGTTTGCCGACGAACTAGGAAGGTGTAGGCTGGTTGAAATCTACACAGCGGGTTTTATTTATATCATCTTGTGTACATCTGAAAGTGAAGCAGAATCTTGGGGGAAGCTAGTCAGAGTAGTTTTGCTCCCTTATCGGCCGAACACCTGTTTATTGAGGTAACGGAGAAAGAAGCCATTCTGGGAACGCATCAGACAGTTGTAGTCGACTGCAGGACGAGGGAAGTTCGTGGTGCAAGTTACAGAGAAAGTGCCTGATTTATGTGGTAATTTTAATATCGTGTGTGTGAAGGGTAGTGGTTTATATGAGTGAGATTTTGGAAATGAAAATGTTATCTGTGAAAATGAGCGGCTAAGCCTGAGATCAGCTGGCGACGATGTAATCAGAATGCTGAGAATGTCACCATTGTGCAGGTCTGTCTATTTTATATTATGTTGTAATTAGTTAGTCATTGTCTGTCCCAACCAACTTTTCCAGATGATTGTCGGGTTGATATGCGTAATTATCAGGCGAAAGGTGTTGTAAATTTTGGTCAGCGTGTGAAATTTCAGTGTGTAAAGTTCATGTCAAGAACGGTAAAATGCGACGCTTTAAATTTTGTGTTGAATGTTCGATGAGATATCATCTCAAGCGGGGATTTTTTGGAACGTTATAAGTGGAAATTTTGTCGTGGCGAATATCTTAATCTAAGATGCCAGTTGAATTCAGAAATGTTGGTCAATAATAATAATAATAATAATAATAATAATAATAATAATAATAATAATAATAATAATAATAATGTCTACCGCGGGATAAGGAAATCTTTCTATGTTAAAGTGCATTTAACCAGTATATTTTTGCAAGGATCGCAGGCATATTTAGATGATTTCGGTGAAATTTGTTAGAGTCACAGTCATTAATGGGAAGGAAATTTTGAGACATCGTGTATATCAATGATACGAAAGTCGCTGGGTGCTCTTGGACTCTCGAGGTTCGAAAGTCGCAATAATAGTAAAGTAAGAGATGTGTTTAATAACGGTTGTCGTTTTCACCAGGGGATCGATGTATGAAAAAGGGTCTTGAAGGAAAAGGGATTGAGAGCGATGGATTTATATGTATGTGGAGACGAGATAGATGGAAGTGATACCGCTGGAATAAAGCGAGGAGAAGGCTGTGTTGAAACAAGCTGTATTTTGTAGAGGAAGAATTTTTCCGCAATCAATCCGAATTTGAGACGACTATGGTGTGAATTTATAGAAAGATTCCAAGTGAAAACGACTCTTGTAAAATGTTAAAGTCTGGGTAGTACACATCCAGTGATCTCTGTTACGTAAAGCCCGTATGGATAATAAGATAATGAACGACCTCAAGGATTAAAGAGCACTTTGGACCCATGGTTGGGTTGTATTGAATTGGTTCACTTGAGAGGTCATTGATAATATAGTTGGAATTGATGATAGACAATTTGAGAATTTCGAATGCGGTAGTGATGATTATTATTTTTTTGAAGGTATCCACTAAATGGTAAATATGTGTTGGGAATTTTCATTTGCTTCCCTAACACTTCAGTGCACAGGCTGAGAGTGTGTTCGAGGTGGAGAATCGTTCGTCATGTATATTTATTTTTGAGTTCACGTATGGTAATGGTAGAGACTCACTGTGTTTTTCGACTTGCATTCATTTGATAGTAAGAGACGTAGTTCCGTCGTGCGTATTTTGTCTGACCAGATTTAGTGTTAAATGTTGGAGGTGTTTGAAATTGCTGTTCGCCTGATATGTTAAGGGAGGCGTGTACGACCCACTTTGACGCCCGACGATAGGATTAGGACGTCAGATGTTATTCTTGGAGTCACTGATGATGAGACGTCCTGGGTCACGCCCGACAATAGAATTTGGAAGGCATCATGTACATAATGATTAAGTTTAGGGTGTACAGATTTCAAGTGAGCCCGACGATAGGTCTGGGATGGTAGCTGTACATACTCAAGTCTCAGTTTAGATGTTTTTTTTGTTTTGTTTGTTGAAGTGGCCTGGAGGAAGGTAGCGGTTACAATGCGATATGATTTATTGTAGAGGGTCAATGCGTAGCTCTCCATTTGAGATAACGGGACTGCTGTTGACAAGTGAGGGCTGTCCAAGTGTTGGATATCGGCTCGATATAGATTGAATATTTTTACTGTGATCCTTCGTGCGTGTTAAGCTGTATGACTTCGAGATGGTTATTTATTTTTTTACGGACTTCATTGTTTTCTCGTTTTAACGTCCGTTTTCGTTTGATAGTGTGCATATTGACACTCAGTGTATTAGAGTGAGACTTGAGTTGCGAATGCGGTTTCGATTCGTCAGCCAGTATTTATTTTATTTTCATCTTGTCGTACTTTCATTTTATTCATAGTTAGAGTAAGTAAGTAATCACTTTACAAGTAGTGTGTTGGGACAGACAGTAAATAGAGAGATCTGTAATGGTAGCATTGTTTTTCAAGGGAAAGAATTCCTTAAAGTTGTAGTGAATTTTAGCGTGGACTGGTAATTTTATTAAGCATAACCAACCCATTTCTAACCTGAAAATCGGTTCGATAATAATACTTTTCAAGTGACATTCCACTTTTCAATTAACTTCAGTGTTTGGCATTTCTTCTAAATGCATGATTAGTAATTGTTTCCTGCATTTCGCAGTTTTGTTCCTTTAGAACGACATAACGTAAGATCCTCTCGGATCATGTTGTTGTTGGTTCCTTCCGAACAGCTGTTTGGGGTGATGCACATTTAGCATCGGGATTATCTTATCACTTAAGGGTGTCATGAATGACAAATACATGGTGGAATTTTATTTCAATTGTGAATGATGCTGTTAACTTGTAGTGAACACCATGCTTTCCCATAATATTTCGCAACCTATCCAAAGCAACTGATAGTCAGTTTGGTTCGATTAAGGGTCCATTCGGCGGGTGTTCCGTATCCGTGAAGGGTATTTGACTGGTGGATAACCTTAATTGAGAGAAAATCAGGCGTTCTACTTGTTGAAAGTCAGATTTTCCACGGATCGTGTGGATTAACTCTCAGTTCTCGTTTGGAATAATAGGTGCCCGGTTTTCAGGTCTTCCCTTTTTCAGTTTTTCAGTTTCGCTGTCCACTAACATATTAGCTTCTCCGAAGCAACTCTTCGACACTGGAAGAAACGAAGTGACGTTATGTAATGTGACTGTGTTTGGAACATTCAAAAATCAATAATTTATATTTTTTTATTTTGCAAGAATGCATATTAAATTAATGATGTTATCGTGCTCTTTCAATTTAATAAAAGTTAGTAAGCACATTTTTGCTCCTCATTTCAAGTAGTTAGGCTCTCTTCTGAACCCCATCGTTTGGTTAAGATCGTGACCGAATTTATTCCCGCAACGACCCAAGATTTAAGAGTTCTAAATTGTTCTACTGTAGCAGCCGTGGCCGACCAACGATGGAATGGTAAGTTCAAGGGTTCAACCTCTCCCCCTGCTACGCCTGCGTAGCATGATTCGTGGCCTCTATAAAACCGAAGTCATACACAGACATGGAAACTACCAACGTCTCACTACACACGATTATGTTCAAGATTCCTTTGCAAGCCTTCCAAACAAAGAACTGGAACTACAAATAAAAGACGACCAATAGAGGATTAGTAAAGGACGGTGTTGTAATGAACATATCATGAACTGTATTCTGTCAAATTTGAAACGGAGGAATCAAAAATTCGTAGTGGCCTTTTTAAGAAGGACTACGTCTCAATTTATCGAATCAAATTAATCAAAATTCTGATAGAATTGTGCTTGGATATAAAAACAAGAGTGATCGTTGAACATATCATGATGGATACTACATTCAATGTGACATTTAGAGAAATTTCAGACGCCTTTGAAATGAGGATAGGAGATCGTCTCTCCCCATCTCATCAACTGTGTTCTTAAGGAGTGGTGCAACGACCTGAGTAAAGAAGTTATTGAAAACAGGGTTAGACTGGTCCGTATGATTAAGAGCGTGACAATCGACTGCTTGGCATTTTCAGAAGATCTTGCGATTTTTCTCAATTCTATTGGCACAGCTGAAAATAAATGAATCAGCTCAAAGCTAAAGCTGCAAAGGTCGGTCTCCAGAGATCGTTCGAGAGGACGGAGATCGCAACGAGCATCAAGAACTAGCGGTGGAGCACGGGAGAATGAAGACGACAGAGAAGTTTGAAAACCAAGGCGAGTGGACAGGTCTGAAGAGTTTGAACATTTCGTGTAAGAAATAGTTGCATGCGGTATGCTGATACGTTCCCTCCTGTGGCTGGTATGTTCTGTTCCTGTGAGTTTCCCATGATTAATGTGCTATGCAAAGTTGCAGAAAATGAGTTCTAACATGGGAATAAAACGTTTCAGGACCCATGTCCATATTAACATACCTTCTTCTTCCAAGTGTGAGGAATATGTCCTGAATGTTTGGCCTTGCCTCTTTGTTACACCCTGTAGAATAAAAGGTCAGTGTCCTTCAACACCAGTCTCAGAAATACTGTAGGTACGACATCGTAACTGACGTAAAACCTTCAATTATTGTGTTTAATATATTTTAATTATAGTCTATTTAATGCTAAATTATCTTTTATTAAATGTTAAATATGATTAATATACGATTTCTCTGTAAACATGTAGTATAAAATTGTATAACCTCAAATACGTATTGTTTAACCTCAAAATCTATAGAGTCGAAAGCGGTAGAAAATTCCATAATATTCATATGTTAGGCTTATTGTACTATAATTTGGTATAGATGAAAGGTTCTGGAAACTTACAGCAAGGTTTTATTATCCAGGTACATGTAGAGACATTACGAATGTTGTAGATATTTCCATGTACATTTTTAAATAGGGAAAGAATGTTCGAATACCCATTCGACTAGCTGGTCGATCGATGTTTCGAGTGTGTTCCCTTAGAGTGTTGTAAGAACTCTTCCAGAAGTCGATAATTCTAGATGGTTGATCAAGTAGTATAAATATCGAGCTGTCAGTCAGTGAAGGCAGTTCTTATTTCTAAGTAGTCAGTTCTTAGTTCTTAGGACTCAGGCAAGTGATGGACTGGGAGTGACTGTTAGGCTGCGAGGTGGAGTCTGAGTATTGGGCTCAAGTGAGTGAGGCGGTGAATTCAAGAGAGAGTATGTTATTGTGCGCGCGTCAGTGTTGTTGATATCTGTACTGGTCACCATCGACTTCAGGGTACTCCGCTATTGAGTGTTCTATATAGTGTCATTTGCGACTGTGTATAATTGTGTGTGTTGTGACGTACAGTGTAAATAAAGTAATTTATATCAGGAAGTGGACGTGTTCTAGTGTGATATTTATTTACGTCAAATAAAATCGCAACGTAGAACGATAGAAAGTATCACAGGCCCTGTAAGCAGCATAGTTCTTCGTGAAGAATAAGAAAGGTTTGGTAGAGACTCTAGAAGCCAAGGAAGGGAAGATTCTGAGCAGAGTCTAGGTGATAATTGGCAGCCATTGTCTCTTAGAACTTATCAGAGGGGAAAAGGAAGAGTTTCAATCCTTCGAAAAATGAAGACATCGGAAAAAAGTTTGAAGGGCAAAGAAGGGCGTGATTATAAAGGACTGACTCCCTGGCCGTCGCAAACCTAATAGGGGTCGGAAAAGAACAAGAGTTGACCAAGGGAGTTAACATATTGAAAGCTGAAGGTGAGAAGGCTGGCACAAGAAAGTGGAAATAATGTGAGACCAATGGTAACCGTAGTCACCAACCCACACTCCCAAGACGAGAGAACCTGGATCCCTCCTAGTCGCATTTTATTCACAGAGCGTGAAAGTCTGGGGTCGATTCAAAGAAACTGTAGAGTTATACCTATAAGCACAATTATAAGCTGTATTTACACGTGAAAATGAGAACATCATTCGAAAATGGAGGATCTCTTACCACGGTAACTTGCCTCGAATGAGTTCAGAAAAACTGTCCAAACGGATCTTTGCCACTTTATGGTTAGAAAGGCGAAAGGAACCTGGTTCACTGAGGTAGAAAAGGACTTGAAAGAGGTGGATATCACACGTAATGATATCCTGCAATTATCGCTGTGGTCCATGGCCACCCCAGTCACCAGATATGACGTCGATGGCCTTCTTTCTTTGGATTCACGTGCCACTCCCATCGACCTTGCTCCTAGGATTGTCGTAGCCGCTGAATATGTCTACCTCCCGGTTGTTGAAGCATGTGCGACAGTCCATGATGCGTGTCTGTGTAATGCGTCCTCATCAGGGCGGTCGACATTTTGAACAAATGCTGTAAAGTCTGTAGAGTAATGTAACAAACCTTTAATTGTTTTCGCTGAGAGTGGTGGTTGTATGGCTATCTTTTCCCAACCACATTATGTTACAGTACTGTATAATAATAATAATAATAATAATAATAATAATAATAATAATAATAATAATAATAATAATAATAATAATAATAATAATAATAATAATAATAATAATAATAATAATAATAATAATAATAATAATAACTGGTCGACCCGTGCTGCTCCGTAGCATTCGTTATAACTACGTCAGATAACTTGTCTTGATGTGACTATCGCAGTCATATGGTTTTGCCTGATCTTTTCAATTGTTGTATGAACATTTACGTAGTAATACCGGTACATAGTCCGACTCGTTGGTTGAATGGTCACCATACAGGCTTTCGGTTCAGAGGGTCCCGGGTTCTATTCCCGGCCGGGTCGGAGATTTTAACCTTCATCGGTTAATTCCAATGGCTCGGAGGCTGGGTATCTGTGCTGTCCCCGACATCTCTGCAACTCACACACCACACATAACACTATCCTCCGCCACAATAACAGGCAGTTACCTGCACATGGCAGATGCCGCCCACCCTCATCGGAGGGTCTGACTTATAAGGGCTGTACTCGTTTAGAAATAGCCACACGACATTATTATTATTAATTCCGGTACATAATAACTGATTCATTCGAAATGTATTTTATAACACTTCATTCAATACAATATTCTCTGTGCTTCGATAATTCGGCCGTATCTGGATCATGCCTGAGATAGCGCATTGGCCGTGGCTGAATGCTGTTTCTGGTGAGTTTGCTACCCACTTTTTCATGAGTTTGTCCCTGAGTTCTATTAATGGTCATACAGAAGGCTAGGCGACTTGATACCTTCCCGTCTGTACGTACCTAGACTGTTTTTTCTTAGCAGCATGTAGGATACTAGGAGCGTTCTGCCATCTCTTGAGTATATTCAGAAGCTGAGGAGAGTCAGAGAATCAAAGAGTACCTAGCAGAGAATAGTATTCTTCCATCATCAAAGGAAGTGTATACTTACTCTCTGGCTTGACAGATAGCAATCAAACATGGCCGCAAGCAATGACATTACTAAGGATGGATATCACATGTTCATACTATCAGAATATTAATGGATGAGTTCGTCGCTTAGCAAGATACTATGTACAGAATGTATTGCGGTTTAGGTTAAGCTTTTGCCTGAAATCATTGGAGTTCTTATTTAATGGTTTGATTTTATTATTACTCAAAGTTGTCTGAACGTAGAGACCAATCAACGTTTCATGATTCACCGGCAGGTAGGTAATTCCTGAGAGATTAAAACAGAAATGAATCAAATCGGTCCAGTATAAAATAGAAATGGCGTATGGCTTTTAGTGCCGGGAGTGTCCGAGGACATGTTCGGCTCGCCAGATGCAGGTCTTTCGATTTGACACCCGTAGGTGACCTGCGCGTCGTGATGAGGATGAAATGATGATGATGATGACGACACATACACCTAGCCCCCGTGCCAGCGAAATTAACCAATGAAGGTTAAAATTCCCGACCCTGTCGGGAATCGAACCCGGGACTCCTGTGACCAAAGGCCAACACGCTAACCACTTAGCCGTGGAGCCGGATCGGTCCAGTAGAACGGATGGACGGATTTTTCAAATATGTTTTTAGTGATCTCCTTAATTATTATATAGATAATAATACAGTTAAACATTACAACTCAGTAATAAGACCCTGTTTGCTCTATACCTCTGAATGCCACTCATGAATACAGAACTTTTAAGAAACGTAAAATATTAAGTGGGATATTAGGACCCAGAGGCCTAAGAGAAGAGAATGGCTCTCAGAGTGTCAGGCACAACAATGACCTCTATTATCTTCAGGAAGACATAATCACATCCATGACGAAAAGGTGACTATCCATTTTCCCCTCTTAGTCACATGATAAATTGGCCCACTTGTCTACCCGAAAATGTTACAATTGTGAATAAATATATCACGGAGAACGAAGATGCAGTTGAGCAGGAAATGTGGTTTTTCATACACTGACATTATATCCGCTTGGCTAAGGAGTAAATAAATTGTTAAAATAATAGATGTTTTATTGTATATGAACTGTGTTCCTAGATTATGACTTTTACATCCTGATGAAATTGTTCATACATTTACAGCCGCATCTGTATTTCATGAAGGTATTCTGAATGTCCTTTACAGGTTGTCGCTCAATGCAAATAAACAGTTGGTATAATGTGCTGTAAGTTGGAGTCATGTGTAATAACTGTGAGTAATAGGATTACAGTATATTATCAATCTATTCTAGAGTTCTGGAATTGAGAGCAAAATATAAATGCGGATGCAATTCGTTAATTAAGTGTGGAATATATTATACCACAAAGTAACAATTCCAAACAGTAATTGTTCCTGAAGGAGTATTTTCACGCTGTGTTTTTGTGAATTATTGTGGTCTACACCACCTGGCCTAATGTGAAAGCGAATCCATAGTTTCTTCAACTCGAAGATCAAGATATTGTTTCTCTCACTCTCATTCTAATGTTGGTCTTCTTTTTCGAGGGTTGTCCTGATTATTTCAAGAGTGAATGCCCTTCCTGATTATGCATTTTTCAGTATTCACATTTTCCTTTCACCGGACTTAGGCCTTTCTTCCCTTGTGGGTGTTGGCGATAGAATATATCCATGGAAGGCCGAATAGTGAAGGTGCAAGTGAGGAGGCCTGGTACGTGTAAGTGGAAGCAATAAGATACTCAACTAGGGCACTCGTAGACTACAACCCATCCGCCCAATATGACAGCCACAGGGTTTCCCCTCAAGACAGGCAGGATAATACCGTGAATGTATACTTCTCCTGCGTCGCGAATGGGCCACTTTTTCCTTCATATTTATTGTGTACATGTTTAGTCATCAGTCCGAAGGCTGGTTGGATCCTCAACAGCTCCACCATCAGCTGTCATAGATGGCCTAGGCATAACTGAAGAGGCGTACTAGGGAAATGAGGAGTGAGGTAGTTTCCCGTTGGTTTCCTCACCGAGCCAGAGTTTGTTATTACATATCAGTCTGCCAAGCCCAATGAAATGCATGCAGCAACCGACCCTATGAACAACAGTTTCACACCATTCATGTCAGGAACTGGCTGCATATACCTCAGCCATTTTCATATTTTCAAAGCCAAGTATAAGACAGAGACAGATCAATTAAAGTAACAAAATTGCTCTATCCTCCATCCGAAGACGTAGTGCACTGTAAACACTAGGTCCCGCCAGCAAAGGCACTGATATTTATTAATATTATTATTCCTCTACTATTACTATTATTATTCCTCTTATTCCTCTTATTCGTGAAAGTAGCGAGAATGATCGCTCGCAGAAGCAAGTGGGAACAATGGCAGGAGGTTACCTCGGGATGAGATATAAAGGCTAATTTAGGAATGAACCCGATGGAGAAGCTGTACGCATAAACCGGCTTCGTTGGTTTGGTGATGTGAGGTGAATGAAGGAGGGTAGGTTAACTTGGATAATGTACTCTGTTATGGAGGATAGGACGGGTAGAGGGATTCCAAGGCGATGATGATTAGACTCAGTTTCCAATGATTTAAAGATAAGAGCTATAGAAAAAATGAGTCTTCATAACTAGTTAAAAATAGAGGATTGTGACGGCGTTTTGTAAATTAACAGAGGTTTGCAGACTGAACGCTGAAAGGTATAACAGTCTATAATGAAGATATATGTATATTATCATTATTATGATTATGATTATTATTATTATTGTACTCTAATATGACGTGCATTGGAACAAATAGCCATACAACAACAACCCTCAGGGAAAATACATAGCTGTTGTTACATAACTGTTCAGTTACTGTAGGGACCTGCGAATTTACAGTACATGTTAAAAATATCGACCACCCTGATCAGAACATACTGTACAGCAACACGTCATGGACCGTCACACACGCTCTGACATCGCGGAGATCGGTGTACTTCTTCAGCAGCTGAGAAAATCGTAGCAACCAGTACCAGGGAAGTGTCGTCGGTAAAATAGACTCTTCACATGTCACCAATGGAACAATCTATCGGCGTTATATCCTGTAACCGAATTTTTTCAGCTGTATAAGGAATTCCGATTCGTGAAGGTGGTTAACAAATTAAAATCATATAAATTCATATAAATACATACATCCGTTAGATAATCCAGCAATATATTGAACCGTATCAGCTCACGGTGCAATTAAATTCATTTAAAACTGTGGAGCATTGAGAATTTACTGCTGAGGAACGAGTTTTGGAACGTTGGATGACCGTGTGGTTATTAGGGTTGGGCAGACCGAAACAGTCATTTGGTCTGGAACATTAGGAGCTTTAGGTAGAGTGTTTCGGTACAGTGTGCCGGTACACGGCACACGGAACAATAACTGCACAGTAGAGGGAACCTCGTGAGGCAACATGACATGCTCCGCATCACCGGGAAATTGCTGCTGTACCGAACATGCTGTGTGTCGTTATGGCCAGCATAAAGATGCACGGAACGAGAAGGAAAAGTCGGAACACTGAAATTCGTGACCATTAATCACGTTTAAAGGCTGCTATTAGGTTTAGATTTTTTCTGTCAATATGAAGTACACATATCACGGTTACAATGGCAGTACACGTGTTTAAAACTAACTAATCCAAGGATATTTTCAACAGTTGAATATATCGTCCTGCATTGTGAGTAATTAGGCCCAGGATTAAAATTCATGGAACGTGAAAAAGCAGTCGGAACTTTGAAATACGCACCCAAATATCATGTCTAAATGTTGTTTTTAGGATAAAAATGCTTTCATTCATTCTAAAATACACCTTTAACAATTACACTGGCAGTAGATGTGTTTACAAATGTCACAATGTTATTTTCATCAATTAAAAAAATACTCGCACACTTGAAGAAAGATTCGTCAGTACTCTATTTACTTACATAATATACAAGCGGAACACGAACATAAAAATTAACCCACACAAGTAAAACAAGAAGATAAAAATTACACTATATACAAGCGGAACAGGAGATTGAAAGTAAAACTATAGAAACAGAACATGAAAATGAAACTTAAACACAATATACAAGCAGAAAAAGAAAATAAAAATTGGGGGATGTTTAAGTTTGAAATGTGTATTTATTATACAGGTTGAAGATCCCTTTTCAGACGAAATAGAAGAATATAACTTGCATTTCACTCTGCTTGGGTTTATTCTAGTAAAAAAAGTCCTAAACAGGACTCTGATGCGACATTATGCAAATTTTACCGTCTTTCGTGTGGTTATATTACAAGGCTTTTGTGGACGCACTTTTAAAACAGCTGAAAACAAAACAGAACACGTCATTAGCATGTACTGAATGCAAGTTGCCGGTGCAACGGAACTCAAAGTACAAAGAGGATGTCACGGAACACGGAACACTCCAGAGTGTCGCGGCACACAGCCGGTATCAACAGTCCGCTAGTAGGCGAAATGCAGTGCATAGTGGCCGTACTGACGGGATAGAGAATCAATGTCTCGGTCTCACTTTAGAATGTTTGGGAACAATTGACACTCGGTGTTCCGGAACAGCGGAACATAACTGTGCACCGGCACAGTGTTCCGAAACGGGGACATAGTGACCAACCCTACTGGTTATACGTGTCGAACCATTAGCAAGCAACGTGTGGCGCTTTCTCCCTCAGACGAACCAAGGCAGGATGCCGTGATTTTATTGGTGTGAACTGTGTAACGGGCGCGGGTACGCGAAAGGAAGAAAGACAAAGCCCATGGCATGCAAGAGAGAGAACGGGTAATTTGAAAGCCTGAAACTACTGAAAAACGTCATGTTGCCATCTAACACGAAATAACCAGGCCTGGAATAGTTTGAATTCGATCCCGTATCTTACTGATAGAGCCATAACCCACAGATCCAAGATAAGAACAATTCCTTGTTATATTTTCGTAGTACTGTGAGCAATTAAAACGATGTAACTGTGCCTGTTTTTATTATTTACGACTTCTTTGATAGATCCGTTGTGAGATAGTTGACCGTACACAAAAGGAAGGCTGTTGTATCTCGAGGAAGTACTAGCGGGTGCGGCCCTAACCTCCCACTATAAAAGGCCGACAGCGTCAGAACAAATGGTCATTCTTATCCTCATTCTGCACTCATTCGATTCCGCAAGACACTCATTCTCAGTACTTCAGTGTCGCAGTAGCAAAGTGATATTCGTGATGTAATCTACAAAGTCTATAGTTAATGTATCAGTGATAGACGAGACTGAATAACTGTTTTTCTCACCTCTTTTTTCTTTTTTTGCTATTTGCTTTACGTCGCACTGACACAGACAGGTCTTACGGCGACGATGGGATAGGAAAGGCCTAGGAGTGGGAAGGAAGCGGCCGTGGACTTAATTAAGGTACAGCCCCAGCATTTGCCTGGTGTGAAAATGGGAAACCACGGAAAACCATCTTCAGGGCTGCCGACAGTGGGGCTCGAACCCACTATCTCCCGATTACTGGATACTGCCCGCACTTAAGCGACTTTTCTCACCTCACCCGAGCAACATTTTGATTAGTTTATAAATGTTTAGTGCGAGTTCACACGGTGAAATAAATTGAGTACGGATAATGAAGACGTACCGCTATTAAAGACTCGATCAGAAACGGGAAGTATCCCTTAATTTGGTTTCTATCGTTGACCAGACCAAAGTCTCGAGAGAGGATATCGTCAATTGTATCCTTTCCAAGGTTATGCCTGTGTATTCGGGCACAAACGAAGCGGTGAAGAGCATTGGTCTTGCAGACACCAAAAGCAGTACGAGAACAAAGACATCAACCCATGGACCGGATAGGACAGAACCAGCAGACAGCACCGCTCTAAAATGCTAACTCAAATATTTCGAGTGGTCTCAAGGACACTGCGTATGGCAGAGTAGCAGATAAAGATGAGTTAAAATTGTTTTTAAGCATAAAATGTGGTGATCAGATTCATAAGTGGACCTTTCGTTAAATGAAAATATTAATTGTAATGTAAGCCAGAGTGTCATTGGTTTGTTTTTCATTTGTATTGTAAATAACTTTTGGGGCTGTATGCATGTTATAATCTAGTTTCATTTTAGGGTTGTTTCGAATTGGGGCACGAGGGATGTGTTAGGAGATACACTAGTGTTTTGGTGTATGTTTTGATATTTCCACGCGTTTCATGCGGACACTAAGGTATAAGCGATGTCATGTTGATCTATACAGACTGGAGGGACAGGAACTCTTGAGTTTCTTTTTTTTTTGCTGTTGGCTTTACGTCGCACCGACACAGATAGGTCTTATGGCGATGATGGTACAGGAAGAGGGCTAGGACTGGGAAGGAAACGGCCGTGGCCTTATTAAGGTACAGCCCCAGCATTTGCATGGTGTAAAAATGGGAGACCACGGAAAACCATCTTCAGGACTGCCGACAGTGGGGTTCGAACCCACTATCTCCCGAATACTGGATACTGGGCGCACTTAAGTGACTGCAGCTATCGAGTTCGGTTCTTGAGTTTCGAACGGGAACGTAGAGATATATGAAACTAATCTTTAGACAGGCTCTGCATGACGTTGTAGTGTTGCATGTTTTTCAGCTGATGACGTGTGCAGAGGGCTATCACCATCGTTGTATTTAGTGAGGGTCATTCGTAGAATTGAACCGGGGACTATGAAGTATGAGACAACGATGTGTCGTGATGATTGTGTTAAGGCCTAGAATTGGAGATTGCCGTAGAGCCTTAATGAATAAGTTGTACCTGGTTTGTGAGGGAGTGTATCCCAGACCAAATGTTGTAATGAGTGATAAAGGCGTATTTAGCCGAGATTACTCTCCATTGGACGAGTGTGTGTTCCAGATAGGCAGCGAGCAAATAACTGTATGATTCATGGAAGGCCATAAGTGAAAGTTACGCATAGTCCCGGCAGCTATGTGAGAGAGGGATGCCTGAGCCACACATACAATGTTTGTATTTCTTTCCCTCGCCAGCTGCTTATGACAGGTAAAAAAAGATAACCGATAATGTGACCAGTTATGTCACGAGAACTACTCCGAACTGCAGAACGATTCTCGCTTGATCTGATGGTGAATGTATAACATTTATGACCTTTTTCAGACGTGGTTTATTGGTATTCTTTATTTGTGTTCATTGTTCCATGTGCCTTATATGGATGATAGTGTTCTCAATTATTTGTGTCGATTAGTGTTCCATAGCCCGTTGGCTGTAATTGGGTCGCGAGGATTCAAAGTTTCTCTCTTTTCTCGACGGTACGGATATCGAGTATTAGAATCTGTGTTTTTTGGTGATTTAATGTTAGAGCAGTGCCAAACAAAGTGTTCTTTTTTAATTAAGCCAATATTGAATCGATCATTATATATTCATTGAAGATACGGCACTTAATTGCATCCTGAGGGCTAATAACACTCAACTTATTTCGATCTCCGTCACAGATAGATTTCACGTTTCTGATGTTATTGAACTTGATATGCCAGGGTACTCACCGGTAGGTTTGTGAGCAATTTTCAATTGTAAATTTACGTGTAATGTAATTTGGATTTTTTATTTGGTACAGTTTTTGTGTGATTTAACTTTTATTCTTTTGCCGTAATAAAGTCTGATTTCACCTCCTTTATATTACTGAGTTCCCATTCCCGGATATGTATTCTAGATCCCGACCCAATCTTAGAAGACAAAATTTACTACACATTTTGTCCTTCGAATGTAACCACC